>NC_136059.1:2101880701-2102331418 GCF_964261635.1 Lissotriton helveticus | reverse complement strand
CTTCAAACTTCTTTCCCCACAAACATTTTTTCAACTTGTGTACAGCCCAGAAATCTCCCAGGGCCTCATTTTCCACAACTGAATAGTTACACTTAGCCCCTCTTAATGGTCTATAGATAAACAATATGGTCTTGTCTACACCATCCACCTTTTGTAGCCGAACAGCACCTAAGCATTTCAAGCTGGCATCTGTCATGACATATAAAAACTTCGATTGATCAAAACTTCCTAGATTGCGAGCGTCACACAAAGACTTCTTGATGCACCCAAACCCCTTCTCCCATCCCTCACACCACATAAACTGACATCCTTTCCTGAGCAATGCCTCATGCAGGAGGTCTTTTGGCAAAATTAGGCACATACTTATTATAAAATGTGCCCATTCCCAAAACCTTCATGAGCTCTTCCTCGTTCTTGTAGAGACCAGATTGCAAATAGAGCTAACTAACGAAGGCTTAGGTCTAATTCCAAATGCAGACAGCAGATATCCCACACACTCAATTTCATTGACATCAAACTTACATTTGTCTGACCTAAGAGTGAGAACATCATCCAATAATTTCTTTAATACAAATGTCAACCTCTCATCATGCTGTTCAAGATCGACCCCAACAATCAATACATCATCTTGATTGATTTTGACTCCATCAATTCCTTGCAAAATGTTCTTCATTGCCCTCTGAAAGACAAAGGCTGCAGAGATGAGCCCGAAAGGCAACCTCAAAAATGTAAATGTGCCAAACGATGTGATGAAAGTCGTAAGGTTTTGAGATAGTGGATGGAGGTTGATTTGATGGTAGGCCTATGATAAGACCCACGAAGAAAAATGCTTCGCACCCCCAAGGGAGCAAAAACTTCTAATTTATGTTGGGAAATGGATAGTGGTCAACCACATCTGCTTTGTTGAGCTCGCTCAAGTCAATGCAAAGTCTAGCCTCCCCATTGTCCACCACTTTGACTACATCCTCATTGTTTTTCACCACTGATAAATGTTTACATATCGTCTCAACACAGGGTTTCGAGTGTTCATGCATTTTCACAATTGTAAGAACTTCTTGCAATGAAGGGTTATCTTTTTGCCATAAACTATCACTAGCTTCGTCAAGGGTGGAACCCAAAATCAATTGATCTCTTAAGCGTTCCTCCAAAGACATCCCAAAATTGCACATGGGGGCTAACTTCCTTAACAAAGTGATATACTGCTCGACTGATTCTTCCTGTTTTGCATTCTCCACCCAAAATGATATCTTTCAAGAACTATACAAATTTTAGGAAGATAATGCAAATCCATGTTCTTAATGCAAATTTCATATTCATTCAGGTTAGCATAATCACTATCGGGAAGATCAGGAAGATGCTCAAAGACCTCTTGACCTTCCGAACCCAAACAGTGCATAAATAAAGATGTTTTCTTTCTGTACTAAGTGAAGTGCCACATACTCCAGCATAAAGTGCAAAAATTGTGTTCCACCTCTGCCAAGGTATAGGAGGTTTACCAGGGAATAAAGAAAAAACAGAGGAGTTGTAACATTTTGTACAACTCCCAGCTCCTCCTAACAGACGACCCAGTACAAGTTTGTTGAACAAACCAATGTGAGATACAATAGTTACACACAGATAAAGGCTGTGCACATCAGTGTAAATGTACCACCGGTAATCAAGGAAGAATATACTCATTCACTTCCTAATAACGTAATATAACTAAGGCTCCCGGTTTTCCATTTAAACTGATTTTTACATATAAATACAGATGGAAAACGTTTTGGTTTTTCTCTGTATATATATATATATATATATATATATATATATATATATTACCTACTGGCGGTCGCCAGTAGGTATATATAGTTAGGATTTTTTCCCTATGGGATTTTTGAAAATTCTATGTCTAATAACTTTGGCGTTTGTGGACGGAATTGGCTGAAATTTTCTGGAAAATGGAACATTTTGTTTCTGAGCAGCCACTGGAAATTTGGGGGGAGTTGGTCCAGGGGGGGCCGAGAAAAAAGGGGGGTCCCAAAACGTGTTTTTAACATTGAGTTTTCCATAGGGCGGTTAGCCTCACTTTTAGCCCGAACGGCTGAATGGATTTGCACGAAACTTGGCAAAATTGTAGGGACTGGTAGCCCGATGTGCCTTTTGTAGGTCTCAATATATGTGCTGCAGTGGATTTTGAGAAAATAACGTTCAAAAAAAGATATATATCTGTAAGCGCGGACCAGGCAGCGCCCCGGTACGCGTACTTGACGCGTAACGGAACTTCGCGTAGCGAAGTTGATTGGCTCTCCGGTGTCTGTCAACATTCTAAACAGTCCGGAGCGGCCGCCATCTTGTCTCTCGGTAGGATCGAGAGACAAGAGGAGGTCAAAAGCGAAGGGGCAAATGACCTTAAGGGGGCATAGTAGATACTCCCTGACCCCCTAGGTTTGATGTGGAGGCTTTAAAGGGGCCCCGCTAAGCAAAAAAAAAAAAAATTTTTTTTTGTTTTTTTTCGTGGTTAGCGCCCGGTACGCGAACCGGGAAGCGTACTGGGGAGCGTATCACAATAAAAAATGAATGATAGACTTTTCAAATGCTGTATGTTAATTGATTGTTGGTTTTGTTGATTATTTTTTTTTTTTTTTAAACTTTTTTTATTGTGTTTCATAATTTATTAAACTTTCTAACATTTCATTGTCAGAAATTTCATAATCATGGAATATAGATTGTAGTCTCTGAGGTTGTAAAATGTCCTCATTTGCAAGGAGGTTATCTACTGCTTGCACACATTGCAGTAGTTCTTGGTCCCATGTTTCATCCATAAATTCAATCTCATTTGGATCAATGATTTCTGTGTTGGACTCTGGAAGGACAATTTCAAATGAAATGTTTTGTTCACTTTCCATTTTTCCTGAAATTTGCATAAAAAAATATATATTAGTAGAGGTAGGGCACTGTTGGGATTAATTTTAGATAGGCAGTTTTTATCAGAGAATTTATCTTTGGGCAGTGTATAGTATCAGAGTGGAAGTAGGAATATAAAAAAGTGTATCTAAATTTATAAGTACTACAGAGGGATAGTATATAACTAACAGAAAAAGTTTGCCATATTAACTTAAAGTGCACAATATACTTCAGTTTTAAAAATAACAACTTACCTTTAAAAAGAAGTTGAAGTTATTAATGAAAATCCAAATGAAATGTACACCAGGAAGTAGTAGTCAAAATGGCTGTGTTTCCTTCTCTTCCTTTATATATATTCGGGTACATAACCAATCAAATGTCAGGTAAAAAAAGTAGAAAATGAAAGTAACATTTTAATTGGTTGTCAATTCCAACACTTCAGATGTGTTTTGTGAAGTAATTTACCTCACGGTATTTAGAGAGGACTACAGGCTAAATGGCTAAATGGAATTCCAATCAAATTTGTGAAAATGGTAGGGATTGGTATGTAGTATGAGCTATTCTATATTTGGTGAAATTGTCTCCAGTGGCTTTTCTGTGAACTACTTTCCCACCTTTTTTGATGGTGCGCTTCCCAGGAAGCGACCCGGTACGCGAACCGGTGAGCGCCCTGGTACGCGAACCTTAAGCGTAACGGGAGTCCACCATTTTGTGTTTCGGTCGAATTATGATACAAGATGGAGGGCAAATAATGTTCAGAATGGGTAGAAGGGGGCACGGTAGACTTATCTTGACCCCCTAGGTTTTGTGAGGGTGGCTGAGGAGGCCCATATGTGCGGAAAAAAAAACATTTTTTTTAAAAATTTCGCGAGGTTAGCTCCCGGTACGCGTACCGGGTAGCGCACCAGGGAGCGTATTTTGTTGAAAATTAGTGAAAATAGTTAGAGTAAAAAAATAATTGTGAGTGATTAGATGTAGGGTAGCTCTGAGAAGAGCTTTTGGGTTTATGGTACATTTAGGTACTTATAAGTAGGTACCAATGCACATTTTTAAATTCAGAGTGAAAACTCTGTTGCCCTCATCTGAGAAGTGAACTCCATCTCCTCTGTAGATATCTTGCATGTAGTAACGCAAGTTATTGTTGTACAGGGAGCCCATTCCATGGTCTCTCATGTAAGCTGAAACAGATTTGTTTACATGCTTCCTCGACTTCTCAATTTGTGGACAAAATTGGTTTGACCACCTCCATTTCTGTCTTTGGCATATATTTGAATATACCAAGGCAGTCTGAGGAAAAAGTGCCATTAATTGCTCAAAGGTGTCCTTTAAAAGCATTTCCAGACCTACACCAGTCAAAGTGCCCAAGTCATTACCTCCACAGTGCACAATTAACAGGTCAGGTTTTGGCAAATGCATAAAGGTTTTCACCAATGGTATCAATTGGTGACATTTTAATCCTCTCTGGCCAAACCACTTAATTTCCACATCTTGTAAATTGAGGTTAGGTAAATTCCTGCTTTCAACATACCTTTGAGCCCAGTGAATATAACTATGACCAACAATCCAGACAGAAAACATGGTGAGAGAAGGTTCTCCTGCAGTCAGATGAAGTGTGGCAATGAAATGGCAGTTGAAAAAATGTGAGTTTGAAATGAAAAAAACTGTGGAGTTTCTGTGTTCATGAAGTAGTAACAGTGATTGGTGGATTTTGATTGATGAAAACAGAAAGTTAGGGTGTAGAGATGTGTTCTTTGAAAGATGTATTTTGAGTGGTCAATAAAAAATCATTAAATGAAAGAAAGCACTGGATATGCAGGTGCACTGAGAGTTCAGAGTTCAATTGCAACATTGTTGTGTGAATTTGCAAACACCAGAGTTTCTCCAAGAGGTGGTTGCTATGGAAAATAGGCAGAAAGGGCAGAGGGGGAAGGGTTTTCATTTGAAAAAAAGTGAGGGAAGAGTTTTGATTGGGTGACATGAGAAATATGTGTGAAGAATTACACCATTTCTGTGCTTTTGATAGCTGCAGACTCTGGAGTGCATACCTTTTGCTCTGCTGAAGACAAATTGGTGTGTTTCTTAGACTGTTTTCAAACTCAAAGTATTTGCTAAGGTGAGAAAATATTTCTTTACTTTAGATAGAGAATAGTGTGCTTTAAGGAGAAAATTATGATTTATGTGGCGCAATTTGCTAGTAAATATGCTCTCACATGTGCATGGAAATTTTTGATTTTGAATGTTTTTGTTATATAGCCATGTTAAAAGTGACGCAACCATGCTGGAAAGCCAATCAAAAAATGCTTTCATGTGTTTTAATGACATTTTAAGTCATTTTCTGATGTGCAGTGTTTAGAAATTATGATTTGAAAATCGTTTTTGTGGAAAAGGAATTGTTTTTAAATTCATGACAAGGATATAATGGTGTATGGTTATTTATAAGGCAATTGACTGTCCTTGATGTTATTTTTCTCATTTTAGTGTAAGACCTTTCTCTGTGGCGCAAATTGCTTGTAAATATGCTCTTACATGTGCATGAAAATTTTAATTATCAATGTTTGTGTTACATAGCCATGATAAAAGTGAACCAACCATGCAGGAAAGCCAATAAAAAAACGCTTTCATGTGTTTCAATGACATTTTAAGTCATTTTCTCATGTGCAGTTTTTTGAAATTATGATCTGAAAATCGTTTTTGGGAAAAAGGAATTGTTTTTAAATTCATGAGAAGGACATAATGGTGTATGGTTCTTTATAAGGCAATTGACTGTCCCTGATGTTATTTTTCCCATTTTAATGTCAGACCTTTCTTTGTGGCGCAAATTGCTTGTAAATATGCTCCCACCTGTACATTGAAAATTTTGATTTTGAATGTTTATGTTACATAGCCATGTTAAAAGTGACCCTACCATGCAGGAAAGCCAATCAAAATACGCTTTTATGTGTCTTAAGGACAATTTAAGTAATTTTCCCATGTGTAGTGTTTTGAAGTTATGATTTGAAAATCGTTTTTGAGGTAAAGGAATGTTGTTAAAATTTATGTTCGCCATATGCCCCCAAATTTCTTTCTCAGGGTTGCAGCAGGGTGTTCTTGAGACACCCCTGCACTTTTGGAATAAATTCCTAATTTGTGATGAGCAAATTGTTAATCGCAAATTGCACCTTCATTTATATGAGCCTCCTAGCCCATGGAAATGAATGGGTAATTTGCAATTAGCAATTTTCTCATCGCAAATTTGGAATGGTAAAGAATCGCTATTTATTCCTTAAAATTCGCTTTTTTGGAAATGCAAAATAGTTATATGATACATATGGCGGTTGATGTCTAACAAGATAAGAAGCTTATGGATACATTTATGATGACTGGTGCAATGAAGTAGAAATCACTTACTTCATTGGTAGGCCTTTACAATAAATTATCTCCTCTGTATTCTTCATCAAGCATAACTTTAATCTGCAATCCTGAGTAGGCCTCACCTTAAACAAACCTCTGGATAGGCCACATCTTATTGTCATCCTGATTTAATCATTTATAATTCTAGGGACAGATTTATGATAGGTGTATACCTCTTTTGTGCCACTTAGAAAACATTGTCCATGGGGAAATGACTTAAAATGTCATTAAGACACATGAATGTTTTTTTTTAAAACGTTTGCAATTTTTTTGGGTCACTTTCAACATGGCTATGTGTCTGAAACAGTCAAAATCTAAATTTGCAATGCACTGGTGGGAGCATATTTACAAGGAATGTGCTTCATGGGGAAAGGTCTTATAATGTAATATGGGAAAAATGACATTAGAGATACTGAAATGCCTTATAGAGAAGCATACACCATTATGTCCTTGTCATAAATTTGCAAACCATTACTTTTCCCCAAAAACGATTTTCAAATTATATTTAGAAAACAGTGCACATGTGGAAATTACTTAAAATGTCAATAATTCAAAATTTGTGATTCCTTAAATGCAATGTATAAAAAAAAAATATGTAAAAAATGATATTAAGGATTTGGAAACTACCACCAACTTGTAGTTTGTGGTAATTTGCGAATTCTTTTCAAAAAGCATTTTTTTTTAAAAAAAAAAAAGGTCCCATATGACGCCCATACATGCCATTAGGGCATGTAGGTGTGCCATGTGCTCCCAAATTTCTTTTTCAGGGGTGCAGCAGGGTGTTCTTGAGATACCCCTGCACGCTTGAAAAAAATCCTATTTTGTGATGAGCTAATTGCTAATCACAACTTGCAACATTAATTCCTATGAGCCTCCTAGCCTATGGAAATGAATGGGTAATTTGCAATTAGCAATTTGCTCATTGCAAATTAGGAATAGTAAAGAATCGCTATTTATTCCTTAAAATTTGCTATTTATAATATGTAAAATATTTTGATGATACATATGGCAGTTCATCTGTAACAAGATAAGAAGCTTAGGGATAGATTTATGATGAGTGGCGCATCCCCAGGGATGTGACAGTCATCCTGCGCCACTGTTCCGCCACCCATGGTGTGCTGCATTTACAATGCGGCGCAGCATGGGGCAAAAAAGGCACAGATGCGTGACGCATCTGTGCTGTAAAGGTGGCGCATTGCTGGAGTTGTATCGTAAGTGCGATGCAGCTCCAGCAAGGATCAGGGGTGCCCCATCTATACAATGCTGCGTCAAGACCTATGCCAGCTTCAAGCAGGCACAGGGTTTTGAAGCAGCTTTCTCCTATCTGATTGTAAATGCGGCACACCATGGGTGGTAAAGCAGTGGTGCACATTAACTGGTGCATGCCTGGGGATGTGCCATTTAATATAAATCTGCACTTTAACATTTGAGTATGTGCAGGGGACACAGAGTCGTTGAGGCTTATCCAAGGTTAAGAACAGATGAGTCCTGTTCAGTGAAAAATTAGACATAGGCTTCACCTGCTCAGCATCGCTGGACATGGCTAAATAATAGCTGCAAAATGTTACTCTTGTTAAATAATTTTACTATTATAATCTGTGAGATTTGTCTCTTACTCTGCAACATCTCATTGTTGTTGTCTTTCTTTAAAGATAAAGACAACCTCAACATGAGCGACAATCTGCAATCAGTTGATTTTGACCTCATCATTGAACTTGTAATTGAAACATCAGTGGATGTTGATCCATTGGATGATTTAAATCCTGAGGATGAAGAAGAGCGTGATGAGGATGCAGATTTGTCCGAATTATATGATATAGGATGGGAAGCTGACCTGCTTGAGCCTTTGGAATTATAAACATTTATTTTTAAAATTTATAATCAATAAAAAGTAAAAAGGTAAACCGTTTAATTTAAAAATAAAGACACCTTCAAAAACAGGTTATGTGTAGTGTCTTCAATAAAATATTAAAATATGCTCATAAAATTAGATCAGATTCACATATAAAATAGCATAGGTAACATAAATATAAATCTCATTTCTTTTCTGCTATTTCTGTATTGTAAATTTGCAAGGACTAAAAAATCTTCTATTTAAAATGTCAAGTAGTGTGTTATGTTTTTGATCACTATTACTGATTTACTGTTTGATAATAATGTTTAATAACATTTTTATTATATTTTTCCTCAGATTCAACTATGCCTACAAAAATAAGAGAGATGAAGGCTGCAAAACGTCAAAGACAGCAGGAGAAAAAAAAAATGCAGCAGTCCTCTAACAAAAAGATTTCTCAAGCGATGAAGAAAGCACCGGGTAAGAGCTCTAAATATTTCATAAAAAATATTTCTAATAAAAAAAATATTAGTACAGAAAATGTTTCAATCCATAACAACACAAGTAAATCAAATGGAAAGAAAAGGACAAATGAAAATGTTACTGCTAGAGCAAGAGATAAATCTGTGCATGATAGTAGAAGGAAACAACAGTTTACGGAGATTCGTAAACGAATGTTCCGTAACAGGATAATTGGCAATTTGTTAAAAAATATTAAGAAAGGTCAACAGAAATTAGTTTTTTATAGGAGAAAAAAAAAAGTTGAGAAAGTTATTGATCAGGCTTTTGAAATTAAACGTAAGTTATTTATTTTGATAATCAATAGAATTAGGAAGCTAAACAAGGCAATTTTTGATTTCAAAAGAAATAGTAGATGGAAGAGAATAGTTAATCGTAGTAATTTTTGTGAAGTTTTTTCTGGAGAATGGATACATAGTTCAAGCTGTGAGGCATTTTTTAATGAAGAGAGTTATTTCCAGGATAATGATTTGGTGCATGCAGTTGACATCAGTGGTCGTGCTTATGAAGTGAAAGATGGTTGTCCAGTTGAAAAAGAAAAACTTGTGACAACAGAGGCAGAAGAGTTGTTAGGTAATGAGGTTTTAGGAAGACGTGCTAAGGGTCCTGTGTACACCTGGAAGTGTAGTAGTATTTGCAGTGTGCGACAGGATTCCATCAATTTGCTTTGTGATTTTGTACGGTCATTTAACAAGAAAAGTTTGAAGCAGAAAATGAGGTTGTTGCAAGAATTAGATCCTTGCAGAGTGAGAGAAGTGACAGGTTTGCATGGTCATTCACTGGCTTGTCTTTCCAGGAGAGTATGCCAGAGTGTTTTTCATCATTTCAGGATGCTAGCAGTGCATCATAACAAAGTGAGGAAGTTAGTTAGACTGTTGTATTATGCTAAGAGTCCAGCAATTATGCTGAAACAATTATGCGCTGCTCTTTTGCATGGTTCTGAAATAGATGTGAGGAATATATGTGAAGAAATTGAGTTTTGTTACTTTGGAAGTAAAGAGGAGAATGTTGAAATTGAGCAAGAAATAGAGGGTCATTTGGAAGATACTGTACATGTTTCCAGTACAGATAATTTCCAGAGGGAAATTGCGACGTTTGACATGAAATCAAGTGAGAGGCCTAATTTCACTTGTGTGTGTTGTCGACGCACTTATTATAAGAATCAGACTAAGTTAGTGGATTTATATGCAAAAAGTGAAAGGGAAAATAATAGTGAATGGAAGGATTTTGCAACATACTTGATGGTAGAAAATTGTTTTGATTTGGGATTGGATCAACGTGTGTGTACTTATTGTTGTAACAAATTAAAACAAAACCAGATGCCTGCTAGAGCAGTTCATAATAATCTGGAATTGGTTGAGATTCCTTCTGAATTGAAGGATTTAAATACTTATGAATCTATTTTGATTCAAAGTATCCATCCCTTTCAGGCTATTGTAAGAATGGAGCCAAAGACAGGGAAATTGCCTCCATCAGATTTACAGAGAGGATTAAAGGGAAGAGTTGTTTATTTGCCTCTAGATTTGAAGAAAAACATTAACACAATTGGAGTAGAAAAAGTGGAAGAGGAACCTCTGGTTATCTTAGTTAATGGGGTTCCGACAAAGAATAAGAAAATATGGCAAGATTTAGTAGATGTTAGGAAAGTTAAAAAGGCAACATTGTATTTGAAAAAAAATAATAAATACTATAAGAATGTATATGTTGCAGAAGAGGAAGTAAGTGAGGAAGAGGATAGCGATTTGTGTGCTGGTCAAATTGAGAAAGTAGAACCCTCTACTAGTGAGGAAATATATGAACATTATAGTGTTCATCCTTTGCATTCAAAGGAAGTCATGGGGAATGCTATTGAGTTGTTTCAAATGAAACAAGCCAAAGGGAGTCCCATTAGTGTTTGGGAGGAAAGTTTGGAAGCTCGGTGTTTCCCACAGCTTTTTCCAACAGGTCAGGGAGGAAGATATGATGAGCGACCTCATCAAATTCCTGCTTCTGAATACCGGACTTTGCGATTGTATGCAGGAGATGCTAGGTTTCGACAATGCATTCCTTATTTGTTTCATCTCCTGTTTGAAAGCGATCTGTCTGGACTGTCATATGCAGTGAACCACATCTTGAAAAGTGGTATACACATGCAAAACATCTCGGCAAGTGATTTTATGGATAAAGTGAATGTCCAAGATAGTATTTTGGATTCTCACCTGATTAATCTCATGGCGTGTCAGCGTGGTACTAATGAGTACTGGTACCGTCGTCATGGTGATTTAAAATGTATGCTGAGGAACTTAGGTACTCCCACATGGTTCCTCACTCTGAGCTGTGCCGAGTATGGCTGGGAAGACTTACTTGAATTTCTACGAGAGGCAAATGCTAACGTAGAAAACATCGAATTCAAGACACCCGGAGAACTGTGCTCTTTGGATCCAGTCAATGTATGTAGGTACTTCAATCATAGATTTGAAGCTATGATGTCTTTCATCATGAATAAGAAGAATCCACCTCTTGGAGAGGTGTTGGATTTCTTCTGGAGAAAGGAGTACCAAGCAAGAGGTGCTCCTCATATACATATGTTGCTGTGGATCAAGGATGCACCTAAATTTGGAACGGATCCAGATGACTCAGTGATGAGTTTCATCCAACAGTATTCTACGTGTGCTGTTCCAAACGCAAAGGAGAAGAAAAGCCTAAGAGAAAAAGTTCTGCGTTTCCAAAGCCATCGATGTGGAAAGTACTGCCGTCGTAAATTCCGAAACAAGGACAAGTTCTACACTAAATGTCGTTTCGGCTTTCCACGACCGGTGATTTCTAAAGGAAGAGTAAACAGTTTGATGTCTTCGCTGCGACACAATGTCATGAAGAAATCACCTAAAAACACTTACAATTTGAAGAGGAACGAAGAGTCCAAGTACATCAACGACTACAACCCGGTGATTTTGTCCATGTGGAATGCTAACATGGATATACAGTTTGTGGCTGATAACTGTATGGCTGTGGCTCGGTATGTGACGTCTTACATCACCAAAAAAGAGAAGACAGAATTGAAGGATATGTGGGAGGACATTTCCCATGAAAAGAGCCTCAGCAAGAAGTTGTACAGTTTCAGTCTGAAGATGTTGTCGCATCGAGAAATCGGAGCGTACGAATGTTCTGACCGGTTGTCTTCAGCAAGTCTCTATGCCAAGTCCAGGAGTATCGTTTGGGCGAGTCTTGGTCTTGCTGCAACGCGTAATCGAGTTCTCAAACCTGTGCGGGAAATTGAGTATTTGGCGGAAAAGGAGCCAAACAGTACCGACATTTTGAAGACAAACATGTTGGATACATATTATCCAAATCGAAGCAGTCACCTAGAGAATGTTTGTCTGTATGAGGTTCTGCAAAATTACATGTTCAAGAGGAACATCAAAGAAGATACTGAGAAAGGAGTGTATGCTGTAATAGGAAGTGAGGGATGTCTGGTGAAGCAAAGAAAATGCCACTTGATAAACCATCGAAAATTGAGTGGCGAATCTCCTGAAAAAAAGGAGTTTTTCTATTTAGCACTTTTGCAACTTTTCAAGCCTTGGCGTGCAGAAGAGGAACTGCTTGGAGATTTCCTCTGTTATGAAGACTCTTTCAATGCCGCCAAGGAGACCATAGAATGTCCTGCTTTTCCCAAATATGTAGAAATGTTGAATGCGGAAATTGAGCAGGAAGCAACGATTGCAGCCGAGATTGCCAGAGACAGTTCTCAGGACAGTCAGAGTTCTGCTTCATTGAGTCAGGATCCACTAGGAGGACCTCTTATTGAAAATGAAGCTGCCACTGCTATGAATGAGGTGGAAAGAGCCATGGCACATGCTCAAGAGGATGCGGTTAACTTAGAAGAGTTGGAAAGGCAACTCAACGTTGAGCAGAGGAAAATATATGACGAAGTTACCATGCAAATTGATCATGGATTAAGTCATGATAAGAAAGAGTGCTCATGTACGTCGTTGAAGCCTGTCCGACTGTACGTGAGTGGAGAAGCGGGAACTGGAAAAAGTTTCCTCATTAAAGCAATTTCATGCTATTTGCAGGAAAGGACAGAGTCATCGCTGTCTTGTGTTGTCACTGCTCCAACTGGACTGGCAGCACATAATATTAAAGGGATTACTTTACATCGTTTACTGATGCTGCCAGTGGAGCATGACAACAAATTAGAATATCACAAGCTATCTGGAGATGCTTGTTTTGAAGTTTCAAGAATCTTGAGGAAAATGAAACTTCTTATCATTGACGAAGTAAGCATGGTTTCCAATGTCATGCTTGCCTTTGTGCATTTGAGGATGCAAGAAGTTCTCAAAACAGAGTATGATGTGTTATTTGGTGGCAAACACATCATTGTTTTCGGAGATCTTCTGCAGCTGACACCAGTGAAAGGGCAACCTGTGTTCAAAATGCTCACGCATGAAGATACCAGGAAGTGCCTAGGCAGCATTGGCAACGTCAATATATGGTTAAACTTCAATTATGCTGAACTGCATGAAAATATGCGTCAGGCAAAGGATGAAGTTTACAAGACTATTCTACAAGATGTTAGAATTGGAAAAGTGACCGAGCATGGGAAAGAAGCTTTACATGCACGATTACTGTCAAATTTATATCCAGAACAAGATGTTGTGCCTGAGAATATTTTTCAGAAAATTACTGATAAGAAATCTGGAATATGTTTGATGCCAACTCTTGCAGAATGTGCCAAATTTAACAACAAAATGTTGCATTTAGAAAAGCAAGAGATTGTGAAAGTGGAAGCTATTGATAGAGTAGAGCATATGGGATCAACAATTATTTTGTCTGAGAATCTGAAATCAAAATTGGATTCATTAGAGAAGACTATATCTAAAACTGCAGGTTTTGAAAAGACTCTGAATGTGTGCTTGAACTGCCGTATAATTTTAAGAAGGAATTTACATGTTGAAAGAGGTCTGGTAAATGGATCAATGGGTAATGTTGTTGATTTTGTGAAATACAGAAATAGAGATGGAATTGAATTTTTAAAAATTAAATTTGATGGCATTGAGGAAGTACAGCTAATTGCTCGTTGTTCTGCTAGATTTTTGCTTGTAAAAGACTTATATGTTCGCCGTAAGCAGTTCCCTGTTTGCTTGGCATATGCGGTGACAATTCATAAATCGCAAGGTTTAAGTGTAGACACTGCATTGGTGAATATTGGCAGTTCTGTGTTCAAGGAGGGTATGGCATATGTGGCATTGTCACGAGTTAGAACTTTATCGGGATTGTACTTGATTGAGTGTGATGTCAGAAACATTTGTGCAGATCTAGATTGTGTTAAGGAATACAATAGGTTAAGAAGAGAGTATGCGCCACATTTGCCTCAGTTTCCTTTGTTTGAGAAACGTCTGGTAGGCCGGAAACGAAGAAATGAGAACAATACTGGGGAGGTTGTAGCAAAAAGACAAAAAGTGAATGAACCTAAAATTACAAGCAGAAACAAAGAGGATTCTGTTGAAGATGTTGTTGGTTTTCAGTTTGAAAACAGTTCTGGTGTCAACTGCTATGCTAATGTAGTAATTAATGTTTTGTTTTCTCTAAAAAATGTAAAAGAAGAGATTGTGGTCAATTCTGATCAAAGATTTTGCAGTTTGTTGAATTCTGTGTTAGAGAAATGTAGCACAGATAGAACAAAAATAGAAAGTGTGTCTGAAATTCGAAACCTGTTAGACAGATGTTCAGGGCAAACACAATTCTCTCAAAATATTCAGCAAGATTGTCAGGAGTTTTTAATGTATATGCTTGATGTATTACATGCTGAAGGTGTAGATGTAGATCAGCTGTTTGGGCTTTCTTATGAATGGCAGCATGACTGCGAGAACTGTATGGTATCAAGTACTACTAGTGTAGACTCAGAAAGATTTATATATTTAACTTTGCCAGACAGTAAATCAGTCTCCTTTAATAAGCTAGTAAAAGCTGCTAATCACAGCATGGAGTGTAGCCAATGTAAATCTGAAATGATGTCCACATTATTTATACGAACATATGGCCAGTACGTCATTTTAATGTTCCAACGATGTAGGCCTGATGGAACAAAATTGACAACTTTAATAAAAAATTTTGTAGCTTCGCAGTTGTCAATATCAGGAAGGACTTTTGTAACTACAGCAATTATATATCATGACGGCCCTTCAATATCATCAGGACATTACACAGCTTATTTAAAGTCTAGAAATGGCTGGTCATTCTGCAATGATTCTGTTTTAATTTTCAAAAAAAAATTGCCGTATGACCTTAAAAACTCTTACCTGGTGTTTTTAAAACCAAAATTTTAGGAAAATAATCTCGGGATATGATCTGTGGAATTTCAAGAAGTTCTAATGGCTCCTACACAATTTGGCCTTGAGGATAAGTGTAGTTCAGAGACATAACTTCTAATCAAAGGATTGGACATCATGGAGATGTATGTGCACTTTAAATGAGTTCAGAAAAACTGTTTCTTTTCATAAGCTAATTGAAGCAGCCAATCAAAACATGGAGTAGAGGGAATGTAAGTCTGCAATGCTGTCTACTGTTTTACATTGCTTTGTGATTAAAAGTGATGTAGAGAATTAAATAATTGTAGTACTCATAGAGGTAGTGTAAGTCTGCTTCATATTAAGCAGTATCAGTGTCATAGGAAATGTAGAACATGACTGACCAAGAAGGGGAAGATATTACTATTCCAGGATTGTGAAAATGATCTTCAACATTTTAATTCTGAAAGTTGCGGAAATGCCAAATGATGGGATTGGCTTACAAGAAATCCAAGAGTTATAAATATCTCTGACTAGATTTGGCCTTGTGGAAAATAGTGGTAGAGAGCAAGAAGTCATTTATTGCATGTAACGTGTTTTTAAAAACGATGGAGGTTTTCTTTCAGAAAGTGGTGGGCTGAAAGTAATAACAGCACAAAAGAGTGTAAGCTGTTCATAGGACATCCTTGGACGTCATGGAAAGTAAGTTAACTTTAAGGAGTTCTGAATTTTATTTTCTGATGTTGTATGGGTTTTTTAAACACAATCATTTTGATTGTGTTTTTTTTTCCCCGCTGTTACATGATGAATACCTTCAAGTCACTGTTTTTAGTGAATTTTGATACATTCTGAGAACAGCAAAAATAAACCATTTAACATGTATAATTAATTCTGTACTGTTTGCATTTATGATGTATATGTAGAACTGTGTAGGAGGCATGGAGAAGGTGAGTTTTCTGTAAGTGTTAAATTTATTGTATGCAGTGCTGCACTTCTACGTATTCTTTCATATGCTGGACTACATCTGCACAATGAGATACCTAAGCAAAGGAAACACAAGTGATGTGATTGTGAAATGAGCAAAATAAATTGCACATATTTCAATTACATCACCTGAGTTTCCTATCATTACGAATCACATTGTGCAGATCAAGTTTAGGTCTGTCCAGGGAAACATAGGAGGTTTCTACTTTGTTGAAGAGTGCAGTGGACATGACTCACTTCATTAGTAGACTTTCACAGATATTATCTCCTCTGTACACTTCAACAAGTGTAAATCTCATCTTGAACTCTGAGTAGGCCTCACCTCAAACAAATCTCTGGATAGGAGACATGTTATTGGCATACTGAAGCGACACTTTTCTGAAACAAGAGCAATGCAAAAGATGCACCATGTTTTAAGATAGGCCTCACTTCATCTGCATCAAGATACTGTTAGTTTAAAATGTATATCTTTAGCATTGTGTAGAGGACCTGGAGAAGCAGAAGCTTCTGTCAGTGTCAAAGTTGTTGAAAAACTATTTGTCCTTCAATATTTTCCCTTGTCGTTTGTAATTTTTAAATACATATTTTAATTTTTTTCAAATGTTGGTTCTCTCTTTCACAGATTGAAAGTATAGAAATAAAATGTGATTAATTTAACGGCAATTACAAGGTAAATAGTTGTACTCTTTTCGTTACATTTCTATCACATTCACCTACTATTAGATCCACTGCTTCACTTCTTTAATCCTCAGTTTCCTGCCTTTGCTACTTTCCTCATTCCTTTCTCTATTACCTATTTACTCAACTCCTTCCACTCTTTTTCTCAGTCCCTCTGTTCTCATAGTTCCTCAGTCTTGTTCACTCACTCCATCTCTATTACTCTTAGTGTCTGTGAATTACTTTCCCAACTTTTTTTTTTTGGGGACCGCTTCCTGGGAAGTTGCCCGGTTCGCAAACCAGCAGCGTTATGGCAGTCCACCATTTTGTGTTTCGTTCGAATCAAGATACAAGATGGAGGGCAAATAATGTTCAGAATAGGTAGAAGGGGGCACGGTAGATGTATCTTGACCCCCTTGGTTTTCTGAGGGTGGCTGAGGAGGACCATAGTTCTTCACTCTTGTTCACTCTCTCTGTTTCTATTAATGTCACTGTTTATGACTGATCAAAAAAATGTTTTTTAAAAAAGAACAGTAACTATAAGGGAAGGAAATAGACAGTTATGTTAAAAGAAAGACAGCTATAGGGAGTAAACTAACGATACTGTTACCTACAATCCACTGCTGTTGATGTTACTGACCATGTCATGAATGATGTAATATGTGACATCATCAACAGTGGATTGTAGGTAACAGTATCCTTAGTTTACTCCCTAGAGCTGTCTTTCTTTTAACATAACTGTGTATTTCCTTCCCTTATAGTTACTGTTCTTTTTTAAAAAATATTTTTTTGGTTAGCTTCCGGTACGCGTACCGGGTAGCGCTCCGGGAGCGAACTAAGAGAAATACAGGTTGGCAGAGTTCCAAATATTCTACCAATTTTTTTATAATGGAGAGTTAGTTCTGAAAAGAACTTTTTTTTTTATGTTTTTGTTGTTTTATATTTTTTTTAGTATTTTTTGAACATTTTTTTACTTTTTTTGTATTTTCTGAACGTTTTTAAAAATTTTTTGGTTTTTTTGGGGGGGGGGGAAACAAAAACGATCCATTATAAAGGGCTCAACAGGAGCAAAAAAAAAAAAGAATTTATTTTTTGGTGCGTCTTGTGCAAACATTAATATGATTTTGAATTGCTCGCAAAATCAAAGTGATGCTACTTTCTCTGTAGCAGATGAAAGCGCCACATTCCACGCACACTTGTTTTACGTGCCCAAACAACATTTGGATGTTTGCAATCACCTCCCTCGCCTCTGGTCCCGACACCTCTGGAACCACCGATCTTCTTGCCATTTGGAGGGGATTTTGTTGTTGGTCACGTAGCTGGGCAGCACTATAATTATTTGGGTGCCACCTACTCATATGCCGATGCATAGTATGATTGCCATAACTATATTTTTTATCAGTGCCCCTTGACAATCTGTCACCGCATATGCGGCAAAACACGTAACGAGCATTCACTTTCTTTTGCCCCTCAGGAATTCTGTAGAATTGCCAGATATAATTCTCCTGTCGATTGTACCTCCTGGGCTCCTCTGGCAAAAACTCATGCTCTTCCTCCTCTTCCTCCTCTTCCTGTTCTTCCTCTTCTTGCAGAATTACTTCTGCAGGTGGTCCTCTCTTTCTTGGATTTGGTGGAGGTGGTGGGCTAGCACCAGCTGAAGCTACTAATGAAGCCATCACAAAGTCTCAATAAAGGGTCTTTCTCTCACCAAGATGAAAGTCAGAGTGATGAAAGAAGGAGGGGTTTTCATCATTTGGGAAAAACAAAAGTTCTAAACCAATGAAAAGTGTCCATTTTAGATCACATGACCTTGTATTACATCATTAGGAAACCAAAAGTGAAATGAACCAATGAAAAGTGTTATTATCGAGTCACATGACCTGCTATGTTTACATTACGCGGTCGGCGCCGCGCCGCGGATCGCTTCCGGTTCGCGTACCGCTGCGCTTCCGGGTACGCGAACGTAGCACGTAATATGACGTATTACGCGAGAACGCGAAACGTCATGCTGACGCGAAGCGTCGCGATGTTGTTTTGTAACGCGAGAGGTGCGCTAAAGGAACGTTTACCAGTTCGCGTACCGGGTCGCGCCTCCGGATTGAGCTAACGGGAAGCTAACCGGTACGCGTACTGGGAGCGAAACAAAAAAAATACAAAAAAAATTGTATAAAAAACATGTAAAAAATATTTTTCTTTTTAAAGAATAATACATTGTAAAGGTTTTGATATTAGCTATTAAAAAACCAATGAAATTCACTGAAAAAACCATAGGTTATAGACCATATATAGTTAGGAATTAGCATTTACAAAACCTTAAAAATTCACTGAAAAAACCATAGGTTATAGACCATATATAGTTAGGGATTAGCATTTAAAAAACCTTATTTTACTCACACAAAACCATTGAAATTCCATATATAGTTAGTTGTACTAACTATATATCACGCACCCGCAATCCACTGCTGATGATGTCACATATTACATCATTCATGACATGGTCAGTGACATCACTGATGACATCACTGATGACATCTCAAATGACATCACTGATGACATCACTGATGACATCTCAAATGACATCACTGATGACATCACTGATGACATCTCAAATGACATTACTGATGACATCACTGTTGTGATAATACGATGAACCTCTTCAGACTCTAATATAACCTTAGATACACTCAGTGTAAACACAGACTCACAGATTGTCACTCATCCATGAAGTTACACACACACCTAGACAGTCATGCAAACAATCAATCACACCTCCATTTCCTTAACTATACAGTTAAACACACCTTACTTACTTATTCAAACAAATACTAAAACATATTTACTCACTTATACAATCCTGGATACAAGTTCACAATGATCCATACAGCCACTCACACATTCACTGGCTCTTATGCACAGTTATTTATATATGTCAACTCTCACATGTACTGTATTTTACATATGTACTTAATTTGACATGTAGCACTGAGATATCTATTCACTCACCAATACAGTCATGCACACAGTCAACCGCCCATACAGCTGTTTCCAACATGCACTTTTGAACCCATACATCTATGCACAGAGTCATACACTTCCCAGCCACTCACACACACACTCAGTCTCCCATACAAATGCTTGGGCAACCAATCAATAACCTATATAGTTACTCATATAGCTACTGATCAACACATGCAGCAGTTTACAGAACAACAGACATAATGATGCACAAATTAAGACAGTTTAGTCACTAACCCATGCACTCAGTGAGACACATTTAATCACTCACTCATACAGTCAGTCACGCACCTACTAAATCCTTCATCCAGACACTTCTACATCTACTCATTCTTCAATATGTAAAACATATTTAAACTTTACAGAAACACACAGTCACTGGATGATGTCATCAGTGATGTCATCAGTGATGTCATTTGAGATGTCATCAGTGATGTCATCAGTGATGTCACTGACCATGTCATGAATGATGTAATATGTGACATCATCAGCAGTGGATTGCGGGTGCGTGATATATAGTTAGTACAACTAACTATATATGGAATTTCAATGGTTTTGTGTGAGTAAAATAAGGTTTTTTAAATGCTAATCCCTAACTATATATGGTCTATAACCTATGGTTTTTTCAGTGAATATATATATATATATATATATATATATATATATATATATATATATAAACAGGAAAATACTTATAACATAAATGCTCCTCCTGCCTCTGTGCTCCTCTGTAAAATCCAAGTCAGAGGTGCACAGGGGTGGCCAAAAGAAGTGGGAACTACTGACCTAAAACTGCTCAAGAGAAGGGGGAACTGGGAGCACTGTGTCTGCAGAGACACTCCAGCACCTCTCACAGTGGTAGTTTTCGCAAGATAATTGCTGTAGCAGTGCAAGCAGCTGATGTCCAATAAGAGGTGTGAAAACACCCCAGGACATCGGCTGCTGCTCCTGCAAACTTTTGTTTCTTGTTGTATGGGAGGGTGAAGGAGGTTGATGTGGCAGGGCCAGGGCGCAGAAATGCCTCCAACAACTATTAGCAAAAAGCCTGGCTACATCTCTCCGTGACTTTGCACGCTCTTGGGCAGTGAGGCTGAGTGAGAGGTGAGCAAGTCAGTTAGCATGACTTCATTTTTCTATTTAATGTTTATTTAAGTGCTACTTAAATAAATATAATAACAAGAAGAGAAATGACTGTCGCACCACCTGTGCTCTACATTTTCTCCATGGTGTCCATATCAAAGCACTATTCTGTACAGATGAAGATGCAGGATTCTTTAGCTCTTTTGGCGATTTACAATGCCTCGTGGGGTAGGTCATCTTTAAATGCACACTAAGAATGATCTGATATTTTAAGAGCAGACACTCTCTGAGAAGGCTGATTAAATGTGAGTAAAAGAGGTAGTAATGCGTTGACATTTTGCAAGACAGCTGCGCAAATGAGACCTAATCAAAATCACTAATTCACGCATCTTTTCTTAGAGGACAGGGAAGAAATTTGCTCTCATTATGTAAAGTGCACTTAGCATAGGTTCCAATTTAAAAAAACAGCTATAACAAACTAGTGCAAGTGTGCATGTCAATTTAAATAAATGTGTAAAGATACTAGCTTTAGCGTTTTTTTTTTCTTGCATCAAAAATCTGGATAAATACAGACGGAAATGTGAAAAAAATAAATATCATAAAACCTGGAGCCCTAAATATAACGTATAGAACATCTCAAATGCAATCAGTCACATACTTCACCAAAGGAGAAACAACTTAAAGCCCTTGCATAGATAGAAATGAGCTGTGTGAATAAAAATTAGCTAGCTATCGAGCCAAGAATTTTCAATTCTATTAAGGACACGGAGGCGAGGATTATGCTTTCTCTTTCATTTATTGCTACACACAGCAGACAATGAAAACTTATTATTGTGTAAATAAAACTATATTTCCCATGATGCACATGTAACATCACATCCTGTCAGACCCCATAAGAGCCCCTCACGACCGGATATCCTCCTCTTTCTTTGCTACGAACAGTAAAAGTCCATTAAAATAACTCAAGTCCAATAATAACATCCTCCAACGTGGACGAACCATCCAACTGGAAGGAAACTCTTCTTAACATGAAGCATATTTAATCCATCTGGTTAAACAGACTATAAACACACAGGTGGGTAAAACATAACAACACTTGTAATATAACCGGGTGGGATAATCCTCGCCTCCGTGTCCTTAATAGAATTTAAAATTCTTGGCGCGATAGCTAGCTCATTTTTTATTCTATTACAGGACGGGAGGCTTCGTATTATGCTAGTTTAATGCTGATGAAATACTACAGAGGAAATATCACCAACCGGTTTGTAATAAAACTGTTTAAAAGTGGTTTCTGAAGACCAATCTGCAGAATGTATAATGTCCAGAACAGTAGAGCCTAACATAAAACTCTTAGAGGCCACGGCACCACGAACAGAATGCGCCCCAAACACTTGGGTATCAATTCCCGCCTCTTGGATAACATATTTCAACCACCTCACTATTGTAGCCGCAGTAACAGGCTTGTAAGGTTTCTGCAAAGCTATCAATATTTGCACTTTACCAGCAGGCCGAATGGACCTGGTACACTCCTCATAGGCCTTAAGACATTGCACTACACAAAGTTTAGCATTACTAGGAAAAGCATGATAATCTACAGTCCGAGACATTGTCTTAGTTCTGGAAGCAATGTTAAAGGATACTCCTTCCGGAGTAAATACTCTACCTCTAATGTCCAAAGCCTTAATGTCAGATGACATGCCGCAAGACATAAGACCATTGCCAATTCGGCTGAACGTTGTTTCCTGGTTAACATGTCATTCTGAGACCATTGATTAAACAGGGAAAGAACTACAGAGACGTCCCATAAAGAAGTATACTTGGGTTAGGGCGGATTCACTACTCTAATACCTTTCAAAAGTTTACATATTAACGGATGCATTCCTACAGGTTTGCCCTCAATCTGGGAATGACCCGCCGAAATGGCGGAACGGAAATTATTAATGGAACGATATGCCAATCCCTCAGAAGCCTTCTGAGAAAGAAAGTTCAAAATGCAGGGTAAGTCTGCCCCCACTGGATCCACGTCTTGTTCCACGCACCAGCAAACCCAGCCTTTCCAGGCATAGGCATATCTCTTCCTGGTGGAGGGAGCCCAAGCTTGGTTGATAAAGTCTGAAGCTTGCCCAGAAAATCCTGGCATTTGCCAACGTTGCCGGAAAGTCTCCAGGCCATCAGGGACAACTGCCACGACACTACCATCGGATGGATCTCTCCATGAGGGGCCTGGAGCATCGTCTGGGAGTCTGGAATTCTCCTGGGGGACTCGCAGCTCACCTCCAGGAGACTTGGGAACCAAGGCTGCGACTTCCACAGGGGAGTCACTAAAATCACTTTCGCCATCTGTCGCATTATCTGCTTGCACACCCGAGGAATCAAAATAAACAGGGGAAAGGCATAATTCAGAGACCGGGACCAGTCCTGAGTAAAGGCATCCGTTGCCAGAGCTAACCCCCAGATTGCCTATAACCAATGTACTACCTGAGGATGGAGTTGCCAATCGCTGTAGTCCTTGAGGTGTCGGAAATTCCAGTCCGCCACCACGTTCCACTGACCCAGAATATACTCGGCTATGACCGATATCTGGTGACTTAAGCAATAGTGCCAAAAGTCCTTCGCTATCTCCACTAACATGGAGGACCTCGTGCCTCCCAGTTTGTTGATGTAGCGAATTGCCGATATGTTGTCCATCCACAAAAGGATGCAACACAAGACTTTTTTGGGTGACAGAGTCCTGATCGCGAATGATCCTGCGAGCAACTCTAGACAGTTGATATGGAGATCTAGCTCTTGAAGGGACCACCGCCCTCCTGTGGAAATATTTCCACAGCGAGCCCCCCAGCCCCAGCGGCTGGCGTCAGACTGTATGGCGACCTCTGGAAGGGAGTCGAAGATGGCTCTGCTGTTCCACGCTTCCACATGGGCCAGCCACCACTGAATTTCCTCTCGGACCTCTGACGACAGAGGGACCAGGTATGTGTATGAGAGACCCTTCTGTAGATGTTGAATCTTTAATCTCTGAAGGGCTCTATAATGAAGGGGACCTGGGAAGATTGATTTAATGGATGATGCTAGGAGGCCCACTATCATGGCAATGACTCTCAGCAAGACCGTCAGTTTGGACAATAGAGAGCGCAGCTCCTTTTTTTGTCCCGAAGTTTGGAACAAAGGAGACTCAACTGCGCCGTGTGAGAGTTTATGACAAAGCCTAGAAAATCTATTTGTTGTGAAGGACACAGTACTGATTTGGCTTTGTTGACCACAAAACCGAGATTTTGCAACATAGCCATGGTCATGCGCAAATGTTGAACCGCCACCGCCGGCAACTGTGCCATGATGATCAGTATATCGTCTAAGTACACTATCATGCGAAACCCTTGCTCTCTGAGATAGGCTTTCACTGGCTTCAAAACCTTGGTGAAGCACCATGGTGCCGAGGAAAGTCCGAAAGGAAGGACCAAATATTCATACCATCGGTCTCTCCACTGGAATTGCAGGAATCTCTGATTGGAGGAAAAATTGGAATGGATCAATAGGCGTCCTACAGGTCCAGCCGGACCATCCAGTCTCTCTGTTTCAGATCTGCCAACAGATGGATACCTTGCATCTTGAAATGTTTGTAGATCATGTAATGATTGAAATCTTTTAAATTGAGTACCAACCTGTAATCTCTGCCTTTCTTCTGTACCAGAAAAATATTGCTGCACAAACCACGAGGGCCCTAGCCGCAACACGCTATCGCATGTTTCTGCAGTAATCCTTCAATTTCTGAATCTATAAAAGCGCATTCTGTTTGGGAAAAAGACATCTGCCTGGGCTGTCTGTCCTGACAAGGGACTTGAAAGAAATCTAGATGAAAACCCTGAACCGTCTGTAATGTCCAAGCATCCTGAGATTGTTGAACCCAATTGTGTAAGAAAAACTGAGTACGACCCCCCAAGGGAAGTGGAAATGAGTCTGGAGCACTCACCTGAAGATTCTGGGCTTGAAAGCCTCCACGATACGTTCCTCTGTTGAAACGTCTCTTATTGAAACGTTGCCTGGTATTGTAGAAAGTTCCCCCATGGGTGGAGTCCCCAATCACCTCTGCCTCTACCGAAGTCACCTTTCTGAATTGACGGCCAAACAAACGTCCCAGGCCTCGTCCGGCCCTGTTGAAAACACCGGCCTGAAAAACTCTCTTTATACCTGATTGTGCCTTATCAAGAGTGGTGAAGGTACCTACATACTTTGCCACATCCTTGACAAAATGCTCCCCAAAGAGTTTGCCGTCCACCAGTGGACCTGGTTCTGCTGCCGCCAACTCCATGAGGTTAGAATCCACTCGCATCAGGAACAATTTGGCTGTGGTGCCTCCACATTTTTAGATTTTTTAGCTCTGTTCCTGGGGGGAGACTCATAAGGGGTGACTGTAGTTGCGGTATCTGTATCTGTATCCGTGTCCGAGACCTTGGATTTGCCAGCATCAGGCAAACAGGGCAGCGCAGAGGAATGGGGCCAGGGAGCAGAGGCAGGTTCTGAAGCATCAGTGTCCTTATAAGATCCTGCTGGAGCAGTGAAACCATGAAGTTTTGCAAACTGTTCCAACTGCCTTGTTATGGGCTTTAGCGCAGTAGCCAGTGCTTGTTGAACAGTCCCTGGGACTGCTTTTTCAAGGGTCTTGTTGACCGACTCCTGAACAGAAGCGTCCTGGGCCTCAACAATATTATCCTCTATGGAAGAGTTTTCCTCCTCTTCATATAAGGTATCATCCTCTTCATGGTACACCCAATCCTCCATGTTAGCACCAAACTTGTAAATATACTTGCTCATGGAGAGATCCTAGCCAGAGGAGTAAAAGGGGGAGCTAACCCACAGCACAACTAAAGTAAGTTCAGGTACTTAGCTCTTCAGCATTAGTTGTATCCCAGTTCTTACAGCCCTCAGGGCGTAGTGGAGCCAAAAGCAGTAGAATTACAGGAGGTGTTCACCCTCCAGGCCCAGGTCATTAATTGCCGCCAGCCAGGCGTAGAGGGACTGCTCAGGGGAAAACTCACTAGAGAATAAGCTAATATCTATGAAAAACTGGCACTAGCCATGTGTGTAGCCTAATCCTACCAAAAACCAGCCCAATTGGGCTACGCACGTCGAAACTATCTAGAAACCGAAAATGACAGGCTCCTTAGCGCAAACGGCCAATGAGGGGAGCCTCAGCGCGTGTAAAACAGTAAGGAGTACCGCCGTCGGTGGTGCGGTACCGGTAAATGCCCAGCGGGGCTGAGGGGAAAGGCCGGAGACACGGCCGAGCACAGCGCGATTTGTCCTGTGTAAGCGGGAAATTCAAACAGCTCGCAGAGCAAGCAGGAGAACCAGAGCGCGAGACACGCCTTTCCCGATGGCAGCTGGGAGGCGGAAACACACCGGTTTCGGGCGTGATCCCAGCGCCAATAGCCAAAGCAAATTACACTGAAGAAATCAGAGCAAACACGTTCAACAAAGATCAGGCAAAGCAAGCGGTATACAATGCAATAGTCACGGTGACATAAACAAAGCGGCGCGTGCCGAAATATGTTAATAAAATGCATATAATCACAAGTAAGCAATTTTCACTTAACTGGCAGTGTGAGCAGAAGAGAAATAGGAGGATATCCGGTCATGAGTGGCCCATATGGGGCCTCACAAGATGTGATGTTACATGTGCATCATGGGAAATGTAGTTTTATTTACACAATAATAAGTTTTTATTGGCTGCTGTGTGTAGCAATAAATGAAAGAGAAAGCATAATACGAAGCCTCCGGTCCTGTAATAGAATCAGTGTGTGAACCTGATGCACTCTATGATCTAATGAAGTAATACGCCTCTTTAACCTCAGATATGCGAACACAGTTTTACCGGGAATCAGCTGTGCATATCAAATCAGCTGTGTGCATCAGCGTGTGAACACGATGCACTTCTGCAAGCTAAAGACACAAAACACCTCTGTAACTTCAGAGATGTGAGGCCCTCACCGTAAATTAGCTGTGCGCATTAGCGTGCGCATGAGCGTAGAGATCAATCACCACAACGTCACTGTGGGCATTTCAGCATGGAGTCTTGTTACGTTCCGGTAGTTCCTAACAAGAAATGGGCCCCCAGGGGGACTTGGCAAAGCCGATGTCCCCCTGGGGTATTTCGCGCGAGGGACGACCTCACGCGGCCTGATTGGGTGGCGGGAGGGAGGGAGGGGTTTAGGACAAGCGCGGGGAGGGAGGGTTTGACGTCACTCTGAGCGAGTGAATGCAGCGGTGGTGTCGCGTTTGACAGGAGCAGCTGTGAGGCAATTTTGACAGCGCTGTCACACGTTCTGTGAGCCGTTTTTAGACGACCCTTGACAGCGGCGGAAGAATGGCTGCTGAGGAGATTGCCAGAGAGGCAGTGAGAGCGCTGGTGGCGGTGGGCCGGTCAGACTTATTACGGCCTGGAGCTGTGGTGGACACTTCGGTGCCAGTGAAGCGTCCTCGTCGAGTAGCAGCTGAAGGAGTCGTGCGCGCTGTCGATGCCTGCAGGTCGGTGCCAATTATTGTTTCTGAGGAGGCGGGAGTGGTTAAAGCGTCAGCTGGGAGAGCCAGGAGAGCCCGTTCAGCGAGCAGAGGCGGCCGGGGTAAGAAGCCCCCACCTCCGCGCTCAGCGTCGGCTCCAAATGTGGTGCAGGGAAGACGAATGCCGGTCACCACGCAAGCCAGAAGACGCGCCGGTCGGCGGGGAGGCAGCGCAGGTGGCATATTTGACACGCGTGTGGCGCATATTCAGCTGGCAGACAAGGCAGATAGCGTTGTGTTTGCAGATCGAATAGACATCGCGCCGCAGGCGCCAAGGGTGGCGATGGTTCAGTCCAGCATGTCAGGGTATAAGGATAGCCCTCACAGGTCAGAGGGTGCAGCGCTGTCCAACAGTAGAATCGAAATAGCGCCCGACATTTCCTTTGAAGGGCAAAAACAGACCTTAGTGGATTATTCCAGTGATAGTGAGGCGGATGAATATGGACAATCAAGAGTTGTGGAAGGAGATGATGACGGGGGCAGTGACCAGGAGTTAGATGAATTCATGCAGCAGGATGAGTTTATGGACTGCCAGGACATTATTGTTCCTCAGCCTAGAGACCCCCCAAAGCAACTCCTGGATGAGGGAGTTGGTGGGGATGTACCTTATGATACATATTTTTCACATGATAGTCAAATGATGGAGGGGGGGGCAGTGTGGAAACATCGAGTTGGGCAGTACCGGAGTGGGAGGCGGGGGGATACGGGTGGCAGAGGTTGTGTGGGGCAAACAAAGGGTAATGGTTCATTGTTTCCGGAAGCTAGGCCTCCGCCTAAGCATCCTCAGGTGGTTTTTGATTCGGGGTCCAAGGCTCAGCAGGGCCAATGGGTGTGGGTGGAGAATGCTGAGATGCCAGTGAAACAAAGGTCTGGTAATTCAGCTCTACAGGTATCAGGTAGGTATGAGACGGTTCCTCGCTGGAGCGGCGAGTACCTTACGGAGGCTGCTGGTTTGGTAACGGATGAGCAGTTCTTTTTGTCTCAATCTGCGAAGCAAAGTGCGGCTTTTGGGGGTCGGGTTGGTTCAAGAGGCGAATCTGGTGCGGATTTTATTCCTGCGACTGGGCGCTTCACACGGAGGCTTGAGTCTGAGGTTCATGATCAGTTTACTAACGTGACATCTGGCAATAGGCCAGGTACAAGCTTTGTAATTTCAGAAGTTGATAAAAATCATGAAGGTGATAATGATGAATCGGATAAAGAAAATGAGAATTATTCAAGAGGTGTTTTGTTTCCCGAGGGAAGGGAGGACGTGGGGAGGGGGGTAGGACAATTAACTTCTGCCAGTGTGTTTCAGAGTTCTGGAGCGGTTCTCTCACCGGCACGTAGGAATCAGAGCGGACATCATAAGCGTGATGGTCTGGAAGACTTTCGTCAACGAGCTTCGCAGTTACCAGCAGGTAAGACAGACTGGTGGGCTGCTTGGACACGGCCGTTGGCAGGTGGTTCAGGTGTTGCGCCTGCGGAGGGTGGTCACGGGGTAGTGGCGGGGGGTGAAGAGTTGGGAACAAAAGCAGTTGAAAGTTTGCAATCAACGGCAAGGCAAGGAGGGAGGAAGGACAAAGAGGGAGGAGGGAGCCCTATTTCATCGGTAGCTAGTTCTGTACACAGTGACACACCGAGACTGGGCAGTACGAAATTGCCATTTATGGGGGTGTCGATGCCGTTGGGTATCCATTTGTCTCTCAGAACTAAGCAAAGAATTTGGAACCATGATTATGTGGATGTTTTCCGTCTACTGCATAGGGAGTTACAAGCCAGGGAAGGGTCTAAGGAGGAGGAAGTGGAATTGTCTCGTCGCCCAAAAGTGCTGAAAACGATAGAGAATTGGACAGCGGCATTCATTATTTATGCCAGTGTGTATAGCGAGCGTTACCCTGAAAGGGCGGTTTCGCTGTTTAAATACATCGATGTCATTAGACGGGCGCATTTACAGGCGGGAGGGTATGCGTGGTTGAATTACGACGAGGAGTTTCGGGCGAGGATGAGTTTATTTAAAGATAAACCTTGGGGAGAAGTTGATCAAGAGTTGTGGTTACAGTGGTTGTCAGGACATTCGTCATCTAACACAATTCATACGGCAAGTGGTTTGCCAATACCTTATCGGCCCTTTTCCTAGCGTCCCGCCACAATGGGGGCGGGTGGTTTTGGAAGGGGTCAGTTGCCCACAACAGGAGCATGTTGGGGCTTCAATAGAGGTTCCTGCGCGCGTCAGTACTGTAAATTTAAGCATGAATGTGCACAGTGTGGGGGCAGACATGCCATCTTTCAGTGCTTTCCCAACCAGCAATTTGGTGATCATGGGAGAGGTCAGAGGGGGCGTGGAGCGTTGCCACCCCTTATTCCAAAAGGCTCCTACACCAATTAGATTGCAAGCAATGTTGAGTTACCTTGAGATTTACACGGACGCTGAGGCGGCAGCTAAGTTGTTTTGGGGTTTTCGGCTGGGCTTTAGAATTGGCTACCAGGGTCCCAGAGTTTTGCGCTGGGCAGATAACCTCAGATCCACAAAGGAACGGCCTACGGTGGTGAGGATGAAGTTGCAAAAAGAGATGGATTTAGGCAGAATAGTTGGACCTTTTTCGAGCTACCCCTTGCCAAATTTGATAGTGTCACCTCTTGGTGTTATTCCAAAGAAAGCGCAAGGTGAGTTTCGTTTGATTCATCATTTGTCTTGGCCGGAAGGGCAGTCCGTAAATGACATCATTTCCACCACTGATTCGGCTGTGTCATATTCGTCAGTGGACGATGCTCTACAGATGGTGCGCAAGGCTGGGGCGGGAGCTGACCTTGCGAAATGCGATATTGAGGCAGCCTTCCGCCTTTTACCGATACATCCAGTGGATTTCGAGTTGCTGGGTATGTATTTTGAGGGAGAGTACTATGTAGACCGTGTGTTACCCATGGGTTGTGCTATCTCTTGCTCATTGTTCGAAACATTTAGTACATTTTTGGAATGGTGTGTCATACGGCGATCAGAACATGTGGATGTATGTCACTACTTACATGATTTTCTGTTTGTAGGAAAAGCTGGTACAGACCAATGTGCTAAAGTTTTGGCAGGTTTTCAAGATATGGCTAGCGAATTTGGTGTGCCTTTGGCGAAGGACAAGACGGAAGGTCCAACGACAACATTGACCTTTTTGGGTATAGAAATTGATACCACGGCAATGGTGGCCCGTTTGCCTTTGGCAAAAGTACAGGAGATCAGGCTTTTCCTTCAAGAAGTGTTAGGAGCCAAGAAGGTGCAGCTGAGGCAGGTCCAGAGGCTTCTGGGGTACTTGACGTTTGCATGCAGAGTGGTCAGGGCAGGCAGGACATTTTGTAGGCGTGTGGGTTTTGCAATGGCGGGTGCGTTTTTGCCCCACCATCACATACGCTTGACATCAAAAATCAAAGAAGACTTGATGATATGGTTGAGATTTTTGGAAGATTTCAATGGAGTGTCCGTCAATTTTGTGGCAGAGGACACGGTATGGCCAGTACAAATTTTCTCGGATGCGGCTGGAGCCATAGGCTTTGGCTTATTCTGGGAAGGAAGATGGTGTGCGGAGCGGTGGCCGCCACTTTGGTTGCAGCAAGGTCGTAGCATCGCTTTCTTGGAGTTCTTCCCACTTTTGGTGGCACTGCAGGTTTGGGAGAGGAATTCAGAGACCGCTGCGTGTTATTTCATATAGATAACATGGCAGTGGTAAGCCTGGTTAATGGTCAACGGGCTAGGGATGTGCGGGTGCTACAGTTGTTAAGGGCGTTCATGTTGCGTGTTCTGCAGTTGAATATTGTTTTTAGAGCTCAACACATTCCTGGAGTTAACAACACAATTGCCGACGCTTTATCTCGTTGTCAGTGGCAGAGGTTTCGGGAATTGGCACCTGGAGCGGACAGATGCAAGACATCGATCCCTGCGAACATGTGGGACCTGGGGAACTGAGAATGGCAGAGTTGGTTGAACAGTCATTAGCGGGCTCTACGAGTCGCAGTTATCAGCTGGCATGGTCTGGTTTTTTAGGCTATGCTGCACAGCGAGGCATGAACGGTACAACAGTACAAAATGAACAGTTTATGTGGGAGTTTGTGTTATATTTGATAGAAAAAGGTTTGGCGCACTCGACAATTGCAGGCAAGTTGGCGGGTATTTCTTTTTACAGTCAATTGTTTTTGGGGTGCGAGTTCAGGATGGGCTTCCATTTACAAAAAATGTTAAAAGGTTTTGGGAGAAGCACTTGGCATACGAAAAAGTTGAGAGACCCCGTTACTTTTGCTTTATTACAAAAACTGTTGGGTGTTCTGCCCGTCTGTTGCTATAATGAATGGGAATGGCTTTGTTTCCAGTTATGTATGGTGTGGTTGTTCTTTGGTGCATTTCGGATATCGGAGTTACTTGGGTTGCGAAATCAGGTGGGGATCCAGTCATCAGACATTGAAGTTTTGGGAAAGGGATTGTTGCAGATTAAGTTGAGGCAGTCAAAGACAGACCAGAGAGGGCGTGGGATGCTGGTGAGACTCGGAAGGAGTGGGGTGGGGGGTTGTTGCCCGGTGGGGGAGTGGGAATCATTTGTTCAGTCAGCAGTATTTCAAAAAGGTGTGATATTTTGCCATAAGAATAACACCCAGTTGAATTGTTTCCAATTTTTAGCTGTTTTGAGAAAGGCATTGGCATTGGTTGGGGAAAATCCGAAAAGTTTTGGGACGCACTCTTTTAGAATCGGTGCGGCTACCGAAGCGGCCAGGCTGGGTTGGGGGAAAGAGGAATTGCAGCAAATAGGGAGATGGAAATCTAATTGTTGCTTTCAATATGTCAGATTGTAAATGTTTTTCAAAAAAAAAAAGGGGGTGTTTTCTGTTTTTGTATTAATGTTAGTTTTTCCATCACAGGTCGAGTGGCGAATTTTCCTAGGAAAAAGAGGACCTGGATTGTTGGGCACTCAATAATAAAATGGGCAGCGACCTTTGCTGAACAGCAGCTGTGTGGGAGAGGTCTTGGTTTGTATAGTAATGACCATGAGGTGATTTGGAAGGGTTTAGGGGGGATGCAATGGAGGGAGCTTTTTCCTGTTTTAACCAAGTTGGCTGCGGCATGGGGTACTCCTGATTTATTGATACTGCACTTGGGCGAAAACGATCTGGTGGAATTGTTTGGATTGGCTTTAATCAAACAAATGAAACTGGACTTGGCGGTGATAAAAGACAAATGGGTGGGGACTCGGGTAGTATGGACAGAATTTTTGTACAGGAGTCAATGGAAAGATGCCAGGGTACATGCGGCTGTTGAAAGAGCTCGCCGCAAAGTTAACAGGGCTTTGAAAACTTTCTGTACAGCAATGGGCATCACGGTAATTGCACATGAGCATTTCAACAACGAAATGCTGCATTTACTGAGGAGTGACGGAGTTCACCTCTCGCCGATGGGTCAGTCATATTACCTAATGGAACTGAGAGACACGTTGGCTAATCTGTGGTGTGTTGACCTGTGGTGCTCATCAATCAAAAATCATATCAGTTGAACCATAAAAAAAAAAAGAAAAAAAAAAGAGGCACTGTTTTTTCCTTCGGTGAGAGAATACACAAGAATTGAGTGGTCCTTTAGGAGGGGGGGTTTGGGTGGGGCAGGAAAACTCAGAGGGTTTTCCTGGGTGGCGTGTTTGAAGGGTTAGGAGAATCTAGAGCGGATTCATCCTTTCTCTAGGGGGGAGGGCTTGGGAGGGTAGGCGGGGGAAGAAAAAGAAAGAAGGAAAACATATTGATGGTATGGAAAACAAGTTATGGTTTGCTTGGAAATAAAGCATTGGGAAAAAGAAATGTATTCTATGTAAAAAGGTTTGGGGAAAATAAGGCAAAGTATTGTTGGGGAAAGTTAATGTTGCGGGTCTGTCTTTGGCTGTCCTGGTAATAAAGGTGACCTTTTATGCTATATTCAGAGTTGTGTGAGAGTCCTTATTTGTGCAATGGGCCCCCAGGGGGACTTGGCAAAGCCGATGTCCCCCTGGGGTATTTCGCGCGAGGGACAACCTCACGCGGCCTGATTGGGTGGCGGGCGGGAGGGAGGGGTTTAGGACAAGCGCGGGGAGGGGAGGTAGGGTTTGACGTCACTCTGAGGGAGTGAATGCAGCGGTGGTGTCGCGTTTGATCCACCCACCCACCCTGGTTTTGAAAAAAAGTCAAGGTGTGCTGGTTTTTTGTCCAATAGTCATGTGTTCTTGTGTACTGTTTAAAAAAAAAAAAAAAAAAAAAAAACAACGAAAGGAAATGTCCAGGATGTCACCTCAGGGCACTACAGGCAGACTTTTTTGTTGTGTTGTCGGCGTGTTTGAAGGGTTAGGCGAATCTAGAGCGGATTCATCCTTTCTCTAGGGGGAGGGCTTGGGAGGGTAGGCGGGGGAAGAAAAAGAAAGAAGGAAAACATATTGATGGTATGGAAAACAAGTTATGGTTTGTTTGGAAATAAAGCATTGGGAAAAAGAAATGTATTCTATGGAAAAAGGTTTGGGGAAAATAAGGCAAAGTATTGTTGGGGAAAGTTAATGTTGCGGGTCTGTCTTTGGCTGTCCTGGTAATAAAGGTGACCTTTTATGCTATATTCAGAGTTGTGTGAGAGTCCTTATTTGCGCGATGGTCATTTGCAGATAAGCTCTGCACATCAGAGCAACTGAAGATTGTAACTGCTTTTCTCCAAACCAGAAGCAGCCCATTCAAAGATGGCCGAACAACGTTACTTACATGTGTACATCATGCACCGGCATCTTCGGCGTCTTCAAAGACGGAACAGTTGAGCCAGGCGGAACCCTCCTTGCATGAATGACAAGATGCCCGAATTACAGAATACCAGGACTCACTCACCCTCTCGTGCTGCCTCTTATGCATGTCAAGCTCAAAATTAAACAAAATTGTGCAAAGGCATTGGGTACCGTAACACAGCGGGGTACTTGAAAGCTGAAAGTCTGCTTTCGGAAAATGTCTTCGCCTTCGTGTGGGCACTGCTTCCATTCGCCATTAGAGACACAGTGTTGAGGTCTCTGCTTCGCTCCTTCGACTATAAGGTGTTCTCCTTCTTTGCTCATTGCCAAATTGTGTAAGCGAGCCTTCTGTCACCAATGAAAAGTGCTTCATCCATGTCGTTGGAAAACAGGAATTTATTTGTAGCTACAGATACACAAACCTCATCCACCAGAAAGACGGGTATAACTCCTTTTGACAACATTCTCAATTCAACCCCAGCAACCACCCACATTCTGATGCCCTACATCATCACTTAGAAAACAAGATTAATAGAAATGAAAGAAGTAAACCCAGAGTGTTTTAAAGACTTTGTCTAAGACTTATTCAAGAGCCTTTAGTGCCATGGCAGTTTTTAGCTTTCCTGATAGTTATATTTTGGTGTAGGTTATGGGCAGGTATGTGTGCTGCCCTTCATAAGTGTGTGTGTTTGTAAAGTAAGTAAGCACTGCAAGTTAATAGAATGCCATTATTGAAACTTAAGTGCTTGGTTGTTCTTGTAAGAAGTGGTTGGTGATGTTTTAGGGCTGGCTTTAGGGCAGTGAAACTGGTGTGGCCCCACTGGGTGCTGACCTGGGAAGGGTACACTGACCTCAGGGAGGGCGCTGTGTTTTTACTTACGATTTAAAAACACCTTCGGCAGAGCCTCGGGAGGGGCACTGTGTTTAGCAATAACATTATATTTAAATACACCTTCAGCAGAGTTCCTTGTGCATCCAGTTTTAGGGAGCATTACAATTTTTAAGATGAATGTTGTGATTAATGTCCGTGCTAAAGAAAAAAATCTGCGTTTTGTCTAGGGCAGTTTTGACTTACCATAAAGTAGCACAGAGGGTTAATATGCCTGTTGCAAAGAGCACGTACGTGCAGATCACAGATCTGTATTTTATGTGGACAGCTGAGTGGATTACTGATTTTTCCACAGAGATCATTTTGTTACCACAGTTAATAAGATACAACGCTAATATAAACAGTGACTTTTACGAGCTGTCATCAAAGAGCTAAATCTGCAAGACGTTTTTCAGTCCCTTTATTTCCTTGCTTGAGAACTTATAACTTTTCTTGACACAGGAGAAAGGTCACTAACATTCAATTTTGCACACCCTCGTTATTCAGGTAACAGTGGAATGATAGATCCTCTTCCTGTAATTTCCGTGACAGTGGAAGAGAGTTCTGTGTAAAAGCCATTAGCACTGAGAAGGCTTTTCTCCATTCGGCGTTTACTCTCTCTTGGAATCGAATCCTAATGAAAATATGTTGATCACAAATGCCTGCGTTGCTGATGGCAAGAGAAGCATTAAATTCTCAGTCAACAAACCTTATGCATCATGCAGACAGAATTAAATTTAGTGGTCTCTGCCACTGGCTGACTTTACGTGGTCAGTCCATAACTGCGTGGCTAGATGTTCTCTGTAATGTCAGGAGTTCTGTAATACAATACTTTAAGCCCCCAACAGACGTGATATTGCCATAATCTGAGCAAAATAGGACAACTGCTCGAACCTTTACCTTTAAACATGCTCCCATTGGCGAAGAATGTGAAGAAGGAGCAATGACACAGTAAGAGGGTCATTTAGAGCTCGGTGAAATGGTGCATATGCCATAAAATGGAGGATGAACCACTGTTCTAAAGTCATATTTCCCATGCCCTGTTTAGATGTGCAGGAACCATAGGGTTTTTGACAATGGAGGCTCTGCTAGCTCTGGCTTAGAAAACCTTTGACCTGATTCTCTGTTGTCCACAGGGCTGGCAGGTCATAGTGCCACTTGTCACTTAGGGCGGGGTGACCATCACTACATTTCCCTACAGGAGACAACCATGCAAGATATGGCGGCCCATGTATTGAAGACACACAGTGTCCTCCGCATGCCAAGAAAAGACAACCTTAATGTCAATACCATTGATATTTTGCTCTGCTGTTTGTTCTTACAGAACCTAGGGGCAGATTTACAAGAAACAGACGCATCTGTGCAGATGATCAGTTTCCCTGCGCCTCCTTACGAAACCATTGCACCACCTTGGATGCACCTTATTTACAATACGGTGCACTATGGCAGAATTTCTGATGCATCTGTTGGCGCAAGAGTGACGCATTGCTGGAGTTACTCATGAAGTGACACAACTCCAGCAATGCGCCACAACAGGTAGGTGAGTCCCATTCAAAAAGCACTACATCATTCCTTACGCCCAGTCTGAACAGGCATAGGGATTTTGACGAAGTGAAGGCATAGAATGACGCAATGAAATGTAAATTTCACTCCGTCAGTTATACATGGCTTTTTGGTTGGGAACCCCCACCTTGCATACATTATACATGATGCAGGTATAATGTGGCACAGGGCTTTCCAAGGTGAAGGTGACGCATCTCCCTAGATGCGTCATGTTGTAAATTGGCCGCAACGTGGTGCATTGTTTACTCTGCAAAAAATGACGCAACAGTGCTGCAAAAGTTTAGCAAGGGGCTTGTAATTCTGCCCCCTAATACTTTATTTGCAGGCACATCAAATATAGTGCCTGCTGAGTAAAGTATCTGCTTTGAGGGCTGCTCCTCTGAAGGCATTGAGGTCTCTACAAGGCAGGTGGGCACTTTAAATATGGCTGGCGGTCCTCCACCAGAGAGTGGGCACACTAGTGGGATGCGTCCTGAATGTCTTCCACATACGAGGTGGTACATATTTAGGGTCTAATTTACACGGTTATGGCGCAGAGCAGGGCTGCAAAAAATCTTGCTACCCTGCATTAAAAGAAGAGGGCAGGAATGCGCCGTATCTATGAGATATGGCACATTCCTTTCCTTTTACCCTGCGCTGGCGCACAATGGGCTGCCATGAGCCAACGCAGACACGCTTGCACCATGGTGCAAGTGTGCATGCATTGCAGGTTTGACTGTTTTTGTGCAGGAAGGGATGTCTTCTTGCACAAAAACAATAGCAAGAGGTGTTTTCCTCTTTCTATGTGTGCTAAAGAGAAATATGAGGAGAAATAAAGGTATTTCCCCTTCTTGCACCGCCCTAATGCCTCCCCTGGGGAGGTCTAGGTATCTGATGCATTCTGGCTGTTGCTGGGAACACCCACAGCAACACCCATGGACGACCCTTGCAATCTTTATTTCTTTATTTCGGTTAAAAACAAACCATAAAAGATACACACAAATTTTCAATACATATTAATTGACAAGAATTAGAGGGACTCATTCTATGCCCATTTTTTCCACCATTAGTTACTACTAATTAGAGATCAGTCAAAGGTATTCGCGTGAATAAAATCATAAATACAATCATGATTCATTTACTAAGCGAAGGTAATATAATCACATATTTCACAGTTAAAAAATCTTTTTTTAAAACATACCTAATATAAGTGGAATTACTTCCAGATCGTGGCAGAAAGATTATTCATGCTATACAAATTGTAAACAGTAGTGACACCAATTTGTATACTCCCTCTTCTTACTCCGGCAAATACGAGTTCTACAAGTAGTCACAATATATCCCCATAGCACTAGAGCCTTAGACCCTGTCTCCTTCTTACTATTACCACAGAGAATAGATATCTGCTTACACTAAAAACAATGGATTGTGTTGTTTCACTTCTTAAAACTCTCTCGGCTTCATTGAGGTGTCTAAATCCCAGAAGCCGGCAAATAGGTTTTATCCATTTTTTCCTTTGGTATATGTATGCAGAACAAAGGAACAAAACATGCGCCTCATCTTCCTTTGTGCCTAGGGTACACAAGTCACATTTTTTAAGAGCTTCGTCTTCCCCATCGGCTTTGCCGCGCACCTATTTCGCGGTGTTTGCTTTAATATGCAATATGCCATAACGGAATTTCAAGTACAGTGACTTTGCTACAGATGGTGAGATTTCATCCATGAAACATTCAAATCTGCTATCTGATTTCATGTTGAGATACTTGAGGGTTAGAGTGCCTAGCTCTGGATTATGCAAAGTAGAGTTACAAAGGAACTCCCAATATCTTTCTTTTAACAGCTTCTTGCATTTCAGAGTCAGACACTCGGGGTCTGTCCAATAATGGTAAAGACCCAGTTTCATAAACCAGTCCTCTATATGATTCAACCATATCAGCCGTGTTGTATTTCTGATTTTCATAATTTCTTTTAGGGCTTCTCTGTAGTCTGCTAATTCATCTGTTGACCACAGACGAACCCAATATAACAACGGGCGTAAAACTGCAAGGTCATCAGTACGATGGACATCCAAATCCATAGCAAGTGGGAGCAGCGGTGTCCACCCTGGGAGCGCTAACATTTTTCTAAAGAAAATATTTTCTTGAGTCATAAAAGCACATTTAGCAGCATGACCCCATAGTTCTGCCCGTACAATGATGCAGATTGGGCTTTGTATTTATATAGCTCTAGTACTGGGGAGGTAACTCTAGAATGACAGCTCTTGTGTTTTTTGGCTATCGGGGCTAGGTTCTGAATTGAAATCATTTTATTTTTGTCAATTTGTGATTTCCAAATCATTTTGGTGTCTAAAGTAATTCCCAAGTAATTAAAACTATGCTCATATTCGATCAATTCATTATTAATAGTTAACGTTTTTCTAAAACTTTTGTGGGGATTAGCCGCCATATACTTAGTTTTTGACGAGTTAATCTCCAGTCCTTTGTTATCACAGTAGGACCGAAAGGTATCAAATACATTTTGTAGTCCTCTAGGTGTCTGTGAAATTAAAATAGTATCATCTGCGAATAGTAGAGCAGGCACATGGTCACCACCCAACTTGGGAGAGTCATGCTCGCAGCCCAAGAGGGTGGTTGGTATATCATTGACATATAGGGAGAACAGTGTCGGTGCCAGCACGCAACCTTGCTTGACACCTCTCCCTATGGCAATGCGATCTGTCAGTTCTCCATTTGGGCCCCATCTTACCCTTGCATAGTAATCCTCGTGCAGCCTAAAAATCTGTTTCAAAATATCCCCAGGAACACCCTGGTCCCTCAGTCTCGACCACAGGGCGCCCGGGGGGACAAGATCGAAGGCTGCTCTGAGGTCAACAAACACCACATACAGAATGGGCCCTCATTATTTTTATATATTTCCAAATGATACATAGGAATCTAAAAACTTGATCGATAGTGCTTATTTTCCTTCTAAAACCGGCCTGGTACTTAGTTAAAATTCCGAATTCATCAATCCAAGTACTCAGTTTACTTAATACTTGACGCGCATATACCTTTTGGAGGACATCCATTAAACTAATGGGTCTATAATGGGCTGGGTTCATTCGGTCCCCCTTAATGAAAATGGTGACAATTTCGGCAGCCCGCCATGTGTCTGGAATTGTGGCATCCATGGCGATCTTGTTACAGAAGCAATTAATATATGGAGCCCATAGCATAATTTCGTGTCTCCATAAATCACCGGGTATCCTATCTGGTCCAGGTGCCTTCCCAGGTTTGGTTGCCTTGATGGTTGAAATAGTTTCAGCCATACTAAACGTCAAGGCGGTCGCACTAGAATTTATTCCTAGATCATCATAATTGATAATAGGCTCGTTTTCAATAGGGGAGTATAAGCTAGAGAAATGTGAGACCCATACATTGACCTCTAGAAAAATATCTCTGCAGGGAGCTCCCTCTCTAGTGCCTCTAGCAATTAAATTCCAGAAAGCTGCCTGGTCTTTTGTCTTACAGGTCTCCAGTAATTCAGACCAGATGTTGTTATCCCAGTGTTTCTTTGCCTTCGCAATTGTCACCTTGTACATTTTCCTCTTTTCCCTCACCAGTGACACATCATTGCATTTTGCAGCCGAGATTAATTCCTTTTTGGCATTGCGGTATGCTGAATCATACCAGTTTTCCCCTTTAACCTGATTCCTTTGACCAGATTTTAATGGCTTTGCAGCTTTTGTGAGTACATTTCCTAGTCCCAAAACCATACTTTCATGAATCTGTATGATAGGAATCTCCTGTATTGGAATATTTTGAAAGGGTGACATTAAATTTACATATAACTCGTAAATTTTCCTAACGATAACATCATTGCCCATTACTGATTGCCATTTTACTGCTCTACAATTGTTAACAAGCAATGGGTCGGCAATCATATAATTTTGGGAGATCCGTCCCGAGGGGCACAGGTTAAATAGGGCTGAGGTAACAGTCAGGTTGAGTGGAAGGTGGTCACTCTCAACACGGTTTTCCACTACGAAGTCTATTACCATCGGCCAGAGTTGGATTGAAACCATTACATAGTCCAAATGGCTTTTGCAACTACCTCGCTTGAAAGTTGGCTTGCTAGGGCTATCTGAAGAAAATCGCCCATTACAAGCACGGAGACCATGTGTAGCGGTAAATCGCAATATCTGTGCTGCAGCAACGGAACATGGTACTGCTGTACTAGTTTCAGTTCCTGGAATACCATTAGCAGTGTCCTCAGAGTCAAAGATTTTTTCCAAACCAATTATTGGTTCAAATTTCCGATTAAAGTCCCCTCCAATAATTAACAGGGTTTTCTGATCAAGCATTGAGATCATTCTATTCAGATCTTCAATAACCTCTGATTCTTTATTTGCCACCATCGGTCTGCTGTAAATATTAAAGATGCAGACTTCCCTTTTATTGGGTCCTTTAAACCTCACCGCTAATATGTCTATGCTGTTGGACTCGATTTGTTTGAAGTTAATTCCCAGTGTAGTCTTTACCCAAATTGCCAACCCTCCAGATGGTCTCCCTTTATTTTTGTGAGTAGCAGGTACACTAAATGATCTAAAGCCAATTTTGTAATGGCTTTCAACAGCCCAAGTTTCTTGAAACAATAAAATGTCACCACTATCCATGTATTCCTGCCAAGCGGGATCGCTCAGATTTGTTTAATACCGGCAATATTCCAGGACCTTAGTAGGATGTTAGGTGTATCATCTGTGTTTGCTTTGTTGTCGCCCATGCTTATATCCTTTGCTAATCTTGGTTGCTTTATAGAGCCACTGTTAGCATTGGGTTCAGGTTTGTCTGGGGGATATTTTGAATTGTGTTTTCCTGCAATGGGCCCATCAGAACAGGAAATCGGGTGCCTTCTTCTAGGGTTGTAACCATTTGAGTATCCCCACGGCCCGTGGTATTATTAGGCCATTCGTTATCCATGGACCCATCAATTATGCTATTATTTAAAACTATTTCCCCTCCCACGCATTTCTTTGGCAGCCTATCTTTCAATTCACAGCATTTTAAGCCTAGTTCTTTCGTGTGGCTTTCTCCCATGACCATTTCTCTATCTACTTCAGCAGGCAATCCCTTCCTCGCTGCTAGTGACCCTATTTTCTTACCTCTAAGTCAATCAACTCCCTCCATCCCGTATAACTCTGCAAAACAATTAAAAGTGGGGACAGAAAAATGTGTTTTAAACCTTTCCTGCTCCCCCACTCTTTGCATTCCTAGGGGGTTGTAGGTTGTTTGCACCACGTGGGACCGGCAGTAAAAATAACTCAAGTCAAAGGCATTGATGCCTCTCCAGTCCCTCTGGAAATATTGATCAGTGATGAAACCCACAGTTCGCCTGTCCCTAAAATTGACAACAATGGAATCCCCGGGTATGTCCTTGGGTCTGGACCCCACACAACTTACTCTTCTTGCAAAGAGAACCTCCCAATTAATATGGTCTGGGAGGGGGTCTATTCTTGTTTAACCAGAATATTACTTTGTTTTTTAACTCTTGATAAGTTTCTGTTTTACCATTTTTTAGTTCTGGGATCCCAGTAAGGACAACAACGTACGGGGGAGAATCCGGGGGCAAGTCAATACATTTTAGGAAAGATCTTTCATGTACTTTATCGATAATCTCCTTATCTGCACAGGGAACTCTCTTAGGTTGACTTTCTATACTTTTTGAGCTTGTCTCTCTCTCTTTTCCTGGCCTAGGCTGACTTCCAGCCGGGTCTGCTGGACCATTTATTGGAACAGTAGTAGCTTGGTTAGTATCATCATTGGCGGCCACGGGGTTAGAATTATCCCCCACTGAAGGAGCCAATCGGGGGGTTACTACTAAGTGTGCCTTCTTGAAGTTTGTTACAGCCATATTATCTCTCAATGTGCACGCAACCTGTGTATTTAGGGCCCCAAAATTTTCTAGGGTGGATTGTTCAAATCTCTCTAACTTTTCACCAATTAACCTTTAAAAGAGGTAAAATTAAGGATTTTACTGGTTGTCCTATCTAGTTGATAAGACCTTTAGGTAATTGAGTCAAAGGAATAGTTAGATCGACTGCCATGTTATTTGGAGGTGTTAAATGAGAGGTGGAAGACGACGCCATTAATGGTCGTGGAATTGGTTCAATAGTCGCAACTTCATCTATATCATTAAGTTGCGCTCTTGAAGTTTTCATTATCTTCGGGCGTCTTCCCTTATGGACAACCCCTCCCTGTTTCCTCTTAACAGTATTTACTTTGTTATTGCTATTTGCCCTTCTTGGAGAACCCGGGGTTGCAATATTAGATGTATCCACACTCTTTGGTGTGCTTGGTGTCACAAGGGGAGAGGTCATGTTTAACTTGGAGGTTTCGTCTCTACTTCCCCCCAATTTTTGTGTACTTTCTCCTGCTTTGACTGGTCGGGTTTTGGCAGTATACCCATCAGATTGAGTTGGGGAAGGGACTAGCATCAGCAGACCTAGTGAGAAACGCCTATTATACAGTGGCTCAGTAGAGAGGCGGCGCTCTGTAAGGGCAATTTCTCGCTCGAGTACTGAGGCTGCCCTTACAATAAATTGATCCAATGTACCACTAACAGAACCCCCCACCCCTACCCTCTTCCCCCTTCCTGATCGCGTCGTCATTTGACAAATTCAAGAACACTTGAGCTTCCCAAGATATGTCCCTCAGTCAATCTCAAGGCAACAGTCACCAGGATGTCAGTTAAATAACTGGAAGAATCTTATGAGTTTGCAAATGTTCGAGAGGTGGCCCAGCCCTGCCTCCTCCTGGCTACGACGGGCGTGGACGGGCCCGCCCTTGGCCCGGGCTTCGCCCGACACGACCCGCGACGCGGGGGCTGTCCTTCGTTTAAAGCGCCTCCGGGCGCGGAAATGGCGGTGGCGGCTTCCTCCGCAAAGCAAAGCAGCCTGGGAGATGTAGTCTCCCTCCACTCGGCGGCCGTTAGATGTCGAGCTGCGGAGGGAGACCAGGAATAGCAGCAGGATTAGCAGGGAGTAGGTAGGTCACGGAAACGTCCCCCAAGAATGACCTGGCAGTGTGCTGACAGCGCCCGCTCCACCGGGGTATAAAGCAGGAATATCGACGGGATAATATCAACTAGCATAAATATCGAGGTAAGAATATCGAATTTAAAAAATATCGTTGAAGTAAATATCGTTGTTGTAAATATCGATTTTGTATAATGACAAAAATATCGTCAAAATAAAATATCGTTGTATAGAATATCGTTTAGAGAAATATCGTTGAATATAATATCGACAAAATAATTGAATGTGTTATATAAGTGTAGAAAAATTTGTTTTATGTTTAAATATTATTAATTAAATGTCTATTTTTATTATTATAGGGATCAAAATGTAAAAGAAAATTACATGTTTGTAAATATTTTAGGAGCGGGTTATTGGTATTATAGGGGATAAGGGTGGTTAGTAATTTAAAAAAGTAGTGTAAATAATATGTATAGAATGGTAAAAAATTAGAAAATTTTAATTTATTTTTTATTTTGAATGGCGAAATTTGAAATTTAATTTAAATAACAGAATTATTTATTTTATGGGTTTTTAAAAAGATTTAGTAGCGGGTTGTTGGTGATATAGGGGATAAGGGTGGGTAGTATATTAAAATATGTTTCATAACATTTAAATTTAATTAAAAAAAATTATAAATTGAAATACGAAAAAATATTATATTTAATTGAAATTGAATGTATTATATAATAATTTTGTAATTAAGTGTGGGTTTTATTTATATAGTGTTTAATAAAAAAATTAATTGCTATAAAAAATACGAAATTTGAAATTTCAATATTTAAATTTGAAATTTGAAATTTGAAATTTGAAATTTGAAATTAGAAAATTGATTTTTAAATTATATTAAAATAAGTCAAGTGTGTAATATTTAATGTTTGTGTATTTGTTATAATATATGCTAAGAATGATTCGAAAAACACAAAAACAAAGTTTGGGTTAAAAATTATAAAATTGTGAAAATTATGTAAAAATTTATAAAAAATTCGAAATTTGAAATTTCAATATTTAAATTTGAAATTTGAAATTAGAAAATTAATTTTTAAATTATATTAAAATAAGTCAAGTGTGTAATATTTTATGTTTGTGTATTTCTTATAATATATGCTAAGAATGATTCGAAAAACAAAAAAACAAAGTTTGGGTTAAAAATTATAAAATTGTGAAAATTATGTAAAAATTTATAAAAAATTTGAAATTTAAATTTGGGGTTTTTAAGGGATATTTTTAGGGTTCAGGGTCAGTTTTGGCTTTTAGGGTAAAGGGGTATTTTTAGGGTTCAGGGTCAGTTTTGTGTTTTTGGGAAAAGGGGTATTTTTAGGGTTCAGGGTCCGTTTTCAGTTTTTGGGTATGGGGTATTTTTAGGGTTCAGGGTAAGTTTTCAGTTTTAGGGTAAAGGGGTATTTTTAGGGTTCAGGGTCAGTTTTCAGTTTTTGGGTAAAGGGGTATTTTTAGGGTTCAGGGTCAGTCAGTCAGTCAAACAAAACTTTATTTGATTTGTTAAAACCTTAAAAGTACATTCCACATTCCGTGATAAGAGAAAGGACAACAACAAAACATGGTAATATTCAACAAGAAAAGAGCAGCAGCATCACAAGATAATATTAAAGCCACAATTACACCTCAAGATACTTAAAATTAACTTCTCTTGTTCCTTTTAAAACGGAGTATTATAACATTATTTGTTAAAATCGCTAAAATTTCCTCTTTATACCTTCTTCAGAATGCAGTTTTTACTACTATTGTCCCTTAGTATCTCTACCTTTATTCAGGGATAAGGGCTGCACTATACATGTTCTTCTGTGCATTTGAGGAACCACCTAACTTTGTTCATATATTTCCCCAACGCGCAGGCTATATCTAAAGTCTCCATTTCCACCAAGAGAGTGGCAGCTTGCATTCTGTACATAATCTTATATTTTTTTAAAATCGGACATAAAAACTCCTTTCGAACGTCTAAAAATCTCGTACAATCTAATAGAATATGTGACATATCACAAGTGGTTCCTAAAGTGCAAGTGCATTTCCCATTACTTCCTATCATTGAATTTCGAACCCCATTATTTGCATAGCATGGGTTTATGCCAATTCGCATTTTCAGGACTTCTCGCCTCAGACTATGGCTGGGTAACCGATCCACGTAAGGGAAGTGTTGACTGCTCTCCCAAGCCACTTTCATATGTGCTACAGAGGACTTTTGAGCAAGGTATTCCCGGTCATAACTACGGGACATATTGACCCCCTGAGTCTTTAATTCTTTTTTCCCAAATATTATGGGGTCTTGCGGCAGACATACCTTCAGATCTAGCACCCCATAAGCCTTGCTTATTGAGGCTCTTACCTCTTTTGCCCAGGGGAGCTCACTATTGATAATTTCCTCCTTAGCCCATTGGGAGATTTTAGCAATTTCCCCTACTCCCAACCGCTGCCAGAAGCGTACAAGGCTCGTACAAACTGTAATAGCCCAGGAGGTTATTCCCAGCTCCAGTCGTGCTGCCTGCACCATAGAGGATTTTGGCAGAGCGAATAAGCTTTTTAATATATTTCCCTCTTCACTATCCCAGGAGGTCTTACCACTGAGATAAATAACCTCTGCTCCATACAGAAATTGTGGGGGGACCATTGCTTGATAGGCTTTTAAGACCGGTCTATCTGACCTTTCACCATAGGTGTTATTAAAGCTTTTTAGGCCTTTGACCGATGCCAGTGCCCTTATTTTTAATGCTTGCAGGTGTGTATGCCATTTCAGGTTACCTGAGAACCACATTCCCAAATATCTATAGTTGGTCACCCTCTCAAGCAAGGTTGTGCCGAGATACCACGAGAACTTCACTTTCCTTCTCCCAAAACATACTATTTTGGTTTTATCCATATTTACCACTAGTTTTTTACTCGTACAGTAATCTTTAAACCTATTGAGTTTTCTCTGAAGGCCGATCTCCGTTTGATCCATTATTACTAGGTCATCGGCATAAAGGAGGCACGATATGTGCCTTCCTCCCAACTTCGGGTTCGCCCCTCTGACATCTCTTAATACTTGGGGTAGGTCAGCTAAAAACAGGGCGAACAGCAGGGGGGCTAGAACGCACCCCTGTCTTAAGCCGTTTCCAATAGGGATTCTCCTGGTCAGTCCTCCATCCGTGTCCAATATTATCTGTGCCCAATTTTCTGTATGTAATGCTTGGACAAGGGCCAGCAGGTCATCCTGTAGTTCATACCCTATTAGTGTTGACCACAGCTGATCCCTGTCCACAAGATCAAAGGCTGCACGGAAGTCAACGAAACAGCAGAATAGATTACTCCTCTGATCAATTGACTTCCGTGCGATGGACCACAGAGCAAAATAATGGTCAATCGTTGAGTGGCCTTCTTTAAACCCCCCCTGCTCTGGGGGTATTATCTATTTGTCTTCCACCCACTCCTTTAGGATCCCTAGGATTACCTTAGAAAAAACCTTTTCGCCTATATCCAAGAGGTTTATTAAGCGGTAATTTTTAGGGGTGTTTACATCACCTTTTTTATGGATTGGCCTAACAATGGCCCCTTTCCAATTTGCAGGGAATTCACCTGAATTTAGGATCCATAAAAACATATTTGAAAGGAACTCTGCCCACCATTCTATGTTTGTTTTTATTATGACAGCTGGCAGGTTATCAGGGCCGGCTGCCCGTGTTAGGTTTAGTCTAGATATTATGGTTCTAATTTGATCTGGGAGAAAATGGGTTTTTAATTCTTCACTTATTACTGGCCAGGCATTTACCATTATTCCCTCCCTCATTGGCCATTTCCCATAGATTTCCTCTAGATAGGCCAGCCACTTATCCTCTGGTACTGCGCACTGCATGGCCCCTTGTGCTTTCCCCATACAGTCCTGTATTAGCCTCCAAAAGCCTTTCACATTTTTGTCTTCAATTGTCACGAGTAGATTATCCCAACATTTGTCCTTAAACACCTTTTTTTATCTCTAATAACTGACTTATATTTTAGCTTCATTTTTTTGAGATCTGATACCACTACCTCACTATAGTTACCTCTGAGTCGTCTTTCTTGTTTCCTAATACCGGCCTTTAATTTCCGGCATTCGGCATCAAACCAGTGTTTGTTATTATTAGGGTATAATGTCACATTATTTACTGGTTTTTGGTTATTGCACTTTAACTTAATCCGGAGGCATTCCACCAATTGCCTTATTATGCCCTCGTACCAGGCTATACTTCCTTCTGGTACAAGGTTACCCAAATTCACAGTTAACTGATATGCACTTAGTTTCTGTATATATTCCTCGGTGATTCGTGTTGTTAACCGCTTGGGGTATTCTACATCTACTGATAACACTTTTTGTCTTTGCGGGTGGCTATTTACCTGAAGTTCAAACTGCAGTGGATAGTGATCACTACCCTCCACCCCCAAAATTTCGAACTGCTTGATAAGGTGGAAATGCCAGTCCTGTATAAATACATAGTCTATAGGGCACATTTGTTGCCCTACCTTAAAGGTACACTTCGCAGGCCTGTCTGCTTCCTTTCTACCGTTGGTACATACAAATCCCATAACCCCCAACAGTTGCCCGAGCTTATCATCTTTACTTGAGGTTTCACAGCTGGGGAATTGTGCCTGCTCTATTTTATATGCATCCAACAAGTCCTTCAACCAAGAATCCATTGATTTAGGATTCAATTTATGGTTGAAGTCTCCCAATATTACGAGCACATCCTTTGGAAACCGGTTACACACCCCATCTAGGTCAGTTTTTAAGTGTTCCAAGTCTGCCTTATATTCATTTACTTTCCCTTTCTGAATATATACATTTATAATGCATAGACTTTCACCCCCCAACATGTTGTTTGTTGTTCGCACTCTATTGCCCAGAGCCCAGTTACACTGTAGTTCCAGGGGTTCAATGTCCTTGGCAATCCTTGTAGAGATCAGCGTCATCAAACCCCCTGAAGGTCTACCCACCGTGTTCCTTTTAGCGGCTTTTACTTAATGAGTGAAACCTACCGTAGCTGGGATTTCGCCACACAGCCAAGTTTCCTGGAGGCAAACGATATCGTTTTTCCTCAAGATATTTTTAAAATTTTCCTGTATCGCTATTCTATTGTACCCGTTTATGTTCCAGGTCATTATTGATAGGCTGTGCGGCGCTCCTGCTTCCTAGTCGATCTCACTCATAAAACCATCTTCCTCACTACTCATATATGCCAGCTCTCTGTATCTGTTCCCAGCAAGTACTTCTTCCATGTCCCACCTTTGGTCATTGGGTCTTATCGTGATTTCTAGGGCATCATTGGTACCTCTCCCCAGATTGATCATTTTTATTTGTCTGTCCCCTAGAGCTGCGTGATTTCTAAGGAAAGGAGTCCCTAACTTATCCGAGAATACATCCTTCCTTTTTAGTATTCTAATGCCTTCCCTTAGCATCTCGGACTCTGCCTTTTCTATAGCTTCCTTTATTAGGGCTGAGTGGAGTAAAACCTTGGTTATTTCCTCCCCCTTACTGTTTACTGTGAACCCCACTTCTTTTAGATCTTTAGTGCTAACATTTCTTAGACTGGGGCACTTTCCAAATGAGGATAGTAGCTGGGAGCGATTTAAGGGATTTAATTTCTTAGTTCTTTTCCCCCCTTTCGCCTGTCCTATTGACTCTACAAATATCCAAGTGTCAGTGGGTAATACTGTCTGTTGATGTTGGCGATTCCCTCCTATTGTTACTCCCCTTGAGTGCCAACTAGCTTCTTCTCCTCCCCCTTTTTTTAACCCCTTTCCAGTTACTTGGGTGGGGTCCCTCCGCACTTGGGGACATCTCACTCTCCCGCTCTACTCTTACACTCTTTTTCACCCCTGGGGGATTTCTCCTATTAACCTTTTTGTTCTCTCCCATATCCCTCCTCATTATCCCCTTACGTTGTACCTCATGTCGGCTGCTATTTGCCCCTTTCTCTACAAAGTCTAACTTTTTAAGTCCTTGCCTTGCTATCTTATTTATTGACTTATATATTGGCGTTTCCCCCCCACTGTGATCCTGGTTCTTTTTAGAGTAGCAGCTGGGTCGGGCCTTAATCCCTTTCCTTCTCCTTGGTATATTAGACCTTCTATATCTCTCCTCCCCATACCTCTTTATAAGCATGGGGCGGTAGGATACATATTCTGTTGGTTCATTCTCTGGGGGGCTAGTCACCTCTTCCACTTCTTCCCCCCTATCCACTTTATTATCCTCCTTTGTTTCTACAGGTCTTACAATTGAGGGCATCAAGTTTTTAATCTGTGCTAATTCCCCATTTATGCCCTTAAATTGATCACCATGTCTTTTCAGAATGTCATTATTTAATACTGTAACCTCCAGAATGCCCTGCAGAGTCTTCTGGAGCATTAGCATTACTTCGAGCATGGATTGGCCGTTAGAACCCGTCACCTCCAGGCTACATAGGGATATGCCGGATGCATCTAACCCCACTATTTTTGGGGATCCTAGACTCTCATGATCCTTTTGACAGGGAGTCTCCCCAGTAATGTTCCCTTCTCCCAAGGAGTCACTACAGACTACTCGTTCTTCATTCATCATATCTGCACCTAAATCCTGGGTGCAAATCGGCTGAAACATCCTTGGGGAAGATGATAGACGCGGTTCCATTGGTATCTCAGCGATATTAAAGTCAGTCTGATTCAAGGCCTCTGTGCTTGATGCGGCCGGATCCTCGATAGATTGCGTGGTCTCAATTTCAATTGTGTCCTTTTCTGCTCTCTCTTTCCCCATGAAATGTTTACCGATAAAATCCTTGATGGTTTTTGATACCACCGACCCCCCTTTTGCGCCTGTTGACCTGGCAGATGCCGGCGCTGGCTGCGGGGTTGTGCTTGAGGAAGGGGTTGCTCTGATGGATATTGTTCTGCCAGCAATTGGTGTTACCATCTCATTATTTACCATCTCATTATTTACGTCAGCCAAGCCTTTGGGTGAGCCTGTCACGTCCACTGTTCCCGATTTATTTGCGGTTTTTTTACTATTTCTTACCACTCTGCGTGGTTTAGTTTTCCCTAGGGCCATTGTTTTTCCTGTGTTCTTACTTTGCGTTCTTCTTCTCAGCTTCCCGCAGGTTACGGTGGGGTTTCCTTCACCTTAGGGCTTTCACCAGCTTATTTGGTGCACAGCAATCCCCACTCCGCATAAGCTTCCCCAAGATAATTATTATTTATATATCTATATGTTTATGAGGGGAAGTACAATGTTAACTTCACTTACCTCTGTTTCTATGAGCCAGCACTCTTTCCTCCTCCTCCCCACTTAGGCTCCTATTGGTTGTTCCATAATGTTGCCAATTTGCAGCAGCAGCAGCTTTATATTAGATCATATGCTCCTCTCTGCTCCACTCTCAGTTCTGGTCCAGACGTTGACCCTTCTTGATGGAGGCACCCAATTACTTTCCTGGATACTGTTCTGGGCACTCTCCTGAGGTCACCACATCTTATACGCGACTCCTCACGCTGACCTGGGCCACACACAGCCTCTAAACGGCCGCTGGAGGTGCAGCGCTGCGCTCCCTCGGACCCTCGGCAACCACCTTTCGCAGCTCCAAAACTTGCCTCCTCCCGAGGAATCCGACAATCTGCCAGGGCTCCGGCTATGCCCCAAATGAACCCAGCACCACTCCAGCACCGGCCGCGGCGACGATGGCGGTAACAGCAGCGGCCGAAAAACGGCCGGTAAACACGCCCGCGGCAACCCGGAATCGGAAGTCCTGGAGCGCCACCTGCTGGTGATCGAAAGTGGGGACGGGAGGACGGGAGGATCTGCAAGTGCTGGTGCGAGTGCGTACAATCGGCTCAGAAACAGAGCCGATTCAGGGGTTCAGGGTCAGTTTTACGTTTTTTGGTAAAGGGGTATTTTTAGGGTTCAGGATCAGTTTTCAGTTTTTGGATAAAGGGGTATTTTTAGGGTTCAGGGTCAGTTTTCAGTTTTTGGGTAAAGGGGAATTTTTAGAGTTCAGGGTCAGTTTTCAGTTTTTGGGTAAAGGGGTATTTTTAGGGTTCACGGTCCGTTTTCAGTTTTTGGGTAAAGGGGTATTTTTAGGGTTCGGGGTCAGTTTTCAGTTTTTGGGTAAAGGGGTATTTTTAGGGTTCAGGGTCAGTTTTCAGTTTTTGGGTAGAGGGGTATTTTTAGCGTTCAGGGTCAGTTTTCTGTTTTTGGGTAAAGGGGTATTTTTAGGGTTCAGGGTCAGTTTTCAGTTTTTGGTTAAAGGGGAATTTTTAGGGTTCAGGGGCAGTTTTCAGTTTTTGGGTAAAGGGGTATTTTTAGTGTTCAGGGTCAGTTTTTACTTTTTGGGTAAAGGGGTATTTTAAGGGGTCAGGGTCAGTTTTTAGTTTTTGGGTAAAGGGGTATTTTTAGGGTTCAGGCTCAGTTTTGTGTTTTTGGTGTACAGGGGTACAGGGTAAAAAAAAATTAATATATTAAATAAATTAAATGAAATTAAATGAAATTAAATTAAATTTAATTAAAATCTATTCATTTTAATTAATTTATATTAAAAAAATTATTATATATTTACTAATACTTACGTTGTAATGGTATGCGTTGTAAAGGTACCTGTGTTGTAAAAACATGCGTTGTAAATACATGCGTTGTAATGGTTTTTGCATTGTAAAAATTTCGTTGTAAAGGTATGCGTTGTAAAAGTATGCGTTGTAACGTCATACATACTTTATATTACTAATGTATTTTTTCTTATTATATATAAATAAATAATACATATTGTATATACATATATGTTAGAAAAGCTTTTTTTGAATTTAAATAACTATGAAAAAGTGAATAACAGAAAGGTAATGTGTATATAAGGTTATAAAGAAAATGACGATATTTTTTTATATTAATATAAGTAGAAAGGTAGTCGATATTAGTGTTGTCGATATTAGTGTAGAAGGTAATGTTATTTTAAATATTGTCGATAATGTAGTAGTCGATATTTATGTAGTCGATATAATTGTTAACGATATTAGAGTAGTCGATAAAAAAATATCGATATTTGTGTAAATCCTTGTTTAAGTATATGGTTACGATATTTTTGTAGACTATGTATTTGTGGCGATATTTTTGTAGGTCGATGTTTTAGTAATCGATATTTCATCATGGAACCCTCCACCGGGGCTGTCCTCCGTTTAAAGCGCCACCGGGTGCGAAAATGGCGGTGGCGGCTTCCGCCGCAAAGCAAAGCAGCCTGTGAGATGTAGTCTCCCTCCACTCGGCGGCCACAAGATGTCGAGCTGCGGCGGCGGGAGGGAGACCAGGAATAGCAGCAGGATTAGCAGGGAGTAGGTAGGTCACGGAAACGTCCCCCAAGAATGACCTGGCAGTGTGCTGACAGCGCCCACTACACCGGGGCTGTCTTCCGTTTAAAGTGCCTCCGGGCGCGGAAATGGCGGTGGCGGCTTCCGCCTTAAAGCAAAGCAGCCTGGGAGATGTAGTCGCCCTCCACTCGGCGGCCGCAAGATGTCGAGCTGCGGCGGCGGGAGGAAGACAAGGAATAGCAGCAGGATTAGCAGGGAGCAGGTAGGTCACGGAAACGTCCCCCAAGAATGACCAGGCATTGTGCTGACAGCGCCCGCACCACCAGGGCTGTCCACCGTTTAAAGCGCCCCCGCGTGCGGAAATGGCGGTGGCGGCTTCCGCCGCAAAGCAAAGCAGCCTGGGAGATGTAGTCTCCCTCCACTCGGCGGCCGCAAGATGTCGAGCTGCGGCGGCGGGAGGGGGCCAGGAATAGCAGCAGGATTAGCAGGGAGCAGGTAGGTCACAGAAACGTCCCCCAAGAATGACCTGGCAGTGTGCTGACAGCGCCCGCTCCACCGGGGCTGTCCTCCGTTTAAAGCACCTCCGGGCACGGAAATGCCGGTGGCGGCTTCCGCCTTAAAGCAAAGCAGCCTGGGAGATGTAGTCTCCCTCCACTCGGCGGCCGCAAGATGTCGAGCTGCGGCGGCGGGAGGGAGACAAGGAATAGCAGCAGGATTAGCAGGGAGCAGGTAGGTCACGGAAACGTCCCCCAAGATTGATCAGGCAGTGTGCTGACAGCGCCCGCACCACCAGGGCTGTCCTCCGTTTAAAGCGCCCCCCGCGCGCGGAAATGGCAGGGGCAGCTTCCGCCGCAAAGCAAAGCAGCCTGGGAGATGTAGTCTCCCTCCACTCGGCGGCCGCAAGATGTCAAACTGCGGCAGCGGGAGGGAGACCAGGAATAGCAGCAGGATTGGCAGGGAGCGGGTAGGTCACGGAAACGTCCCCCAAGAATGACCAGGCAGTGTGCTGACAGCGCCCGCTCCACCAGGGCTGTCCTCCGTTTAAAGCACCTCTGGGCACGGAAATGGCGGTGGCGGCTTCCGCCGCAAAGCAAAGCAGCCTGTGAGATGTAGTCTCATTCCACTCGGCAGCCGCAAGATGTCGAGCTGCGGCGGCGGGAGGGGGCCAGGAATAGCAGCAGGATTAGCATGGAGCAGGTAGGTCACAGAAACGTCCCCCAAGAATGACCTGGCAGTGTGCTGACAGCGCCCGCTCCACCGGGGCTGTCCTCCGTTTAAAGCACCTCCGGGCACGGAAATGGCGGTGGCGGCTTCCGCCTTAAAGCAAAGCAGCCTGGGAGATGTAGTCTCCCTCCACTCGGCGGCCGCAAGATGTCGAGCTGCGGCGGCGGGAGGCAGACCAGGAATAGCAGCAGGATTAGCAGGGAGCAGGTAGGTCACGGAAACGTCCCCCAAGAATGACCAGGCAGTGTGCTGACAGCGCCCGCTCCACCAGGGCTGTCCTCCGTTTAAAGCACCTCTGGGTGCGGAAATGGCGGTGGCGGCTTCCGCCGCAAAGCAAAGCAGCCTGTGAGATGTAGTCTCCCTCCACTCGGCGGCCGCAAGATGTCGAGCTGCGGCGGCGGGAGGGGGCCAGGAATAGCAGCAGGATTAGCAGGGAGCAGGTAGGTCACAGAAACGTCCCCCAAGAATGACCTGGCAGTGTGCTGACAGCGCCCGCTCCACCGGGGCTGTCCTCCGTTTAAAGCACCTCCGGGCACGGAAATGCCGGTGGCGGCTTCCGCCTTAAAGCAAAGCAGCCTGGGAGATGTAGTCTCCCTCCACTCGGCGGCCGCAAGATGTCGAGCTGCGGCGGCGGGAGGCAGACCAGGAATAGCAGCAGGATTAGCAGGGAGCAGGTAGGTCACGGAAACGTCCCCCAAGAATGACCAGGCAGTGTGCTGACAGCGCCCGCTCCACCAGGGCTGTCCTCCGTTTAAAGCACCTCTGGGTGCGGAAATGGCGGTGGCGGCTTCCGCCGCAAAGCAAAGCAGCCTGTGAGATGTAGTCTCCCTCCACTCGGCGGCCGCAAGATGTCGAGCTGCGGCGGCGGGAGGGGGCCAGGAATAGCAGCAGGATTAGCAGGGAGCAGGTAGGTCACAGAAACGTCCCCCAAGAATGACCTGGCAGTGTGCTGACAGCGCCCGCTCCACCGGGGCTGTCCTCCGTTTAAAGCACCTCCGGGCACGGAAATGCCGGTGGCGGCTTCCGCCTTAAAGCAAAGCAGCCTGGGAGATGTAGTCTCCCTCCACTCGGCGGCCGCAAGATGTCGAGCTGCGGCGGCGGGAGTCAGACCAGGAATAGCAGCAGGATTAGCAGGGAGCAGGTAGATCACGGAAACGTCCCCCAAGAATGACCTGGCAGTGTGCTGACAGCGCCCTTGCACGAGAAGTACTGTGTGAAAGGGGACCATATTTACAAGGCCATGAAAAGCCACAAGAGAGTGGCTTTTCATGGCCTTTAAAATATGGACTAGCACACAGCGCCACTGGAGCATCAAAAACAGTGACACTCCGGTGGCACAGGTGCCTTGTAAATGAGGCCCTTGGCAACCATGCTGAAGGCAGGCCTAGCCCAGATCTTCATTTAATTCTATTTCGATCAAGGAAGCAATGCCCCGGCCTTCATTAATGCAGCTGGGGCAGTGGCACAGAGGTATGTGGCGTTCACTGCACCCCAATCATGCCTATTTGTTACTATTCTATGAATGAGTTGGGGCCCATTTGTGTGGCTTGCAAATTGCAATAGGGCATTTGGTACCCTTTCTGCTCCACTGCAAGGACGCTTGTCCCCTCTCACAGGTGAATGTCGGCCTGGGCGCCCGAGGAAGTGGGGGCTCTAAACGAGGCAATCAAATGCCATATTAGCAATTTTAGGGCCACCTTTCTTTGTACTAAGAGTGTTGTGGTGCCCGTGGCTCTGATTATGTTGCTAGCTGAAGTTTGACATCTAGCTCAGTTAATGAGGTCTAAAGATTGATGAAGAATAAGTCGCGAGCCCTTTTGAATTCTACAGAACAGCAGCTAGTGTAATCGTCCAGCCAGCCTGCCTGCCACAGAATACGAGCCTCTTTCTTTCATGTGAGCTGATAAAGTTCTAAGACCTCAGCCCTTGTGCGTGAACTCTAAATGAGGAAAGAGGCCGGGTTAAAAGAAGTCAAACGCCGCCTGCAGCACAGAGATATCTGCGGTCTATTTAGTGTCACTCCATTGCTCTGCAGAGCCCCCGACATTTATCTTGAGGAGGCAGTCTCGGTGACACCGGAGCCGCACCGTATTCTTGATGAAGATTTAGTTACTGCTTTAGTGCCTTGGCAGAGGTACACGCTGGTGGGAGGAGATTGACAGATGAAGGATGTGAAGATGGCGCTTGTAAAGAGAGCACCGCTGACATCTATTGAGACAAAGCGCGCGTCAGTTGTCGGCCTTTAGCTCCCTTCTGCATGCGTCATCGTTATGGATCACCTCGCTTCCTGGTTTCGACTTCAAAACAATCACTGCCACCTTTAAAAAGCCGGAGGTCCCGGCTTGGCTAAGGGAGGGTCGCCTCAATTAGAAGGCCTTTTCTTTCACAAAGCCGAATTCAATAAACCTGAGACACTTGATATTTGAGCAGGCAAAGGTGATTGTAACAGCAGTAGAAACAGAAGAAGGGATTCCCTCCGCTGTGCAGGCAATCACAGAGTAAAAGTTTTTTTTTAATTAAATGTGCTGCCTCTTCTACTGCAACCGATGTATTGCTATATAAAACCTGAGTATGATTGTGCCACAAATCTAGTGCAAACTATCATTTGCATTGAAAATAGAAATGCTAATTTGGAATTTAGGATTTGAGAGTTTGTTTCCGCGATTTTAATTGCGTAGCAAATGATACAAAAAGTTGTTTTATGTAATGGACGGGATAGTCTCTGAATGGCTTCTGAACCCCATTCTTGGATGCACACCCTTTATCGATGAGCAAATTGTGCGCCCTCTTGCTAATGCAGTGCAGAATGTTCACAGGTTTTTCCCGGCCCATTATGAGTGTACAGTAGTTCTCATCAATGCACCTCATTTTGAAGGTTCAACATTGTTTCACGGTAAAACAATCCAGATTATGGCACAGATTATGACACACATTGCTCCTTGATATGTAACCCTTGACCTGCAATTGCACTGAAACCTCTGCCCTGCAATTCCATAACTATTCTCCTCAAGCTTATTAACCTAGCCCATAGCATTTCCAAACTCAATTTCCTCTGTCTTTCACCTGTGTATCAATGGCCATGGTCAATGGAGTCGTGACAAAACAGGAACAAATAATTTAATAGGGGTCAGCTGGGCTATGGGACATGTAGAAGGCTATTTATGAATCATGTTGTGAAAGATAATGTAATATTTGTGATAAACTTCTTACAAGTGTAACTTTCAAGAGAAGAGATAGAGATTTGGAGTTTGGGCTTCCTGAGCTCAGAAATTTAAAATACATCCTTTAGTGAAGTTGTTTTTTAATTTGTGTGTTTGAAAATGCCACTTTTAGAAAGTGCTTTTTTCAGACAAAGGGGGTCACGTCCATTACGGAGGCCTGGTAGGACATAATAAAGTTTTCAAAAATGGGTACCTGGCAACCAATTTACAATGCTGCTTATTTATTTCAGTAGATTAATGTGCAACACTTTCAGTCACTGTACCTTACTTCATCACTTAGAATTATTTTGAAAGACATTTTAAAAAAACATTTTGTTTTTCAATAGGGCATTCAAAAGATACATTTTTCATCATACAGAATTTTTTTTATAGTAAACATGTGAACAAAATTGTGCAAAATATAAAAAGTCACTCTGAAATGTGGGTACATAACATTACAGATCCTGTGCATTTCACATTACAAACAATTACAACAGTCATTATTACTAGTAATAATGCCCTATTCAAAAACAAAATGTTTTTTTAAAAAGTCTTTAGTTCATAGACATTTATAGTGTGCCAGTTACTAAAAGATGTCCTGGGGCTAAAAGCCATCTGCTGCCTGAAATGGCAAATGAGAAACATACAGAAGGGGAAGGAGAACCAGTCAAATTGGTCAACCTACGGAGCAAAGAAACAGGTTTTTATAACTTTCTTAAATGATAATAGATTCTTGGTGGAGCTAAGCAAAGGAGGGTGTAAGTTCGATAACTCTGCTGCCTGCACCAAAACAGTGAGACTGACAATTTGTGCCTTCCAGAATTAGGAAATAAGCAGATTGGCACACGGGTTGGTTTATACTCTAAACTGACATGTATGCTCTGTGAGGAAAGATGAGAGGGTGAGAGGGGATGGATGAGAGAGGACAGCAAGGGAGTGAGAGAATTCGATTTCAGAGGTCAGGGATGAGGGGAAATGTGAAGTGCCGAAGGGAAGTGTGGAAAGGCAAGAGGAGAGGTGAGTGTCAGCAAAACCTGAGAGCACAGAGGAGGGCTACTGTGTGAGAGAAGATAGCTGAAAGACGATCTGTGACCTATAAAGAGAATTTGATTGGACATGGGTGAGGGACACAAGCGATAGGGGGACAGAGTGAGTACTGGGGTGGGTGCTGAGCAATGCTTAATTTGTAATAAAACATGCGCCAGAGCCCTCGCCAGAAGGCCACTGCAACTTTACCCACCCACCCATTGCCTTGCCAGCGCGGCCAATGACAATACGTATGCAACTACCAACCATAGCACTTGTACAAGTGTGACTTTTCAGACTATTTCAAGCCCCCAAAGCAATAAGAAGGGCATGGGTGTCAGGAGTTTATCGTTTTTAATGTATATTGAATTAGTAAATAGCTGTTGTTCTTCTCATCTCTAAATTACACAGACAGAGCCACCATGTGGCAGAATGTCATAGTGCCAGTGTGCACAAGTGTGTGTCAGTGCGAAGCACCAGACACCACCTGCTCAAATTAAGCACTGTCAGGGGAGAAGGACATTGGTTCTAGAAGGTGTGGAAGAATAAAGGGGAGATGTGAAAGATGAATGGGGGACAGGAGAGGTGTAAAATACAAATAGAGAGAAATTTGAAGGGGGAGATTTGAGGTGAATGAGAAGTGCTGAGGGGCGAGAGAGGTGACGGGCCAGAGAGGCCATGAGATAAATGCAATAGACTGTTAGAGAGGAGGGCAGTGAAAAGACAGAATGGCAAGAGGTGATTAAAGGGAAAGTGAGAGGTTGAATTGGGAGAGTTCAGAAGTTGTAAAAAAGGGTGATAGAAAATGGCATGCAAAGTGAGAGAGGGATCAGGGGTTGGGAGTGGAGAGGGGGATGGAAGGGAGGGGGTGAGAGGAAAGAGGCATGGGTAAACTGCTTAACTCTACACAAGATTGCCAGGGTTTTTAGGGACCCCTGCTGCTCCCCACCAGGGCCAGATGAGCTTCTAATGTGGCAACACGTATTCCTGCAGAGTGGAAGACACTTCACAAAGGTTGACTAGACATCTTTCTGTTGTTTATTGAGGTATTTTGGTTATAAACTAGTACTGATTAAGTGAAATCTTTCATCAGTGTTACTGTGTGTATAAAATATCAAAATAATGAAATAATGGTATCCCAAAATATACAAAAAGAACAATTGATGGACAGAATGCTGCACAATGTCAAACATTCACACCAATACAGAGATCTGGGCCTTCATCCATCGTTTTTTGCTCCTAATGCTATTCATTTCAGACCCAGCCATATGCACATCAGTCTTGACCCTGTTCAGTCACATCTAGCGTTCATTATCCGATCAGTGTCTCACTAGACCTTCCAGCCAATGTGTTATCTAAAAGACATACGGCCACCCAGGTACATCGAGACATCGCCATTAATAGTGTAAATGGTTATACAAGCAAATGGGCAGGAATAGACTCAATACAGCTAACCAGTTACCTTTTAACCAGACCAGCTGTAAGGCGGACCTTCTTGGCTGTCTCGGCGAGACTGCCTCAGACCCCTCTATTCTGAACTCCTTTCGTAATATCACACAGGCCATTTAAAGCAATCTAAGAACTGAACCCTCAAAATCTATTAAAAGTAAGCCAGGGTGTTAGATCATAAATGTTTAGCTGCCCTACACAAGACCACAAGAGACCAGGCAGCCATCAAAAGTGCTAGGGCAGCGTATAAAAAGTCCCTAAAAGAGCGTAAAGAGGCTATAAGAATTGACCTGTGGAAAGCCCTAAAACAAGCATCAGATAATAAAGACACGAAAAGCTTCTGGAGGGCGGTGAACGCCCCGTTCCTATCCCCACAAAATCCACCTAGTATTGAAATTTCGATCGGGGAAGACCAGTGGGTGTCCCTCTTTTCTAAATTATACTGTACCCATGATGATACTGCCCTTGGTGAGGATTCTGGAACAGTTCCACCATGTCTTTCCCCAATTGATATTGATTTCAATACGGACAAGATAATTTTAGCAATCAATGCTAGCATAGGTGGAAAAGCTCCGGGTCCAGATAGTATACCAGTGGACTTGTATAAATCTTGCCTCCTGCTGTGGGGCCCATTATTATCCCTGGTCTTATGGGCCTGTTGTACACAAGGTTTCACCCCTACCTGGATGGAATCTATACTTGTCCCCATTTTAAAGAAGGGTGACCGCAATGACCCGGCCTGCTATAGACCCATCTCGCTGCTGGACTCCTTTGTGAAGGTGGCCGGGCGTGTTTTCCTAAATAGACTGCAGTTGTGGGCTGAGGGCACTGGTGCCATCTCTGAGCTACAGTATGGATTCCGCCAAAGGGCTGGGTACTGTGGATCAGAGTTTGAACCTATGCCTCCTACTGGGAAAATATATACAGGCTAAAAGGGGGCGTTTATACCTGTGCTTTGTCGACTTGAGTTTGGCCTTTGATTGCGTTATGCATCTGAAGCTGTGCGGCAAATTAGAGGCCATGGGGTAGAACTTCCTGTATTAACTTCCTAAAACAGTCCTACCTAGTCGCCTGGGCCAGGGTGCAGTTTGGGAGAACTGGTGAACTTAGCGATAATTTCCCTGTCAGGAAGGGGGTAAGGCAGGGGTGTGTGATAGCCCCCCTCCTGTTCACACTCTACATAAATAGCTTGGGGGATACCTTAGCCAGGGAATGTTGGGATTTACCTATTATTGGTAAACGGCCAATTGGCATACTTTTGTATGCCGACGATGCAGTCCTGTTAGCCCGTACCCCAATTGACCTGCAGAGAATTGTCACGAGCTTTTTGCGGCCTACATGTCTAGACCGGACCTCAATGTAAACATTGCCAAAACTTTCACAATGTAATGCAGTAAGTCCATCACCAAGTGTCGAGAGATTTTTATTGATAATAATAAGCTTGAATTTGCCAAGTTCTTCTCATACCTGGGCATCGTTTTTGACAATAGGTGCTCTTGGGTCAAGGCAATTAACTCCAGGAAATTGCTTTTTGCAAAAGCTGTAGGAGCCTTGGTAAACTTCGCTAGGAGGTTAGGCAAGCACCCAATTAATGATCTGTTGATAATCTATAAAGCCAAGTGCATTTCTATTGCCCTGTATGGAGCTGGCAAAGAAGGTTACGCAAATGTAGAGTCAATCCAGAAACTTGAGAACAGATTTTTAAAATATCTTGTAGCTGTCCCAAGTAGTACTGCAACATATATTTGTCACATTGAATTGGGACTGCCATACGTGTTCGATTTAATTAAAATCCAGCCAATATTATTATGGCACAAAGTTTGGACCGACGTCTCTACCGGCCTTAACGGGGATATGATAAATGATTATTTGAGTCTACAAGGGGCGCTACGTATTCCCTGTTTTAAAAAACCCCAACATATTTTATTGAATTCTTTTGGTCATATTCATTACAATGTATCTTTATACAGCGCTACAGTGTTGCTTTAATAGTACATATATTTCTTTATATTCAATTAACAGAGAACATCTATTGTAGCAATCAAACAATTCTTCTAATATTTTGCTGTGCATGGAACCACTCCACATTGACAATAACAAACCAGTCTAGGCTAACCTTTTTATATACGTGAATTTCAGCTGGAGCGGTGTATAACAGACATTCCAATAACTGTCTTAGTAAATAGACCAATTGTATCCCCCAACATGCCCCCCCCACTCTCCCAGTGCACTCCATGGCAATTTTAATTATCACAGCGCCAGGCATTAACACTAATGTTTTTAGTTGCTGTTAGCATCCAATGAGCCATGTGTGACATCTAGTATAGTATTCTTGGTGTATCTAATGTGTACCAATACCGGGCTCCTTTGTTCCACCCACAGTATTAATTTTCTGTCTATCTTTATGTAACTGTATCGGTATCTATTGTTTTGAATTCTTCCATCATGACGTTCCAGTCAAGTAAAATAGGTTTTTTACGTAGGCCATGTTTTTCTTCTCTTTGTAATTCTATGCCTTCAGGTCTACCCCATCTAATTACCTCATTATACCAGTCCATGATTGTTGGCGGCTTTTGTGCTTTCCAGTGTGCTGTTATAGTTCTCTTAGCTAATATCAACAACAGATTAATGAATCGGGCCGTAGGGTTTCCGCTCTTAGTTTTAATATGCATACCCAATAGACAGCATTCTAATGTATCTTTTCTTGTCCCAGGTGCTATTGTATTTAAGATTGTTTGTTTTATGGGCCAGTACTTTATTAGTCTTGGACATGCCCATAACATGTGAAGTAGTGTTGCATTCAGCTCCTGACAGTGGGGGCACATATCTGTCCCATCCGCAAACATTACACTTAATCTATGAGGAGATAAATAGGCCCGGTGTAAAATCATTAGTTGAATAAATTTAAACTTTGGGTTTCGGGACACCTTTCTGGGATATTCTTTTTTTTTTTTTTTTTTGAAAATCTATTTATAGATTCCGTACAATGTCAAATAGAAATATGCTGTGTATAACAATGTCACAGTGATCTGGTTCCCAGTCATCATTTATATACCCCACCCCCTGATTTATACAGTGTCGCGGATAATTCTCATACAATGAATAACACACAGTTGGATATCGCCAAATCAAATTTTCCAATTGACCGCAGTCAGTGTTGCGTAATACAGTGTTCATGTAGAGCTGTAGACCAATGACCATTATCTACACGCTTCAAACCACAGGAGGTCATGTAGTCATGCCCGCATCATTATCAGTATCGGACTCATCTTGGCGTGCTAAATATGCTTGTAGACGGCCCCAGATATCTTTGGGTCGGGACGTCAATGGCAGCAATTCAGCATATGTGGTGTGTTGCCCCTGGCAATATAGCATATCCGCCATCCACTCCTTAAATTTCGGGGCTCGTATTTCGGGGCTCGTCCCCGCCCCCACCTACATGCTACCCTCAGTTTAGCTGACAGTAACGACATAGCTGTGAACTTCCGATGCATCAAAGGGATCTGTGCTGTGTATCCCAGCAATGTGAGCAATGGGTCTCTCTCTAGTACACTCCCAGTCACTCCCAGTGATAGATTAGGATGATATGTCAACGGAAGCAGCGGAGAGTAAAGAAAGGCATCCCAAGCATCGCGACTATCCTGTGCCATGCATCGACCGTACCAGTGACAGTAGTAGGTGGTGTCACCCGCTCCCGAACAGGTCCCTGTATTATACCATTCAGTGGGATTGGGTCAGCAAGCCAGTCCTCAACAGCTATCTGGGGCATGTACCAGGGAGGGTGTATCCAATAATAAGCATAATGAGCTTGTGCACTTAAATATTAAACCTCAAAATCGGGCACTTCAAAACCTCCTTGTTCATAAGGCCTCGTTAGTACTGACCAACTAAGCCGCGCCTGTTTTACCCCCATAATAATCTGAGCAGCTCAGAGCTTAGTGTTTTAAAAAAGTATTTACCCGGGTCATAGGAAATATTGAGAAACAAATAAAGAAACTAAGGCAATACAACAATTTTAATGAGGGAGGTGCGTCCCGCAAGCGAGAGGGGCAACAACAACCATCGAGTAACATTAGCATTAAGGCGCGTTATGGCTGTACCATAGTTCGCCCGAATGGTGTCATCTTTGTCCCTGGTCACTTGAATACCAAGGTACCGCAGCTCCGAGTCACACCATTCTAGTGGGAAGTCAAGTGGGAATGGGCTTACCGCCGGTGTTAGAGGGAATATCTGGGATTTTCCCCAGTTAATGCTGATGCCAGAGAATCGACCAAACCGAATACATTCTCTCAATACAGGATTAATGTTTTGTTGGGGGTCTCTGATAAAAAGTGATAGAATCATTTGCATATAGCGAGACTAGGACTTGTCGGAGGCAGCCGCGAAACGCTTTGTCTTGATGTATCTGCCGCAATCGACAGGCTATGGGTTCTACTGTTAAGGCAAAGAGGAGAGGGGATATTGGGCATCACTGACGGGTGCCCCTCGAGATGTCCAATGGCTGGGACAAGTGACCGCTGATCAGTACCTTGGCCGTAGGGCTATGATACAGTAAAGCTATCCACGACAGGTACACCTCAGGAAATCCCATCCTACCCATTACCCCCATCAAATAGTCCCACTCCACCGAGTCAAACGCCTTAGTGGCGTCTAAAAAGACTGCGGCGAGCGAAAACTCCGGTGTCACATTCTGAAGGAGTGAGAACAGAGTTCTAAGATTATGCGACATAGCCCTTCCAGGCACAAAGCCCGACTGATCCGGCAGCACCAACTTATCTAATAAGAGGGATAGTCTATTGGCTAAAACTTTTGCTAGTATTTTCGTATCACAATTGATCAACGATAATGGTCGGTAGGAGTCAGAGAATGCCGGAGATTTGCCAGGTTTTAACAAAGAAGTTACTATCGCTTCCCTCATCGTAGCGGGGAGCACTCCCACTTCCAAGGATTCCTCCTAAATCTTTTTCAAGACAGGCGCCATAATGTCAATATAAGCCTTATAAAATTCGTCCGGAAGGCCATCCGACCCTGGCAACTTTCCATTTCGCAGCTGCATTATAGCCTCCCTGATCCTGTTGAGCTCAAACGGAAGGCTAAGAAACTTACATTGCGTGTCTCCAAGCCATCCCAGCGCCACCTCCCCCAGAAAGTCCTCTAAGTCAATGGTATCATGTCGCTTTGAGGTGTATAGTGCGGTGTAATGCTCCGTAAATGCCTCCAGTATGTGTGGCGTGTCCCTTTGTGAGGCCCCATCCTCCCCCTGGATTTCCAGGACATGTGTGTTAAAGCGAGGGTTCCTTGTAAGGGCAGCTAACACCTTCCCAGGGCGTTCACCTTCCCCATATACCCGTGCCGTCCAATATCTACCCCAAAATTTTGCCTCTCTATGTGCAGCTTCCTCATATTCAGTGAGCCTCTCATGAAAGTCCCTCTGTACTTGTCCCTCCTGACCCCTCTCCATTCGTCTCTCCAACGTCTTCAAAGTTAGCTCCAGTTTGCGCAGTGTACCCTGTATATCCCGTTAGACCCCAAAGCTTTTAGACATGCAAAGTCCCCAGGTTGTCACTTTAAATGCCTCCCATATTAGTTCAACGCTATACACTGAGTCCTTATTACGGGCAAAAAAATCTCTGATCTCTACACCGAGCACGTCTCGGAAAACTGCATCCAACAGGGCTGTGGGCTGAAGGCGCCAACTCGGGCGAGGCCTAGCATATCCTGGCAGTGAGAGTGTAACTTTAATGGGGCAATGATCTGAAAAAGTTTGGGCCAAGTGCACTACACTATTGACAGTGGGCCCAAGACCTCTAGTAAGCAAACAATAGGACGTAAAATGAGAACCCTCACTTTGCAGTGGATGGTGATATCTCCAGTTGTCAATCAACCCACCCTCCTTTATTATGTCCTGGAGGACCTCCTGCGCCCTAGTGTAATGCTGTGGGCCTGTGTTGGACCTGTCTAAAAGCAGATCTAAAGCTACATTAAAATCGCCCCCCCCCCATATGATATGCGTCGACCCAATCGGCAGTATCTTGCCCTAGAGGTTAGTAAAGAATTCTGGACAGTCCACATTAGGGCCGTAACAATTGGCTACTGTAACTGTATCCCTACCCAAGTATGACATATCTCCCATGCGGGTCTTCCAATACTCCCATGCGCTCAAACTGTATTCCCCTACTACAAAGTATGGCTGTACCTCGGGCATAAGAAGAATAGGAGGAAAACACACGACAGCTCGCCCAGCGGCTAGCAAACAAAATTGTTTCTCTGGGTGCAATATGGGTCTCTTGCAAAAGCGCCATCTGAATCTGCTGCCTCTCTAGGTATGCCAAAACCTTTCTCTGTTTTCGTGGATTCCCGAGGCCCCGAACATTCCACCCTCCTCCTGCGTCATCAAGCCAGCAGCCTATCCCTTGGCTCACAAGTAATATATGTGTGCAGTCCATATCCTGTATACATTGCAAAACAGTAGTGGTGGCATGCATCCTGCTATCAGTATCACTGTGACAATGAACATCCCCCATTACCCCTCTCCCCTCCCATTGAAGCATCCCAATTATGCCAGTCCTCGACAACCCTCCCTCCTCCCAACAATCACCCATACTACTAAAGCGGCCAACTGGGCCATGAATAATCTCTTGGAACCCAAAGAGAGGACTAAGAACAAGCCCACTATCAAAGCAACGGACATGGGGTACTCCCAAGGGGAAACGCTTAGGTGGCCCACGGGTATCCCTCTTTAGCCCAGGTGTTATATGCTCCATCTGCGCGCCCCAGGGCTGACACGAGGGTGACCGGTAATGCATAAGGGTCTCTTTGTCCTGTGTAATAACTGCATATCCCTGGATAAGCAGTGGGGGTAGCATAGAATCCTATCCCATCATTTCTTTATAGATCAGTCCACTGTCCACTTCCGTACACCTTGACATGCATATAAGCAATGCAGAACTTGTATGAATCGAGGTCCTCATTCCCCGTCCGACGCCTGTGCTCCAGGGGAAGCTTCCAGGCCATGTCGCAATTGGTGCTGTTTCTTCAACTGTTTCAAGTAGTCCTCCGCTTGCTGTGGGGTGGTGAAATTTTTTTGCGATCCTTGATGCGTTATCCGAAGGCGAGCAGGGTATAATAAAGCGTAATCTATTTGTGCTTGCCAGAGTTTTTGATTAACTCCCAGGAACTTGCGGCGCTCCTCCTGTACATGCAGCGTGAAGTCCGGATACATCGTGAAGGTAATGCCAGCATAGGAAAATTGCTTTTTCTCTCGGGCCACTCGTAAAGCAACATCTCTGTCCCTATAATTCAAGAGGCGAGCAATGATTGGCCGGGGGGTGCCACCTGGGTGGGGGCGCGGTCCGAGTGACCGATGTGCTCTTTCCACCACGAACTGAGGATACAAGAGTTCCGCACCCACCATAGCCCTGAGCATATTTTCAATGTACTCCTCCATTCGCCCTGTATTTGTACTCTCTGGAATACTTATCACTCGTATGTTGTTCCTCCTACTTCTCACCTCTATGTACTCATTCTTTGCTGCGATGACCTTAAGTAATTTATCCATTTGCGACATTGCCCTTTTCAGCTGGGCAGTGGTATCCTCTATATCAGAAACACGTTGTTCCTCTTCTTTAATACACGTCTCATGGCCTTCAATGGTGCGCAAAATGGCATCCATGCGAGTTGAAACTGTGTCAATTTTTTCAGCCATGGTCACAAAACCCTGTCTAACCTCAGTGAGTAGTGACTTGAGGTCATCTCCCTGTGGCTGGGGGGGATCCTGTCGGAGAGGCTCCGGCCCTTCCTCCTCCTCCACCTGCTGCTGTTTACTCGCTTTTTTGGCCTTGCAATTAAGTCGTGGTTGCACGGCATCCGGGCGCCCCATTGTGGTTTTGGGCCCAGTAGCAGCTCTTCCCCTTACTAGCTCCACTGGCCCTGTGTTAGCGCAGCAGGTAGCCTGATCACACCAGTCCACCAGCAGCCTGGTACAGCAATCAAAGCACCCGGCGTCAGTTCGCCACAAGTCCCAGAAGCAGTTCCAGAATCACCAGGCCATATAGCCACCAGCGCCCAATGATGGCAGGACGCCGATATCCACGTCAATTGGACCCACACCTCAGGGCACTTCGTGGCTAAGCCCTTCTAATGACACCACACTATACGACAGCCGCCTGCCACAGTATGCTGCCCAACCATTACATGTGGGAAGAGCATCCTGCCTCCTGGCGCGATTTCTTCCTACTGCAATGTGCGGTGTGCCTCTCTCCCCCTCACACTCAATCAGGCCTCCCAAAGGTATTCTCCACTGCCAGGAAAAGCACAGTCCGCCCTGCAGCCCGCCGCAGGGCGCCCTCCTGCAGCGCACACCACTCTCTCAGCACTGGTCAAAAGCGAGGCAGCAATTACGGCGCAGTTGGTCTCACCTTCTGGCGCCAAGTGAATAATGGCGGCGCTCTGCACTGCACCCTGCCCGGAGGTCTCACTCTAGTGGGTGGCAGACATGGTTATTCGCCACAGAACAGGCCTTCCCAGGCACGTACGTTGCTGTCCCTAGCAACCGGAAAGGTGCGGGGGGCGGCTCCTCCCTCCGTGCCGATGCAGGCCCCGGCAGGCCTGAAAGATCCTCAAGATGGCCGCCCCGGCAATCCACAGGCCGGAGGGCACTCCCCCGCCGCAGTCCTGGGGAAAAGGCCACACCTGGTAAAGACCACAGTCCTCTCTCCCGCCCGTGATCAGCAGGAACAGCCAGCAATAGTTCCACCTCAGTGCAGCATCTCCGCGCTCCCGCCCAGCAGCTCCCCGTCACATCCTAGCCACCACCTGTGAAGCCAGGGCCTCTCCTTAGCAACCCTGCCGCCCAGCAGCTCCAGGGTCAGCAGGGGCTAGCCCTCGGGTGCGCCATCTCCTGCGCGCTGGTCCGTGCTTGTATCACCGGCAGCTCCCGTACTGGCACCATCGCGGCACCGGAGGCAGAGGACTCGATGCCCGCACCGTTATTATTGGAAATAGTGACAAAGAGCCTGATTAATGATGGATTTTGGAGCCTGTCTGCGGGAGCCTCACCACCAAGCGGCCATTCCGCGCGTGCGCCACCTAGCGCCCCCCACCTTTCTGGGATACTCAAGTATGGTTTTACACTCCTTATCCTTGAGTGCCTTCCCCACATCAGTACTCCATTTCTCTCCAAGGTTATGTAGAGATGTTGCTGTGTGTGTTTTAATACCATGAGCTAACCATTTCCTTAGATGTCCTGCATTCCCCATCAAATATTGCATGTGCACCAACACATGTGTTAGGGGTGCAGTCCCAGTTGGTGCCAATGTATCGCGGACAAATCGCAGTATATATACATGTGTCAGGAATAGCGCATTGGATACTCCCTGCTCTCTCACAAAAGTATCATGGTCTAGTAGTGCACCATTTACAAATAGCATTCCTACTGTATCCACCCTGCTTCCAACCAGATCGAAATACGTCTTAGTGTTACAACCTCCTGCTGTAGGGGAATACCCAACAGAGGTATATTGGGGGCGTACGGAATCTGTTGTTTGGTATATCGGAGCGCCTTTCTTCAGTACAATAAAGCCACTTTCAGTAGTGGGGGGGTGTTTTTGGCATCTTACTATTTGGCAGGAGAAGTGTATGTAGCTCGCCGACTCCACTCCCTTTGTGGCATGCCTATTACTTGCAAGTTTTGGCCGGCAAGCCAGTGTGCCATCCACTATAGCTGGCAGGCATAGAAATATGTCTTAAAGTCTGGTATTCCCATTCCTCCGCTCTTAGTTACTAGTTAAAGCTTGGACAACCCTATTCTATGCCTTCCGGGACCCCAGATCAACTCTACCAGCAAGGAGTCCAGTGTTTTAAAGATTTGCATGGGGAGTAGTATAGGCATGTTAGTGAAATAATATAGTAGTCTGGGGAGCATCACAATTTTTCTGATTGTTATCCTACCCGCCACTGATAGAGGTAGTGATGTCCAGAACCTGATTTGCGATCTTAGTGTATTAATCATACAGGTTATATTGCCACCTACCATGTTCTCTAATTCCCTATATATCTGAATACCCAGATATTTAAAAGTTTCTGCTGCTGTTTGTAATATCCATGGGCCAAAATGTAGTGGGTCCTGCAGCTCACGGTCTGTGAATGAATATGCGTAAGATTTGGTGTCATTGATAGATAGACCTGACAAGGATTGGAATTTCAGGAATATATCAGAGAGAGGTGTGTGATCTTTTCTGAGATCCTCTAGGTACAATATCATGTCATGAGCGTAGGCCGAAACAATATGTATTTCATTTCCTGTGTGTATTCCGTGCTGTGCCGCCAGTATGCGAAGTTTGACGAGTAACGGTGCTAGAGCTAGAATAAATATTAAGGGTGATAGCAGGCAACCCTCTCTTGTACCCCTTGCCACCACATTTTGCGGTGAAATGTGGGTTCCTGTACAAGCCCGCGCTGTTGGATTAGTGTATAATAAGGTTATCCATTTTATGTAGTAGTCTGGAATGCCATATTTGGGAAAACTACGAAATTTTTAGTTCCATTGCAGTGACTCAAACGTCTGTCTCAAATCTAGTGACACGCAGCCTTGTGTGTTTGTGTGCGACGATGCTTTCGTCATTAGTTGATGCAGTCCACGTATATTTAGGGCTGTGCTTCTGCCTGGTATGAATCCACATTGATCTGAATGAATTAGGAATGGTATAAATTGTTGTAGTCTGTTGGCCAAGAATTTACTTAGGATCTTATAATCTGTGTTTAACAATGACAAAGGACTATACCCAGCCATGTCTCTACTATATCTGCCTGGCTTCAACAGGGAAAAAACTATTGCTTGAAGTGTTGTGGTGTGCAGTATACCAGATTCTATTGAAGCCTGATACATTCTGTTAAGTTGCAGAGGTAGTTTTGAGACATATGTGGCTTAAAACTCCACGGACATTCCATCAGACCCCAGGGTTTTATTCCTAGGGAGTGCCTTGATTGCTGATTTACTTTCAGCGTCCATTATAGGTTTGACCAGTTCTTCCCTATGCTTCTCTAATAGTTGTGGGAGGTGTAGTTCCTCAAAAATTGTTTCATAATCGCTGTCAGATAACGCAGGGGGAGCGGCATATAGCGTCTCATAGTACAATTTAAATGCTTCATTAATGTCCAGCTGAGTATTTACAGTTGCCTCCTCTAGGCTGGTTATTGATAGGATAGGAGTCGTTGTCTGTGAATTTCCTATTATTCTTGCCAGTAGGGGCCCAGCTCTATCCGCCTCCGTGTGTTGCTTTTGTGTATACAACCGATAATCCAGTAGTCGTAAGTCCTCTAATAGTTCTGCATATCGTAAATGTGCATCTTATAACTCATCCTTACTTTTAGCATCTGTTTGTGCTTTCTTTTCCAGCGTGCCTAGTTTATTTTCTAATTCTGTGAGCTTGTCTATCAGGTCTTGTACTAATGACTACCACCCTTATTACTGTCTTAAATGCATCCCACTCCACCTGTCGTGAGCTAGCGATGTTGGCATTTTCGGTAAAGTAATTGTCAATGGCTGTAGATAGTGTGCTATGGAATACAGAATCCTCCAATAGCTAGGGTTCTAATTGCCACGTAAGTATTGGAGTGGGCATTTTACCCCATGTTAGAGTAACCTCCAATGGATTATGATCTGACAGGGTTTTTCTTAGGTGTGTCGTATCTACCACATTAGGGAGTCATCTCTCTGAACAGAAAATCCTATCAATTCGTGTATGTAGCCCGTGTGGGGGCGAGTAGAAAGAGTACTGCCTACTATTCGGGTGCATCATTCACCAGGTATCTCCAATATTCCACCACAATGCCCAACTCCGTAGTGCCTCTGCTTGCTTCCTGCTGCTTGTACCCTATAGAGGTGGGTGTGATCTGTCCAAGCCTTCATCCATTATAGCGTTAAAGTCTCCCCCCAATACCCAGGGGTAATAGTCCCAGTCCGTCAACATCGTAGACATTGATTCTAGAAAAACATTCTGATCTATATTGGGGCATATACACTACCTATTACTATCTGTCGTCCATCCAGCCTACCAAGCAACAAAACGTATCTACTGTGTGTGTCTATTTTCTGTTCAAGTAATTCACAGGAGACAACATTTCTTATCCAATTTGCCGCACCTCTTGCAAAAGCCGAATAAGAGGTGTGGAACAATTGCCCTCTCCATTTCTTCTGCATTTTACCTGCTTCCATCTGTGTGAGGTGAGTTTTTTGAAGGAATGCAATGTTACCTTCCTACGGTTGAGTTGTGCTAAAGCCCTATGTCGTTTGTGGATAGAACCTAGTCCCCGTATATTCCAGGACACATAGGTATATTTGTTATACAGTACCATACGTCTGATGCTGGTGTGATCCAATGTATGTGAGTAGCATGCTATCGTGTGAAAAGCACAAAAAAAAGCATGTGGCTGAGTTCATAATAAACTTCCCCAATCCAACTTTCAATAGTAGGTTCCCCCAAGCAACCAAAGAGGACCAAACAATTAACATTTGTATAACTGGTACACTAAGAAATTTAAAACATAGTGCAGTCGCCCATTTACCACTTCACCCGGCCATGCATCTCACACTTCTGAGCAATACATTTCTACATCCCTGGCTGCAGTCCCATCAAATTGCAATAGAAACATGGGTGGCAGGTAAATAGTTACAAGTCAACATCTTCCATTGATATACTTATCTGTAGTAGACCATATCCCAGGAATATCAAGTACACCAAACCAGCGTTAAAAATCATTTGCAGTCTGTGGGGTCACGACGGGGAACAGTGTTAGGCTGCTCTCAGAGTCTGAGTGTTCCTCTGGGTCTTCTGAGGAGCCTACAGTTTCAGCAACGGAAGTCCCATCATTTTCTATCAATGCTGCCACTGCCAGTAGGGCCTGAGTCTGGCTCTCTGTAATTTGTTCCGGTGTGGGACCCTTTTCACAGAGAGCTTCCGCCTCGTTGTACCTGTCCACCTTGAGTTTGTCTCTGTTGCCTTGTTGTTATGTCTTCCTCTGGGTGTCTTGTCTTGATTTTTGCGAGTTAATGTCACTTCAGCCTATTCCATGGCATCTTCTGGGGCATCAAAGAACAAAGATTTCTGATTATGGAAGATCTTCAATCTCGCCGTGAATAGCATTGCATACTTCGAGTTGTGGGTTTGAAGTGTTTTTTAGACATCTCTGAACGTGTTTCTTGCTTTCTGGACAGCCATCGTGAAGTCTGGGTAAATGGAGATACATTTATTCTCAAACAGTAGCAGCGCATTTTCCCTGGCTGCACGCAGTATTGTGTGTCTTTCTTTGTAATTTAAAATTCTTGCAATAATCGGTCTGGGTGGTGCGCCAGGACGTGGGGGTCTCAGTGGCACCCTGTGTGCTCTTTCTACAGCGTACATTAGCAACAGTCCCTCTATTGCTACATGATCTCGCAGCCAAAGTTCCACAAATTGTGTAGGGTTTGTCCCCTCACTTCTTTCTAGAAACCCCAGTATCTGTATGCTGTTTCGGCAGGACCTACCTTCCGCATCGTCCAACTTCTCTTGTAAGTCTGTTGACAGGCGGTGTACCTGTGCCATCTGAGAGGTAGTAGCCATCTGTTGAGGCACCAGGTCATCCAACAATATCTTATGATTTTTAACTGTATCTGCGAGTTTTTCATGATCTGCCTTCAGCAGTGTGAGATTAGTGGACAACGTACTAATCTGCGATTCAATAGCGACTCGCGAGTCTCTTATTTCCTTCAATATTAAATCTAGTTTGTCACCTCCAGTTGCTGTGGGCAATATCATATCTTGTTCTGAGCTTTGTGTTGAGTCTGTGTGTGACGTGGTATCAATGTCTCCTGATGATGGGAGCTCAGTCTGCTTAGCCTTCGTTGTGCCCATTGTAAAGAAGAAGTAAGAAAGCAATAGTAGGAGGTAGAGAATGTATGGTCAGTGCCAGAGTCTTGCAATGGGTGTCCGATTCCGCTCCAAGGATATGCTTTGGTAGCAAAGTGTGCCCACTTGGTGGTAAATCAAAATGGGGGGCTTACGCACTCCTCACCATGTGCACTATACGTTGGTGCTTATTGTTAAATAAACAATAGGTACTCACTGTTTGGTTTGGCATGACTTATAGAGCAGTCACACTACACCACAACACAGGGAGAAAGTGTTGTTCTTAGCTTTTCCCAGTAAGTCTAGGCTAGGGCCTTATTCAAAATTAGGATCTCTCTAGTACAATTCCACTGCATTCCCCTCAGTATAACTGGAGGTTACTGGATCGATGTATCCATTTGCAGTATTTTGAAAGCAGCTAGCGCTAGGATCGTCAGTGGATACTCTCATGCACAGAAAGCCCCCTCAGCTGGTTCCAGGTTTTCTCCCCGTATGCAGCATACCTTCAACTTTAAGCCACTTTCTCTTTGGAATTGTCCGATTTCACTGCTTGTAACCAACTACAGGCACTTGACCAGGGAGCTGCATATTGCGTGCAGTGTATTCCACAATAGAGCGCATTGAATTTAGGCTGTGATACTCACAGCAGCAGGAGGCAGTGGGGTGTCAGTGGTCCAGTCTTCACAGCCGAGGGTGTAGGTAATCGTTTGTGTGGCTGCCAGGAAAACCACCTCCCCCGCTCACCTGGCTTTCACAGCAGTAAATGTGTCCCCATCAGCCGACGCATCTACCACCCTTGATTGCCTCGAAGTGCGCTCGTTCTCCGCCTCATCGCCTCTGTTCACGCTTCCCGTCGGAGGGACCGAACACTTTTCAGGTAATTCACCCCTCAGGACTGCTCCGCGGCCGGCGCCATTTTGAAGTGCGTCTTCACAGCACGGTTCTTTGAAAGAGCGATTTGCTGAGGTGGAACCGCGCAATTAGCTCCGTCAGTGTCTTCAGCCTGTATACACTCCATGGCTGTACTTGCGGTCCTTGTATCGCCACCTGGTATCAGCAAGCACAGACTTGTGTCTGCCAGCATCAGCAGGGGGCTCCTTCTCTAGCCCCGTGCCTGCAGGTTCTGTGTCGTTCTTTTCTTTATCACCGCATTAAATTCTAAGGTCCTCCCGGGCACACGACGTGCCGCATGCACTCCGCAGTGTTGTGACAGTGTTTGTTAAAAGTTTCTGTACCCGCCACTCCCCTTTTCCAGCGTAGATTCGGGACCCCGGCCGGAGCTCTGTTTCTACGCGTCCGCCATGTTTGGAGGTCGGCCACACCCCCATTCCCTGTTTTTTTACGTAAAAAAATTCTTTAATGATATTGACCACCCCGAGTACTGTGTCAATCCAGACTGTCTGACCAAAGTCACAAGAAAGGAACGAAAGTCATTATGTACTAGCCACCTGGAGATGTTAAGACTCTCTTCTAATATTACGGAAGCATTGGTTAATACTAACCAGCTGATCCTAACCCATGCAGAAATTCAGCCCTATTTAACCTTTAGCCAGAGTGCTTATGATAAGATACTTCTGACGCGTCTACGTCTAGGCAACTTCCATATAATGGTCATGTTCCTCAACGTTCTTTGTGCCTATGTCCTTGCGACGATATTTCTCCTCAGACGACAATCCAAGCTATCTTCTTTTGCAAGCTCTATTGATTAATTAGGAAAAGATGGATTGTACCCATTCTAAAATCACAAGCTCTGAGACAATGTCGACCTGCGTTTATTAAACTGCAACTTCTAGACGATGCAAATTACACCGCTCATATTGCAAAATATCTAGAAGGGGTGGTTCGATTTAGGAGTTGAATGCAAGGACCCCCTTTATTGTAACTGTTTAAGGATTGTAATTTTATCTGGGATGTGTAAGTATATTAATATGTTTCCTCTCTTCTTTTTAAAACATTGCTTTTATAAATTGTTGTATTATTTATTTATACGAATAGGTATATTGTGTTTTTAATGTTTTGTGTTTAATTATGTGCTTTTATGATTTAATTGTCGTAAATCGATTAAAGCCTAATTTGATTTTGACCCTGTTCCCCGTGGGAACAGTCCAGCCTGTACTGCCAGGCCAGGTCCTCACTGGACTGGAAACAAGCATCCTGGGACCGGGTTTCGGGGCATCACCCCACATCAGCCAGACTAGCTTGACTCCAGTGGCATGGAGAGCAAAGGATCCACGTCTGGGCATACCCGTCCCACTCGGGGTGGCAAATGCAAAAATAACAATTGATGGAAAGAAGGCTGCACAATGTTAAACATTCACCCCAGTACATACATCTGGGCCTAAATCCATCATTTGTTTTGCTCCCATGCCATTCCAGTTCAGACCCAGCCATATACAAATCAGTCTTGACCCTGTTCTCCATGGGAACAGTCCAGCCCGAATTGCCAGGCCATGTCATCCCTGGACTGAAGCCAAGCATCCTAGGACTGGTTTCGGGGCATTGCCCCTCATCAGTCAGGCTAGCTTGACTCCAGTGGCATGTAGAGCACAGGATGAGGCAGAGGGTAGTGTGACTGCCTGTAGGGCTGTCCCCAGAGGAGCTGGAGTACAGGATGGTGGAGAGGGAGCTCAGACTGTAGCTGGGTAAGATGAATCTGGAAGCAGAAGAAGAGAAGACTGAGGCAGAGAAAGCCTCTGCCATGGAGAAAGCTGAGCATGAGAGAGCTTTCACAAGAGGGAAACTGGTCATTGAGGAAAGAAGGATGGCTCATGAGATCAATCTCAAGGAGCTGGACATCAGAGACAAGCAGGTGGATTCCAGGAGAATTAGTGGCAGCATTACGCCAGTGTCCATTGGAGAAAAAAGAGACCCTATCCCAAAAGATCTGGGGCCAGATATAGGTAGAATTGATTTACCGATTCTTAATTACCGAATTTTACCGATTCGGTAATTAAGAATCGGTAAATCAGAGGGGTGGAGATGTAGGTATTCCAGATGTGCTGGAATACCGAATCGGAACAATTCGGTATTTACCGATTCGGTAAATACCGAATCGATAATGCCCATTCATTCCTATGGGCTACCGAATCGGTAAATACCGACTTTCACAAGGGTGCAGGGGGTGTCACTTTGACACCCTCTGGCCCCCCCAAAACAGGCTCGGGTGCCATGTGGCAGGCATACATGCCCTAAGGGCAGGTCTGCCTGTCATATGGCATAGGTGTGCATGCACACATGTGCATGCACACCGGAATCGGTATTTTACCATCAAATTGGATTTGATGGTAAAATACCGATTCGGTAAGGCTTGTGGGACTCAGAAGAGTCCCACCTACATCTCAGATTTACAGAATCGGTAAAAATACCGATTCGGTATTTTACAGAATCGGTAAATTTACCGAATCGGTAAATATACCGATTCTGTAAAATAATGCCCCTACATACCATTTCTGAAATACCGGTCGGTAACGGCCGAAAATACCGATTTTCGGCCGTTACCGACCGACCTACATCTGGCCCCTGGTGCCTAAGTTTGTTCCAGGGGATGACATAGACAACTGGTTTAAGGCCTATTAGGTTGCCCTGGAGATGAATAAGGTGCCTGAAGAAGATAGGAAACAAGCCTCTGGAGCCAAATTCCCAATGAAGGGAGGGATGCTCTGTTAGTCTTAGGAAAAGAGGAGAGGATGAAGTATTCTATCCTGAAGAAGGCCCCTACCAGAATATTTGGGTTCACTCCGGAGAAGTATAGGCGGAAGTTTAGGGACAGCCAGAGCTTGCTAGCACATAAAGTTACGGTGGCAGGGTATACGATGCCTCAGCACTACCAGTGTTATACAAAAAAGATTCTGAAAAAAACCTAGTTATGGCTTCCTTAAGAGTCTCTAGCAAAATTCCCACCTCTAAAGACCATCCACCATTAATGGTGTTAAACATATGAACACAAAGGTAAGAAAGGCACAGGGACAGCTTTCATAATTCCATTAAATGCTGTAATGACTTAGAAACAGACGCATTAGGAGTTTTCCCGTTGGCCGCTAATAGACCCACGGTATTGCGCGACACTTGATGCGCTTTGGTTCTCGACTTTACTTAGCGTGAACCTCCTATGTTTTTGTGATCCTCGTACGTTGTGACAACAAGCGTGGACAAAATATAGTATTTAATTCAGATGTGTATTAGGATTTCATACCAATCTTCACCTTCTTACCTGGGTGAATACCCTGCAGAACCTTTTGAATTCTTTGCTTCTTGGACCGTATTTTGCCCTGACAAGGCTGGCAAGGGTGAAACGCGTTTGCTGTGTTGCACAAATTACGAATAAAATAATTAATTACAGCATTTAATGGAATTATGAAGGCTGTCCCTGTCATCATGATTCTTTCTTGTTTAATCCAAGGATTGTTCTTCAGTTGTCCTTGCATATGTGCCTATCTTACCTCTGTGTTTACAGCCAGACATTGCCCCTGCAGACCAAGGTGGATTGTGCTGATCACTTTTGCAAGGCACTGGATGGTTGGGTACAGGGTCGTGAAGAAAGTGATTACAAAGGACTGTGAAATTTGATTGCTAGAGAGCACTTGTTCAGTCTTTTTTATTACAGTACTGCGCCAGCCCTTGTGGATAGTAAGCTCACTGACCCCACTGAGCTTGCTAAGGAGGTGGACTGCTGGATCAGCACTACAGTCCACAACAAGGTGTCTGGAGTGACAGTCCCAAAAGGGTGGTCAGCGTTACCACCAGAAAGAGGAGAGGGAGATAAAAATAGGAAGGAGCTTTCTCGGCTCCTGTTAGACCTGCCATCCTTAAGGTGGACTTCTACTAGACATTTTTCCTTTTACCTTTTGTTTTTAATGATTCTTTTTGTTAGCCTTGGGACTCTGAGCACTTTACCCCTGCTTACCAATGCTAAAGTTTATGTGCTTTCCACTAAACATGATGACATTTTGTATAACTGATTGGCATTTTTGTTGTACTAGCAAGCCACTTTTAAAGTGGTATACCATGTACCTAGGGCCTGTACTTCAAATGCTACGAGTGGGCTGCAGCACTGATTGTGCCACCCACTGAGGCCTGCCACTGCAGTGCCTGTGTTTGCAGTTTACTGCCACTTTGACTTGGCATTTAAAACTGCTTGCCAAGCCTCAAACTTTTCTTTTATTACATATAGGTCACTCCTAAGGTAGGTCCTAAGTAACCTTAAGGGCAGTAAAGGGCATTTAAGTAAAAGGTGGGATGTGTACCTTTATGTTTTACATGTCCTGGTAGTGACAAACGGTCTATTTCATTTTTCACTACTTGAGGCCTACCCCTCTTATAGGCCAGAATTGGGAATTCCTTAATGCACTTTTACTATGTATTTTCTGGTCAGAGAGGAGTAGCTTTGTCAGGTTTCATATGTTTGGAATGGTAATGATAAAATCGCCTTACTGGTGAAGTTAGATTTAACATTACTGTTCTATAAATGCCACTTGTGGAAAGTGGTCATTTCTATATGCTTACTGCTTTTTGTGCCTGACAGCATATCTCCAATACACATCTAGGTTGGGTACCAGCGACACTTTGTGCATTCCCTCTAGACAGCCACAGACAAAGGAAGGTGAGGCTCATCTGAATTCTGAGTACTCATCTGTATTTGTCTGCATTCTGAGTGGTCTTCCTGGACAGGGAGGCATGGGAGAGGCTGACATCTACACTTCAATAGGTAGTGTCCTGTCCCCCCACAGGTAGCCTGGCAGACAGGACTGGAAGCAAAGGGATCCGTGTGCCCTTCAGAGAGTTGCTTTGAAGTTACCCCTGCATCAAAGGCACTTTTGGGCATAAATACTGGGTCTCTGACCACTTGAAATCAAACACTTCTGGATCTTAATCTGAACCTCTATCAGAATGACTGCGGTGTTGCTTAAAGGACTTAACTGGACTGATTTTCTGAAAGGACTGTTTTTCTGCTCGTTGCCCTGCTGCCTGCTGCTCCAGTGGCGGCCCCTCTGCTAAGGCAGAGGAGCATTGCCCCACTGCCAGGAGGCAGCAAAAGAAAGGAAAAATAAAATGATAATAATGTAATGTTATCATCATTTTATTTTGCCCTCCTGCTGCAGCAGCATGCATGTTGGGGTGAGGCGGGGCGGCAGAGCAAGGGTGGAGTGGAAGAACATTCCTGTGCGCAATAACTGTTTGGTTGGACTTCTCAGGCAGCCCAAAACAGTCATGCACACTTCCCTGTTCTCCATTTAGGCTGCTTTACAGCCTGCATGAGGAACAGGCCTACCCCTCCAGACCCTGGCTGAGCACCGTGTCATGGCACTCAGACCAATCACAATGCTACATTGTGGCATTGTGATTGGCTGCAGGGAGTGTGGGAACCCTGGTGCTTCCTGCTTTCTCACAAGAAGCCAGGAAGAGGATTGGACAGGACACAGGAGAGGCAGCAGCAGGCGGCCAGACTGCCGGCCGGTAGGTAAGTGATTTCTTTTTCCTGATTCCCTCCGCCTCTTCACCCCACCCACCCTTTCTGTCCCTAGGTAGCAGCCACAACTGTGCTGCTCCCTGACTCTGCTGAAGGGGATCTGAACTCTACCTTTGCTCCAAGTGAACCCCAAGAGCTTGCTGGCTTGCCTCCTGTTTTCTGAAGTCTCAGGGATACAAAAGACTACCTCAAATTCTGCTGGTGCTGTTGGATTCTGCCTTCAGTGAGTCCTACCTTTGTCAGAGGTGCCCTCTCCAAATTCTGGGCCTCAAAAGTGGAGCTGTTTTTCTTCAAAATTGATGCATCGTCTCCACTGCGCCAATTAGAACCAATGCTTCGCCCTTCAACATTGATACAGAGGCTGTTAAAAAACAGCGGTTCTACAGCCTGCACAGCACACCGATGACACCAGGAAGGCTCGATGACAACGTATTGCTTTCACTTCAGTGAAGCTTGAAGATGGCTCAGCGACCCGACTGCATGGAAAAGATTAACACATAAAGTCTTCAGCGTCGATGTTTTGATAGGCACAGAAAGAGTGCCCAACCCTTGAGGCCATTAGGTGTCAGGCTTGAGCCCACGCAGCTGGTGGTACCTCTGGAGATCACCTCATATAGTGGGAGAATGACCGCCTGTATAGTGAGCATAAGGAACCTGTGCATGGGGAAAATCATGTGTTGGTGGATCCCAATGCTACAGGGCCTTCTTTCTGGGGCTTGACCATGAAATTCCCCTGGCAGGCCATCGGGGCAAGACCAGACCTTTGCCAGGATTGTCTCCCAATTCTACTGGACCCGAATGACGTTAGTCTCAGAGATTTTCTGCAAGACCTCTCTCACCTGCCAGGTCAGTGGGAAAAAATGAAATTAGCTAAAGCCTTCCCTGAACCCCTTACCTGTCATTTCCATCCACTTTGAAAGGGTGGGAATCAACATTGTAGGATCCCCGGACCCAAGACTGCCCTAGGCAGCAGGGGCCTTATTTATGAAGGCCTTGTGCCACCGGTGAGTCACTTTTTCCCATTTTAAAAGTGGCGCACCGGCGGCGTAATGCCTTCATAAATAAGGCCCCAGGGTTCTCCTGGTCTTGGTTAACCATGCCACTAGATACCAGAGGCAATCCCTCTGAGGTGTGTGACTCCATCTGCAGTGGTTATGGTTCTGATGGGGATTGTCACCCGAGTGGGATACCTCAAAGAAGTGGTGTCTGACAGGGCCTCCAACTTAATGTCTGCATACATAAAGTCCATGTGGAAGGAGTGTAGGGTAACTTACAAGATCTCTACACCCAACAATCCACAAATGAATGGGCTTGTTGAAAGGCTCAACAAGACTCACAAATGCATGATTATGGGCATGCCTGAGCCCATGAGACAGAAGTGGGGTGTCTTATTGTCATGCCTGCTTTTTGCCTACAGGTACGTGCCTCAGAAAGGAGTTGGGTTTAGTCCATGTGGAAGGAGTGTAGGGTAACTTACAAGATCTCTACACTCAACCATCCACAAATGAATGGGCTTGTTGAAAGGCTCAACAAGACCCAAAAATGCATGACTATGGGCATGCCTGAGCCCATGAGACAGAAGTGGGGTGTCTTATTGCCATGCCTGCTTTTTGCCTACAGGTACGTGCCACAGAAAGGAGTTGGGTTTAGTTCATTTGAACTTTTGTATGAATACCCTGTTAGGAGACATCTCAGTCTGGTGAAGGAGGGGTGGGAGGGAGCTCCCAAGAAGCCCCCCCAATATGTGATTAGCTACATTCTGACCCTCAGAAACCAGAATGCCAAGTTTTGGAAGAAAACTTCTGAGTGCTTGGAGGTGAGTCAGGAAGTAATGAAACAATGGTACGATCAGACAACCACTCTGGTAGAGTTTCAACCAGGCAACAAAGTGTGGGTGATGGAGCCAGTTTGGCCCAGGGCCCTCCAGGAGTGATGAACCGGGTCCCATGAGGTGATTGAGAGGAAGAGGGAGACCACCTACCTGGTGGAACTCAATACCCTCAGACACCATTGAGGGTACCCACATCAATCACCTTAAACCCCACTATGAGGGGTCTGAGGTCAGAATACTGTTGGTGACAGACGATGGAGAGTAAGAGGATAGTGAACCTCTTCCTGAATTTCTGTCATCCAAACAGAAGGATGAGTCAGAGGAAGGTGTCAAACCCTCCCAGGAACTGTACAACAACCTTGCAGACTTCTTCCATGACAAGATCTCGGTGATCTTTGAAAATGTCAACCACCAGCCCTGCACCGCAGACAGCATTAATCAGCTCACACCCATGAACACAAACCCAGAACAACTTCTCACCCACTGGAAACTCCTCACCGTGCAAGGCACCATCTCCATCATGAACTCTGTGTATTCTGGAGCACCCACGGACCCATGCCCCCACCACATCTTCACCGCAGAAGCAAGAAAATCAGTAACAATCTCACGAAGGTCCTGAACATCTCCATCACCGCAGCCTTTTTCCCTGAAGACTGGAAACACGCTGAAGTGAGGATCCTCCTGAAAAAACCAACTGCCGACCCCACCAAAATAAAGAACAACCGGCCCATCTCTCTGCTCCCCTATCCAGCAAAAATACTTGAGAAAGCAATCAACCAGTAACTCACCCAACACCTAGAAGATCACAACCTCCTGTACATCTCCCATTCCGGATTTCGAGCTATCCACTGCACCAAAACAACCCTGATTGCAGCTGCAGATGACATCGGAGCCCTCCTGGACAGCAGGAAAACAAGCAGCTCTCATACTCCTGGACCTGTCTGCTGCATTTGACATTGTCTCCCACCACATCCTGATCATAACGCCACCACATCGGGATTCAAGAAGACACACTGAAATGGATCAACTCATACCTCACTGGCAGTACCCAAAGGCTCAGCCTCCCATCATTCACCTCAGAGCCCAAACAGGATAGTACCTCAGTCCAACCCTCTTCAACCCCTACATGACCCCCCTGGCCACCACTGACAGATCACACAGACTCAACAGCATCTCCTATGCTGAAGACACACGGCTTTTCCTCTCCCTGTCCGAAGATCCCTCCATCACTTAAGCTAACTTCCACAGATGCATGATGAACGTCGCAAACTAAATGAAAGATAACTGTCTCAAACTCAACACTGAAATAACTGAAGTCCTAATTTAAGGGAACAACACCTCACCATGGACCAACGCATGGTGGCCCGTGGAGTTTGGTACGCCCCTATCCCCAACATACCACACCTGCAACCTTGGTATCATCCTACATAGCAAGCTATTCACAGAGAAGAAAATCAACGCAGTCTCATCCACCTGCTTCCTCACCCTTTGGATGCTCCGCAAGATCTTCGGGTGACTCCCGGCAGACACCAAAAGGACCGTCATGCTGGCCCTCATCCTCAGCAGACTGGACTGCAGAAACACACTTTATGTAGGATTCACTACACGCCTCCTGAAGAGACTCCAGAAAATACAGAATTCCGCTGCAAGACTCATACTCAACCTCTACAGAATGACCCACATCACACCAAATCTCAAAAAATTACGGTGGCTTCCAATTCAGAAGAGATGCCAGTTTAAGATGCTGTTCCAAGCCTACAAGTTCCTGCACAATGAAGGACCAGCATACATCAACAAACACCTGACGCTCCACCAACCAACCAGACACCTTCGATCAGCTTCCCTCTCCCTCACAGATGCCCCATGGATCTATCGAGTCAACAGCGGAGGACGCTCCTTCTCGCACCTGGCAGCCAAGCCTTGGAACAACCTTCCTCTACACCCCAGGGCCGCACCATCAGTTCAGCTATTCAGAAGTCACAAAGACCTGGATGTTTGAATGATCAAATGACCACACAGCAGCAAATAGCTCCAGCACCTTGAGACACTCATGGATGATTTGTCACACTCTTTATATATTTGATTGTTACTAAATACATTTTTTCCTACTGTGAGGCCTGCATCTCTCTTAGGATAACATTGGGTGTCCTTATTACATTTATTAAGTGATAACGTTTAATTGTAAACTGTTAAGCAGTTTGTGTTTGGTATCCGAGAAATTGTAATTAAAAGTCCTCTGTAATGGTAAATGTAGGAGAGTAGGGTCTGCTATCCTATGCTCACCCCAAATTTTTGCTTTTTGCTTCACTGGTTTCTGACTTAATGTGGCTGTGGGCCTGCTAATCAGACCCACAGCTTGCTGTTCTCTCTCTAAATTAATGCCAATGCACTCTAGGTGCATTACCAATTGAACTGGTTCACCTTATAGGCCCCTGTAACAGTGTACCCTAGGTACCCAGGGCATAGGTGTATCTAAGGCCTACCAGGGGCTGCAGCATGTATTGTGCCACCCCTGGCCTGGCCTAGCTATTTGACACAACTGGCTGATCACTCAGCTGGGGTAAGTTGGTGTAATCACCTCTTACTTAGGTATAGTATATCTATATCTACCCTATATGGACACATGTTAACCTATGAGTTACTCCTATGGAAGGCCTCGACAATCCTGGAGGCAGAGTGCTTGGTTTCATGTGAGATGGTGCTCTGGCATGAGCTGAGCCTGTCTGCAGCTTTCGGAACAATGTCCTTCAGCTGTTTCATGATATTGCCATACCATATACTCTTAAGTGCATTATGAACCTCGCGGTTAAATGCTATCTTTGGTTTGGCTTTATCAAAACATGTCGAGTAAGGTGTCATACGAATTGGAATACTACCCCCTCGCCAATTCTGGCGACGGGGGTAGCATTCCACCCTTTTAGAGGGACACGACATGTACCTAACCTGAAACCTGGGTAAAGTTAAACATGAGCCTCAGCATCACAAAATGGATGCTGCCACCACAGACACAAGACTGACCTCCTGCTGCTGGGAGTCCTTCCAGCTTGGGAGGCTTGGACAAAGGGTTTTCCTGTCAGGGTGAGGCACTGGGTTTTTAAGAACCGGCACAGAACCGGTAACCCAGCGGTGTCAGGGAACACCCAGAGACCTCGGGTTCTTCCTGATCCAGACCACAGAAACTCAGAATCTTCTAGGTGAAGTCAAAGATCGATTTATTGGCTGCAACCAAGGTAACAAGTGTCCTAGAAGTACAACACACGGGGAAGTATATTCTCAGGAGACTGCTCGAATTTACAAAGTCAGGCTTCTCTCTTTATACAGAATATTCAGCTTCAGGCAAACATTCTTCGAATTTGTAGTATGTCATTTACAGTTATTGGTTACAAAAGAAAAAGCAGAGTCATGATGACATGTACATATTTCACGTCGTGCTGCCCACAACAAATCACCCGGCAAGGCCCAACATTTCATCAGATATCGGTGGACCCCCAATAAAGCAGGCACCTCCCCTCCATAAAGTAAGTGAAGCAAAGAGAGTAGAGACAGATGCGAGCAAGATACGGCAGGTGTGCGCGCTGAAATGGTTTTATGGCTTGTTGAGCCTTGATGCTATCTTGTTCGGCCACTGGGAGGGGAACTGACCTAACGAGTTCGGCCTGGGGCAATGGTTCCAACTTGCACAGGTCATAGGAAAGTCGATTAAGGAGTATGTGTCCTTGTGGAATTGAATTCAGCTGGATTAAGGCCTATGTAAAGGGGCCACTGGATTCAAGATAGCCTGGCTGATGAGGATTATGAATCCGAAACCGGTCCCAGGATGCTTGTTTCCGGTCCAGGGAAGACATGGATTGGCAGTTCGGGCTGGACTGTTCCCAGGAGGCACAGGGTCAGACTGATTTGTATATAGCCATGTCTGAACTGGGGTGGCTGAGTGAACTAAAAAATGGTGATGGATTAAACCCAGATCAGTTGACTGGGGGTGAGTGTTTGATTTGTACAAACGCTCCGTCCATCATCTCCTTTTGTATCGCTTTGTTCGTCCTAAGTGTGGCAGGGTATGCTCAGACGTGAGTCCCTTGTTCACTTGGCCACTGGATTCAAGATAGCCTGGCTGATGAGGTTTATGAATCCGAAACCGGTCCCAGGATGCTTGTTTCCGGTCCAGGGAAGACATGGATTGGCAGTTCGGGCTGGACTGTTCCCAGGAGGCACAGGGTCAGACTGATTTGCATATAGCCATGTCTGAACTGGGGTGGCTGAGTGAACTAAAGAATGGTGATGGATTAAACCCATATGAGTTGACTGGGGGTGAGTGTTTGATTTGTACAAACGCTCCGTCCATCATTTCCTTTTGTATCGCTTTGTTCGCCCTAAGTGTGGCAGGGTATGCTCAGACGTGAGTCCCTTGTTCACTTGGCCACTGGATTCAAGATAGCCTGGCTGATGAGGATTATGAATCCGAAACCGGTCCCAGGATGCTTGTTTCCGGTCCATGGAAGACATGGATTGGCAGTTCGGGCTGGACTGTTCCCAGGAGGCACAGGGTCAGACTGATTTGCATATAGCCATGTCTGAACTGGGGTGGCTGAGTGAACTAAAGAATGGTGATGGATTAAACCCAGATCAGTTGACTGGGGGTGAGTGTTTGATTTGTACAAACGCTCCGTCCATCATCTCCTTTTGTATCGCTTTGTTCGCCCTAAGTGTGGCAGGGTATGCTCAGACGTGAGTCCCTTGTTCACTTGGCCACTGGATTCAAGATAGCCTGGCTGATGAGGATTATGAATCCGAAACCGGTCCCAGGATGCTTGTTTCCGGTCCAGGGAAGACATGGATTGGCAGTTCGGGCTGGACTGTTCCCAGGAGGCACAGGGTCAGACTGATTTGCATATAGCCATGTCTGAACTGGGGTGGCTGAGTGAACTAAAGAATGGTGATGGATTAAACCCAGATCAGTTGACTGGGGGTGAGTGTTTGATTTGTACAAACGCTCCGTCCATCATCTCCTTTTGTATCGCTTTGTTCGCCCTAAGTGTGGCAGGGTATGCTCAGACGTGAGTCCCTTGTTCACTTGGCCACTGGATTCAAGATAGCCTGGCTGATGAGGATTATGAATCCGAAACCGGTCCCAGGATGCTTGTTTCCGGTCCAGGGAGGACATGGATTGGCAGTTCGGGCTGGACTGTTCCCAGGAGGCACAGGGTCAGACTGATTTGCATATAGCCATGTCTGAACTGGGGTGGCTGAGTGAACTAAAGAATGGCGATGGATTAAACCCAGATCAGTTGACTGGGGGTGAGTGTTTGATTTGTACAAAAGCTCCGTCCATCATCTCCTTTTGCATCGCTTTGTTCGCCCTAAGTGTGGCAGGGTATGCTCAGACGTGAGTCCCTTGTTCACTTGGCCACTGGATTCAAGATAGCCTGGCTGATGAGGATTATGAATCCGAAACCGGTCCCAGGATGCTTGTTTCCGGTCCAGGGAAGACATGGATTGGCAGTTCGGGCTGGACTGTTCCCAGGAGTCACAGGGTCAGACTGATTTGCATATAACCATGTCTGAACTGGGGTGGCTGAGTGAACTAAAGAATGGTGATGGATTAAACCCAGATCAGTTGACTGGGGGTGAGTGTTTGATTTGTACAAACGCTCCGTCCATCATCTCCTTTTGTATCGCTTTGTTCGCCCTAAGTGTGGCAGGGTATGCTCAGACGTGAGTCCCTTGCTCACTTGGCCACTGGATTCAAGATAGCCTGGCTGATGAGGATTATGAATCCGAAACCGGTCCCAGGATGCTTGTTTCCGGTCCAGGGAAGACATGGATTGGCAGTTCGGGCTGGACTGTTCCCAGGAGGCACAGGGTCAGACTGATTTGCATATAGCCATGTCTGAACTGGGGTGGCTGAGTGAACTAAAGAATGGTGATGGATTAAACCCAGATCAGTTGACTGGGGGTGAGTGTTTGATTTGTACAAACGCTCCGTCCATCATCTCCTTTTGTATCGCTTTGTTCGCCCTAAGTGTGGCAGGGTATGCTCAGACGTGAGTCCCTTGTTCACTTGGCCACTGGATTCAAGATAGCCTGGCTGATGAGGATTATGAATCCGAAACCGGTCCCAGGATGCTTGTTTCCGGTCCAGGGAAGACATGGATTGGCAGTTTGGGCTGGACTGTTCCCAGGAGGCACAGGGTCAGACTGATTTGCATATAGCCATGTCTGAACTGGGATGGCTGAGTGAACTAAAGAATGGTGATGGATTAAACCCAGATCAGTTGACTGGGGGTGAGTGTTTGATTTGTACAAATGCTCCGTCCATCATCTCCTTTTGTATCGCTATGTAAAGGGCAACACATAAATGGAGGCCAAGGGTTCAGAACGCAAATGACGATTTCGAGGTGAAATCATCACTCGAATATGCTGAAAATATATGTACATGGTGTGCTCGTCATTCTCGGTCTTTTGATACCAAATTCGTCATGTTTCGACGAAGTTTTAATTCTCGAGTCCAGAATGATTACATGAATCCAGAATCTTCAGAACCACAAACCCTCCTTTTGCCCTTACATAGGCAATTAATCTATCCTCATGCTAATCTGAGTCCAGATCTATATTCCTAAAGTCATTGAGATGTTGCTGTAACATCATCCTAGTACTCAGTTCATCTCTTGATACAGGCTTCCTTATACATGATGTGACGCAAAGGCCACATATTGCAGGAGCACACTGTATGCATAGACAGAACAGGAAAAGAATGGCTAGGACCATCCCAATGACCATTAGAATTTTCCATCCCCAGGCAGATATCAGTTCCCAGAACCATCCCATTAATGACCAATCTCCTTTATCCACATGAATAGATTCGGAAATCTTATGTAGTTTGGAGATGGCCTGGTACACTGTTGGAGCGTTATCAGTGATGAAGATACAGCAACTAGATTGGATCAATCTGCATACCCCACCTCGGTCTGCAAGTATGACATCTAAAGCGACCCTGTTCTGAAGGGTCATAAGTCGATCCGACTGGAGCTCAGCAGTCAAGTTACTAAGGGCACCAGCAATTTCAATCACGGTGGACTCAACTACCCTTGTCAATTGCCTAATGTTCCTGCTGTTAGCCATGAATCCCCAGAACGGCAGAAAACCCTTTGCAAAGTCCCCAAATTCTTGACCTGCAGTGTCTTCTTCACTCAAAACACCTCTAACTATCCTTGTCCTGTGGTAGTCTGCCGCTGCTGTGTAGGTGGGAGGCAACAGGAAGGAAACAAAACATGAGCCCGAAAAGTCAGGGGGCAACCATGTATAGGCTCTATCATGGCAGATGAAATAGGTACCCTTAGCTGCTAAAAACGCAGGGGAAGTCTGAGATCCAAAAACATATGTTTTAGTGCAGATACTCTTCCCTAACTGAGCCCTGGGATTTGTGCCATTACCTTGCAGACACAGGTGACCCTGATGGGGTACAATCCAAATCGGGGATGATCTCTTAGCTTGCTGTTTCTCACTTAGAGTAGCTCCATATCCAGTCATGTTCCATCCTATGTATACTAGTGTCTCATCTCTCGGGATGGTCTCATAAGAAATACCTTCCTTAATCATGTCTACTATACCCTTGACTAGAGCACTTTTTCTAGGATTGTCTGTTACAGAACGTAGGGGGTAGATTTCGTGTGCATATATGAACATTGTCCTATATGCCCATACAGAACCATTGTGACTTAATGGCAGGACCAGATAAGGGATACCTTTATCCGTGGTGTGAGGCATAAGACCGCACACCCAACAGTTAGTTGTGTTCATTACAAGTTGGTGTTGGTGTAACAACTGAACAAAGGAGTTATTAATGCACTCCAATCTCCTATTTGATTCGTGGTCAGGCAGAGGGTGGAAAGAATGAGAGGAAACAGTGGGAGGAGGTATGGGTGATGCAGTGGGTGCAAATGTTACACGAAAAGAAAGTAAAACATAACTTATCAAAAATATCATCATACTGAATAGCATAGAAATACACAATATTATAAAACTTTTCCTTGTCATCACGTTGCACAACTTGTGCTTAAAATTAGTTCGTTTGGCAGGTCTCTCCACATCTGGAAACTCCATCCTCTCTAAAGTGCTGCCCGCGGTGGGAGGTTGCCTCTGCTAAGGGATGCTTCTGTCAGTCTAGGGCAACTCCCTTGGACCAACCAGAACTACCGACCTAACGTCGTCAGCTGCACCCCAAAGACTTTAATCAACCGCGGCCCTAGCAGCGGAACCCGGATGGCGGTTCGAAAAACAAAAATAAGCAAGTTTCTTAGATGGGAGAGCTGCACTTTCAAAAATAGTACTTGGGAGGAAAAAGAAATATCTATTTATTAGTCCATGGATCTTGGTCTCAAATTGCAAAAACAAAGTGTTTTATTAGTTCGTTTTCCTCGGTCTCAAATTATATCGTTGTTTTCCAGGTATTGTCTGATCCTGGAACAAAAGGTCAGGCTCTGTAGTGTTGAACCGATTGGATGGCGGCACAGCCTTGTGCAAAATGTTTTCATTTTCTCGTTCAGAGTCAGTTCTTTTTACATGCAAGTCATTAAAAGGGACGGCATGTGACACGGTATCAGGTTCTGGGTCAGCGACACCCTTCTGGACCCACTGGTCATAGGGCAGAGGGAAAGGGATTTTCTTACAATGGATCCCGTGGACCCAGTTGGCCTTCCCCTCCACCCGAACGGCTGATCTTGTAGAAAGAAGGACGAGATGAGGCCCGGTCCACCTGGGCCGGTCGTTCTTCGTTCTTTGGAAGTTCCTGACAAGAATCTAGGAACCGGGGTCAATGGCGTGACCCGGAGTCTCAGAGACCGGAGGCAGGGTGTTGTGGACCTGTTGATGCAAAACACGCAATTTAGCCGTCAATTCATACAGATAATTAAGCAAAATAGGGTGTTCAAGCTCGCTGAACTTAGTGGGTCTAGGCACTCCCCATATGTTGGCTGGCCGGCCAAAAACTATCTCATATGGACTAAGTTTCACTCGTGAATGCACAGTCATTCTAGTGGACAGGAGTGCTAAGGGTAGAGCGTCAGGCCATTTAAGACCTGTGCTCGCTTGGATTTTGGCCAGTTTAAGTTTTAAAGTGCCATTGTAACATTCTACTAATCCAGATGATTGGGGGTGATTTGCAGCGTGGAACTTCTGCCGGATACCTAGCCCTTCACACACTCTCTTCATCACACGACCCACAAATTCACTTCCATTATCAGACCAGACCATTCTAGGCATTCCAAACCTGGGGAAGTACTCTTTCACAAGGGCTTTTGCTGTGGACAAGGCAGTATTGTCTTTTAGGGGATAGGCTTCCACCCATCTTGAGAAGGCACAAACAACAACGAGTACATATTTTAAATTGTTGCACCTCTCCATGTGAATGAAATCTAGCTGCAAAACCTCGAACGGATACATAGGGGGTGCAAAATGACCAGCTGGAGTTGGGGTTCCCCTACCAGGATTGTGTTTCAGACATACCATGCAATTCTTGACAACATTCTCTGCACACTTGGGAATCCCTGAATTCTTCCATACTGGGGCCAACAACTCGCAAATCCCTTTCACGCTGATATGAGCCATCCCATGAGCCATTGTAACCACTGCAAGCACATATGCATCGGGAAACAACCATCTCTGATGCTCTGATAATGCAATCCAACAACTATTTGCATCTATTCTACCGGTACTTTCTCTCCACGTGCTCAATTCTTTCTCTGTGGCCTCAGCTTGAATGGACTTCACACTCTCTATTGTGTCTTCACACATTCCAACATCACCAGTCCATCTTGCAGGGCCTGCAGCATACATTCGGCTCATTACATTCTTTGCAGTTTCTTTCGCGATCTCATCAGCAAACGCATTTCCACGACCAACATCATCAGTCACCTTCTTGTGAGCACTACATTTCACAATCGCCATTTGCAGGGGCAAGGTCAGTGATTCAAGAAGCTCATTCACCAACTGACCATGCTGAATCTTAGCTCCATGCGACGTCAGGAACCCACGTTCTCTCCACAATCGCCCAAAACTGTGAGCCACTCCAAATGCATACTGACTATCAGTGTAGATAGTCACTTTCATTCCTTTGGACAACACACATGCTCTCGTGAGTGCAATTAAATCTGCTGCTTGAGCTGAATTATGTGGCACACGCGCAGCTTCAACAACTGTATGCAAAGTCGTGACAGCATATGCTGCAGTCGTGTCACCACTCGGGAGCTTGAAACATGAACCATCCACCCATAACGTACCATCACATTCAGCAAGAGGAGTATCGGATAGATCTACTCTCCCTTTAGTCTCTTCCTCTGTTCTGAGAAAACAATCGTGCTGTTCTGAAACATCTGATTCCTCTGCAATTGGCAACAATGTAGCTAGGTTTAAGGTACTGCACCCTTTTATGTTCACATGACTCGCTAGTAATGTCAATTCGTAACTGGACAGTCGAGCACTAGTTAAGTGCTGTGTCTTAGTTCTATTTAACAACGTGTCTACTGCATGTGGGACCATCACGACTAGTGTATTATTCATTACTAGAACAGCAGACTGTCGAATAGAAACAGCTGCTGCTGCTGTGGCTCTTAAACAACTTGGCAATGCTTTAGCTACCAGATCCAAAGTCGACGAAAAATAGACACATGGACGCTGCCTACCTCCAAACAACAGAGTCAACACAGACAATGCACAGCCCTCTTTCTCGTGGACATATAATGTGAAAGGCTTACTGTAATCGGGGGTACCTAACACAGGAGCCGAACACAATGCTGTGCACAATTCGAGAAACCTTTTCTGACACTCTTCAGACCAAGGAATGGGATTGGGTGTATTTTTGCACGTTAATGCCACTAAGGGTTTGGCTAATAACGAAAAATTCGGAATCCACTGTCTACAGTGCGATGTAATGCCCAAGAAAGCACGCACTTCTCTCTGTGTTCTTGGCACATTCAATTTCGCTATTGCCTGAATTCTTTCTGGGGTCAGTTTCCTTCCCTCCTTCGATAAGAGGTGACCTAAGTAGGTCACTTCTTGTCGGCAATATTGCAGTTTGGAAAGTGACACCTTGTGATGAAGCTCACACAGATGACGCAATAATGACAGCGTTGCCTTTTTACAAATTTCCTCAGTGTCTGCAGCAATGAGCAAATCATCCACGTATTGTACAAGAGCGGCACCTTTAGGTAAAACAATCGTATCAAGCTGTGTTTTTAGAGCTTGACTGTATATTGATGGGCTTTCACAGTAGCCCTGAGGAGCGCGACCTCCTAAACTGAAGGAAAAAATATCCCTGCTCTCTTCAGCAATCGGGATGCTGAAGAAAGCATTCTTCAGATCAATCACCGAAAACCAAGAGGCAGAAGCTGGAATCATAGTCAATAATGTGGTAATGTCGGGGACAACTGGGAATTGTGGCACAACTATTGTATTCACCTCTCGAAGATCAATCAAGAATCTGTACACAGGTGGCTGGGAAGGGTCAGTTCGTTTTAAAACAGGCAGAACTGGACTATTGCAAACGTTGCCTCGTGTTTCTTCAATCACATCCTTTTCAATCAATTCGTAAACGATCGCTAGCAAAGCTTTTTCACCTTCACTCGAGATTTTGTATTGGGGAATTCGTGGCATTTTAACATTGGCTTTCAATGTTACCACATATGGTGGAATTTCTAAAAGGCCTACATCATTAGGACCAGCTGCCCAAAGAATATCTGGAAGAAACGACAATTCTGCTGGAAGTTTATCCCTCGACAAATACATGGGAGAAACCACTTTCTTGCCTAAAGTAAGTTGTACTCCTGAAGGAGAACAGTACAAAGTCGCATACAATCTTTTTAACAAATCCAATCCTAGCAAGTTTTCACCACAACCTGTTGTCAGAATGAGGGGTGCTTCGAATTCGCAAGGACCAACAGAAAGAGACAAAGGGTCAGAAATCGGATTTCTAACTGGGGCGCCAGAAAAACCTACAGAAACGTTCATTTCGCCAGACAAAGGTGCGCCAGGGAGTTTGGAGTGCATAATAGAACTCTTTGTAGCACCAGTATCCAACAGAAAAGGCTCTGACACACCTGATGTAATCACCTCGATGTAGGGTCCACTCTGATCTACTGGAACTGAAACAACTCCCTCTCTTTGTCTATGGCTGTCCTAGCAATCATTACCCTCCAAATACTCATCTTCTGTATAGTAATCATCAACATAGTATTGAGCTGTCCTGTCAGAGGCGTTGTTCTGCTGATCGAACCTATTCATAGAATTTTGTGGTGGAAGGGGATGTGCGTTCTGGGGGACGTTTCCACGTCCTCTACCTCTAGGCGCTTGCTGAACACCACGACCTCTTACACCAGAAACACCATTTGCACGTTGTAACAAAATAGGACAACTATTCTTGAAATGACCTTTTTCCTTGCAATATGACCACTGGTTGGGGCCTACAGGGACACGTGGCTGAGTGTACTCGGCTCTTTGCGAGTTCCTCTGATACTGTTGAGGGTGCTGAAAATTATTCTGATAGTTATTCTGGCCATTATTATTTTGATTACCACCACCACGTGGCGGATATGCTTGCTGTAACAAAACCTTCGTTTTCAACTCTTTAGTTTACTTTTCTACTCTATCTTTCTCGTCCTTGTCTCTATTTTCGTAATATTGTGCAGTAGCCAATATCTGGGCTGAAGATGACACAGCCCAAGAACTTTCCGAATCCTTTAACTTTTTACACAATTCTGGAAGCAGATTGTGCACGAATTTATCGACAAACAATCTCTGACCACCTTCTGTGGTCATATCTTGACCACTGTGGTCGACTAATGTTTCTTCAAACCTGGTGAAGAAATCTGAGACAGTTTCTTCTTTCTTTTTTTTGCATGCAGATAACTTATCCTAATTTACACGTATTGCAGGCATTATCGTTTTCATGTAATCAACTATTCTACCAGGGAGTTCTGCTATCAAAGGCTCAGGCTTAGCACCACCAACTTGTCGGGCATCTGCAGCAGCAATATTAGCCCATGAGTCACCTAACTCTTGATCATGATCTGTATGACGAATTTTACCCCATAAAGGCTGTGGAACAACATTCCCAAATAGCATATCGATATCGGCTAAATTCATCATACATGATCCAGCAGTCTGTGACAACTCTTTGTAATATCCCAACAAGACCTGGATTCCCAGTGATCTCACAGCCCAATCCACAGTCCCTGAAAAGAAGAGACCCGTGGAGGCATCGACAGATGTGGGACCGGCCATCTTGAAAGACCCCCAAGGAGCTGACTGCGCAGCACCCGAGGTATCCTCAACACTGTGCTTTGGGGTTTGAGAAGCCCCACCACCGAGCAGCATCTGCACCGAAGATCAGCCCCCCAGCATCTCCACGATCTGCGTGGGGTCCTTTTGCATTTTGCCACTTGACGCGTCATCCCGGTTACTGGCCCGTTGGCTAGTGGCCACCTTGGCAACAAAATCGACAATCAACACTGCTGGTCTGGTTGCTCCAGACTGGCCCTCGCTCCTGTAAAAAGGAGCAGCCCCTCTGACCTTGCTGGTCAGAGCAACAAGCTTTCTTCACTTCCTGCGTGACTTGCTTTTGCCAAGGCCTGTTTGCTTCAATCAAGTTGCTGACACCGCCATCAATGAGAGCCTGCATGGGACAGCTTTTGATCGACTCCTGGACATCGCTGACCTCTTCGTGTCCACGTGGCGGCAGAGACAAGCTTCCCTTCTTCACCTGTTGGCACCCGACATCGCCTGGTTCCCTCCTGGTTCCACGGTAGTCACTGGCTAGTGACTTTGAACATTGTCCCCTCTGCTTTCAGGTCTTCACATCTTCAGATCCATCCTTGGATCCACCGGAACTCTTCTCGACTGGCCGCCTGCAGCATCTTCATCTTCAGGCTCCATTGAACCACACGACGAAACCTGACGCACTTTGAACCCTATGCACCCGCTTCCTGTGGGTGAGGTAACGCTGGCACTCCGGTGCTCCTGTTAAGAGAAACATCTCTAGTGTCTAGGTTTTAAGTTGTGAGGTTCTGGTCCATCCGGAAGGTTCCCTTTGCAGTAACTTTGTACTTTTTACGCACCCATTGAAAGTCTATGGGCGCCCACGTGTAACTTCAAGCACTGCACACGCATCCCGTGGGCCTCCTGGTCACTAACTATTGTTAGCTCCTCGTAGTCCCAGCGATTCCCAAGGCACTAGGCCTTCTTCCTTTTAGATACGTGGTTTTTATACCACTATTTTAGTATATGGTTTTAGGGGCCACCAGGGCCTATCCATATTGTGCAACTTTTGTGTATTTAAACCCTGTTTTGTTTTAACGCATTTGCTTCTGTGCTCATAAAGAGTATAGGGGGTACTTGTAGTAAATAAATATATATATATTTTCAATATATATCTGTGTGGTGTCCTTTCATTTGGTATTCAAGGAGAGTGTATATGGTAAAACAGCTTGCTTCACATGCCTTTACAGAGTTTAGCCTAAGACTGCTTTGTCCATGCTACCATTAGGATAGCTGGTCTATAAGGTTGACTTACAACCAATCATCATAAGGGTTGCTTGGCATGGTACAAGGTGATCACTAGAACTAGTGAGCATCATATACCAGGCCAACTTCTCACAGTAAAGTCATATTTTAAGCTTACATTTTGTAAATGCCAATTTTAGAAAGTTTGCATTTTCCTCCCCTAACTATTGGTGCCTGTTACTGGGACACCAGACAAAGGGCCAAATGTACGACCAGTTTTTGATGCGCAAACGGGTTTGTGACCCGTTTTTGCATGCAAAAAACAAATGGCCCATGTACTAACCCTATTTAGCGAGTCGCAAATGATTTGCGTCTCACTAAATAGGATTAGTGACCCGCTATTAGGAAAGGCCGTTCCAAGGACGTCCCTTCCTAATAGTGAGTTTAAACCCTATGTAAGACTGTTTTGCGACCGCAATTGTGGTCGCAAAACGGTCGCAGTTTATAAAGCACTCGCAAACGGGAAGGGATCCCCAGGGGACCACTTCGCCTTTGTGTATGCAGGGGAAAATACTGCTTTATTTAAAAGCAGTCCCAGATATGGAGGTCTGCTGAGCCCAGCAGGCCACCATACCTGGGAGTGCCAGCCATTCCCAATGGGATCGCAAATTGCGAGTGCCTCATTAATATTCATGAGGCATGCAATTTGTGACCCCTTTGGGAATCACAAACAGTGTCTGAGACACTGTTGTACATTGTGATTTTCGACTCGCAAATTGCTACTCACAAATTGTCACAATTTGCGAGTCCCAAATCACAATGGTCTTACATCTGACCCAAAGTGTAGTTGGCACTTGAACTTTGTTTATTCTAGCCGGGTCTGGTGGCTCAGTAGACTAATGCATCCACTGAAGGGGCCTGTGTTCGACCTCATGGTTACAGGTGCAAATCCCGGCAGGTCCACTCAGCCTTTCATCCATTTGAGGTTGATAAAATTAGTACCATTGAGTTGGGTAACAATATATATCTGTTATTTCAGTGTCAAGATGCCCCGTTGTTGGGGTGAACGTGCACTTTACAAATACACCCGTTCTATTACCAGACAGACAAACAATAGAGGGATTAGTTGTGCCTGGATGGGCCGTTAACTGTCAGGATGGGGTGGAGCTGGGCATAGCCCCACATTGCAACTCTGCTTTCACATACAGGACTTGTCATCCTTACATTGTTCATGCAGCTATCTTGGAGCCAGGGTTGGGGAAGCAGGAAACATTAAACTTTTCAAAGGGTATTCTCTAGAAATGTCTCCTACTTCAAAGGGGGCACCATGTATAAAAACAGGACACCCAGACCCTTTCTTCAGTTCACTTTCTGGATCTGAGGAAGGACTGTCAGTGGACTGCCTGCTGCTTTGGCCTGCTGTGTTCTTCAGAGGACTTTCAAACCATCTTTCAATCATTCCTTCCAAGGAGCAACCAATATCACCAAACATAAAAACCAAAATATGTATATAAACAGCTATTTATTTCTATAAAGGGATTTGTATTACATTGGTTAAAAAAAGTGTACATACAATGTATTATATTACAAGCATATTAAACATCTGTGAAAAGGTACAGTAACCATTTCATAAACAGATAAAAAGACAATGAAATAGACAATTAAAAGATTCATAAACACAGCATTAATACGTAACGGGAGAATATACTAGACAATTAATTTAGTCATTCGGAAGACACCAATCACATGTAAATCATGAATTAAACCAAAGCCGTATCAAAAATGGGCGTCTTTTATGCTTATTCCTTAGTTCAATAGAGTGTTAAAGTGATCTAGTGTACAGATTCTCATAGCATCGATGCGTTTCGGTGGATTCACTAGTTTCTCAGCCACCTTCCTCAGGAAAGAACTATGCGGCCAATTACAATGGCGGGCTGACCTGAGTCCGCCGGCCATCGTTGCGGTGTTTGGGACCGCCCGCTTGTAAGGAGGCGGTCCCGCTTAGCTAATTACGAACCGCCCACCAAGGCCCTTTACATTGTGGACGGTGCTGCCGGCTGCAGCATGTTCGCAATGAGAAATTGACATGTAGTGCATTCCCTGCAATACGTGGCAGGCACCACTTTGTGCAGGGAAATGCAGGGGGGTAACATGGGTATCCCACACCCTCCCAGTGCACAAACACCCTCCCCCCACACAGAGGGGGCCCACAACTGGCCCACAAATCCATTCTCCGTCAGCCTTTCCATGGCGGTTTCCACTCCAAGGAAAGGCTGGCCGAGGCCAGCATTGTGATCTGGCGGACGGCGCCTGGTTGACACTGCCACCATTCACATCCATGTGTCCGCTCCACCAGGCAATCGTGATGATTGCCTATGGCGGAAGCGTGGCGGGCGGTGTTTGCACCCATCACACATAGAACAGACATAAATTAATCTATCCAAAATAGTATAATTAATTACAGTATTAAAAATATTTTTGTTTTTTGGTGATATTAAACATTCCTAAATAAAATTTCTCTTTCATACTCCTTCACCCATAAACCAATCATCATGTCATTCCATAGTATACATTTTTTGAGAGGATTAGATATCAAAAAGCAAAAATAAGATTGTCTAAATTAAGAAATCTTACCCGTATATTCGTCCAGCAGCTCCCCAATGACAACGCTCCATCCTTGAACACTGCCTGTAGCCTTACCCTGCTGAACATTTTCCCCCATCATGGTCAGACATATTTTTTGCTTTGACCCAGTCTCATGCGACTGAATCTCCGTGGTTGGGGCTGTGGTGTTTTAGGCAATAGTTTTTATCTTAAACTTACAAAATTATAAATGTGTTTTTACTTATTGGATTTTTTTCGTTTTGGTGTCAAATAATTTATTACAATTTTCTCTATGTTTCTAAATAGGTTTGGAATTTCACTTTAATACTCTTTGTGTGCTACATAAATACTTTACACATTGCCTCTAAGTTAAACCTGTCTGCTTATGTGGTAAGCTACCAGAGGGTTAAGTACAGGTTAATTTAGTGACTTTTGTGGTTAACCCTGACAGAGATTGTGCCTCTTGGTTGAGTAGAGTTAATACTCCACTCAATCAGCAACCCAATCTCTCACATAATATGTTGTCTTAAAACATAGGAACAATCGTTATTTAATACTCCCATCTAGAAGTCCTGCATGTCTCACGACAAAAAAACACAAATTTGAACAACATATATAAACGCCAAACTTAGTAAAATACAAATTTAAATCTAGCACATCTTTCAATGAGGGCATTGCCATGGTGATCAGTCTGAGTTTTTTCCCCATAGGCATCAATCTGGCTTTAAGTCACTATTCTAGCATGGCAGATGGCCCTTTTTGTACATTAAATTAAAATGTAGAAAATGGAAAGCACATGTGAAGCCTGGCGTCCTCTGGCACTTCCAGAAGCGGTCGCTCCCGTGATCCCTGCTCCTCTGTGGTATTGTTGACTGCATCCACTGCTTTCTCGCTTCGCAATTGTGCCTGCCAGCTGCTACTTGCCATAGCGCTACACTATTAGAAGACTGCTTGCCATAGCGCTACATTTGTAAAAAAGTTATCGAGTGCTTTCTCGCTTTGCAATTGTGCCTGCCAGCTGCTACTTGCCATAGCGCTACACTGTTAGAAGACTGCTTGCCATAGCGCTACATTTGTAAAAAAGTTATCGAGTGCTTTCTCGCTTTGCAATTGTGCCTGCCAGCTGCTACTTGCCATAGCGCTACACTGTTAGAAGACTGCTTGCCATAGCGCTACATTTGTAAAATTTATCGAGTGCTTCATTTTAACTGCTGAAGGTTATGCGCAGGCTCAGGCTCATTGTCTAATGCTCATAGCCTTGATCCTAATCAAGCATTGCTCGCTTGTATACATTGAAAATCGTAGCGCTTTGTTGTGAGAGTGCTTACAGATCCCACTTTTGTTTGTGTGCCCCTTCCTGTTCCCGATTTGTTTTTGCGGCCATCTTGTTGTTATTGTGATCCGGAGCCCCGTCCTCTCAGCCTCGCTCCCGCCTCCCAGCTGACCCTCCCTCGCCCCTCCCCCTCCCACTATCCACATATGAGAGATGCCTTTCCACGCAGCGTTCACGCGCAGCGTCCGCGCCCCAGTTGCGCCGAAGGTGCGCCAAAGGTAAGCCCGTCTACGCCCGTCCGCGCCTGGACCGTGCCCAGAGCCAGACCCTCTGGTCCTCGCTTCACCCATCCTCCCAGCATTACATACGACACCTCCTCCCTCTTTGCACTCAACCCCGGCCGACACACTAACTGCGTCCAAGCAGCACCAGGACACACCCATGGACCCTTCACCTGCCACTCCTGCAAATTTACCTGCATCAAGTCCCAAACCAAATCCACAAACACCAAACAGAGAGCCAACACCAACCACCTAAAATGCATCCTTCTCAACACCCGCTCGGTTCACAAACACGCCATCGACCTTTGGAATCTACTGGACACCATTTCTCCGGACATCGCCTTCCTAACAGAAACCTGGATGAATGCCTCTTCAGCTCCAGACATCACCATAGCCATCCCGGACGGCTACAAGATAATCCGTAAGGACCGCCCCATCCAAACAGGAGGAGGCATCGCCATCATCCACAAGAACACCATCCGCGTCTCAACCAGCTCAGATGACAACCTCACTATCGCCGAACACCTTCACTTCCAGATCCACACCGACCCCAAGACAACACTTAGGGGCACCCTCCTCTACAGGCCACCAGGACCCCGTACAAAATTCAGCGAAGACATCACTGACTTTATCTCCCCTCACGCCCTCCCTTCGGAAGAATACATTCTACTGGGAGACCTCAATTTCCATCTGGAAAAGAGCAACGACAGTAACACCACCACCCTTCTGGACAATCTCGCCAATCTCGGACTCAAACAACTTGTTAACACCCCCACACACTATGCAGGACACACACTCGACCCTATCTTCACTTCCAGCAAGCATATCTCCTTCACTCATACCACACCCCTCCACTGGACGGACCACAGCTGCATCCACTTTATTTACAATAAGACCTCGACCCACAACCACCCTCTACCAACTCTGCGAAGAAATTGGAACAAAATCACCATCGACCAGATCTCAACATCGCTTCTTCAAAAAAACCCTGCCTATTCAACGAACCCTAACCAAGCCGCCATCAACCTCACACAATGGTTAACCCAAACCGCCGACAAATTAGCACCCTTGAAAAAACACCAAACCAAGCAAGGTAGCAAGAACGCCCCCTGGTTCAACGATGACCTTAAGAAATCCAAGAAGCTCTGTCGCTCCCTTGAGAAAACCTGGAAAACAGACCCAAACACTATCACCCAAGCCGCCTTCAAAAACGCCACCCGCAAACACCACCAACTAATCCGGACAGCCAAGAAATCAGCACTCAAAGACCGACTAGACAACAACGCCCACAACAGCAAGGAACTTTTCAACATCATCAAAGAATTCACCAACCCCACAGCCAGCTCTAACGACATCACCCCCTCTCAAGTCCTCTGCGACTCCCTTGCCTCATTCTTTCATGACAAAATCGCCGACATCCATAACAGCTTTGACAACACACCTGTAAACCAATCCACCCCACTCACCTCCGAACAGTCACCTCCTCCGAATATCCTTCTCGAATGGAACCCAATCAACACAGAAGAGACCATTCGCCTGATGAACTCCATCCACTCAGGATCCCCTACTGACCCATGTCCCCATCACATCTTCAACAAAGCAGACTCCATTATCGCACCCCATCTCCGAGATGTCATCAACTACTCCCTCAACTCCGCCACCTTCCCGGATAGCTGGAAACACGCCGAACTCAGCGCCCTTCTGAAGAAACCCACAGCTGACCCCACCAAACTCAAAAACTACCGCCCCATCTCTCTCCTCCCATTCCCTGCCAAAGTCATTGAGAAAGCCATTAACAATCAGCTCGCCACCTTCCTCGAAACCAACAAATCACTCGACTCCTCACAGTCTGGCTTCCGAGCCAAACACAGCACCGAGACCGCCCTCATCGCAGCAACAGACGACATTCGAATACTACTGGACAACGGAGACACAGTCGCCCTTATCCTCCTTGACCTCTCCGCAGCCTTCGACACAGTCTGCCATAGCACCCTGATACAACGCCTCAGAAACATCGGAATTCAAGGAAAAGCATTGGACTGGATCATTTCGTTCCTCACTGGAAGAACTCAGAGAGTCCGCCTCCCCCCTTTTAAGTCAGAGGCCACCGAAGTCATCTGCGGCGTCCCGCAAGGATCATCACTCAGCCCCACCCTCTTCAACGTCTACATGAGCCCCCTCGCAACCATCGCACGTCAACACAACCTCAACATCATCTCCTACGCTGATGACACTCAGCTGATCCTCTCACTCACCAAAGACCCAACCACCGCCAAAACCAACCTACACGAAGGGATGAAAGAAGTAGCCGAGTGGATGAAGCACAGCCGTCTGAAACTGAACTCGGACAAAACGGAAGTCCTCATCTTAGGCTCATCCCCTTCCGCCTGGGACGACTCTTGGTGGCCAACGGCCCTAGGAAAAGCCCCCATACCGACGGACCACGCACGGAACCTGGGCATCATCCTGGACTCCTCACTCTCGATGACCAGACAAGTCAACGCCGTCTCATCTTCATGCTTCAACATCCTACGCATGCTCAAAAAAACATTTCACTGGATCCCCACCGAAACAAGAAAAACGGTCACCCACGCACTGGTTACAAGCCGTCTGGACTACGGAAACACCCTTTACGCCGGTTCCACCGCGAAACTACAGAAACAACTCCAACGCATCCAAAATGCTTCAGCCAGACTCATACTAGACATCCCCCGCACAGACCACATTTCCGCTCACCTGAAAGACCTTCACTGGCTCCCCGTCAACAAGAGAATAACGTTCCGTCTCCTCACCCACGCACACAAAGCCCTATACGAACTTGGACCTGATTGTCTCAACACGCGCCTTTCCTTTTACACCCCCACCCGCCAGCTGCATTCATCCAACCAAGCCCTCGCCGCTGTTCCGCGCATCCACAAAGCCACCATGGGAGGAAGATCCTTCTCCTACTTAGCGGCCAAGACCTGGAACTCCCTTCCCATCCACCTCCGCCTTACTCAAAACCACCTAGCCTTCAGAAAACAACTTAAAACATGGATATTCGATAAGTAAACCTCCCCCCTTCCTCAAGCGCCTTGAGACCCTATGGGTATGTAGTGCGCTATATAAATTCTGACTTGACTTGACTTGAAGCAGGGAGGATGGGATTGACTGGGCAGTCCTTTACAGCTGTCAGGGCCTACTTAAAAAAATATAATAAAGCTAAGATAAAAAGTAATACTGAGAGCAGGACAGGAGGGGGCTGGAACATCGGGGAGTGGTGGAGTCCAAAGAGAGTCCATGGCAGGGGTGGCTCCTCCATGTGGGCGAAGGAGCATCGCCCCACTGCTTCCTCTCAGTGCCAGACACAGAAACATAACATGGTATTATAAATACCATTTTATGTTTCTGCTTCTTGCCCTGCAGGAAAGCAGAAGGTTTGGTTGTTGGGTATGTCCTGCTCTAGGGCAGGGGAGGAGTGACTTGCCCACTGTCGTGGATGCTGACTGTTTGGTCAGCCCTCTGGGGCCGACCAAACCAGTCATGTGCACTCTGTCTGTTCTCCACGTAGGTTGCATGCAGCCTACATGGAGAAAATGGCCTCCCCATATGTGCCTACCTGGGCACCGTCCCGACCAATCACAATGCTGCCATTGTAGCGTTGTGATTGGCTTAGGGGAGGGGAGGGAGGCTGCCTGCAGCGGTTTCTTATTGCAGAGAAGACGACGCTGGACTGACGACGCGGGACTGGGCCAGCGAAGATAAGTTAACTTTTATTTTAATTTAAACCCCCCGCACAACCTCCCCCCTGCATGACCCCCTTCCCGCGCCACCCCCGCATGCCCACCTGCAAGTCATGCCGGCCCCTATTGGTACATGGGGGATGGAGGTGTACAAAGAACTAGATGAAGAATGCAGGTGACCCAGCAGTAGTCTGCAGCTGCCCAAACATCATAAAATATTCAAATATAAAAATCAATAACATTTGTAAAACTGGGAGACCAGAAGGGAGCATGAAGGAGCTGTGGAGAAGTCAAAAGACAGAGTGGAGGTGTGGAAAAAAACAGGGGGTGGGAGCAAAGAATCAAATGCACTCTCATGAATTGCTCCAGTGAAAAAAGCAAGAGTAGCTGTCTCCTGTCTGCAAAGATGCGAAAAAAAACAGTTTACATCCCCATAAGTATGCAGTGGAAGGATACAACTCTTCCATTCAGAACACTGTGAAAGTGAAACGTTCTGGGCAGGGCCAACGCAAAAATAGTAAAGAAAGCCACTAAATCCACAGTAAACAACTGAGAAAGGCAACAAAGCCATCCAATCGTGAACAAGGGACTGACTGAAAGCCCACTCTTGTGTTATGGAAAGGTCTACCTACAGACTGAAGCCTAGAAAAGATTTCTGACAAGTTTATTGAATGCCTCAGCTAGGGTTACTTTACGATTCATTGGGATATAAAAATACATTTCTTCTTTCTTCTTAAAAATATCTTGTAAACTCTGCTTTGAGAACTTCCTTAGGTAAAATAAACCACCATAATCAATAATATACATTTTTGTGAGATAAAATAAAAACATTTATATAAAGATGATTTTGGTATTATCCGGAAATGTTGTTAATTCGACCTTGACATGGGTATGTGTACATCTGGAGCCGAATCATTAACATCATATGCCAGTGCAGACTTTGGAGTGCACCTCCGCTTGCACAGAAGCAGCTGCGTTTTTCTCATTTATACACATAATCATCTTTTTAGGCACCTGCTCACTTTTATAATTAGTACAGATGCACCTATTACATTTTTCATCAGTCAGTGCTTATTTTATGAAGTTGTGTTTAACTGATACATTGTCAATTTTTTTTCTCATATTCTTAGTTAGGCCCATCGTCATAATGTGCACCATCTGTTGTAAAATGAAATACGTGTATCTGCCTTGATCCGAAATGAGGACAGGCACAACTTGATAAATAGGCTTCTGTTTGGCTGAAGTGCGTCTACGTGTGCAGATCGGAGCTCCATGTTTTGTTGTCAATGTATCATGGTTACATTAATTTCCTATTGGTGTTTTACTTTAGACGAAGCAGAAAGCACATCACCTTCTTTCACCTTTGGGCTATTAGAGTGTCATATAGGAACTCTGATTTGCATGGCTTAGGAATGTGTAGCGAATTAAGACAACTCTAAGGCCAGCATTAAGAAGTAAAAGCTAGCAAGCTATCCCTTTTAACCAGTTACTTGGGCTACATTTAATGTTTCCATTTATCTTTTAGTATTACTTTTGAATCAGTTTCATTCAGCAAAAGCAACAGTTCTTTTGACTGAGATCTGCATATTATTCAGTATATGAAACATGCATCAAAGTGGCAAGTTTCTAATGAGCTCTTGCCGTAAATGATATAATAGTCGGTAGCTCCTCATATGAACTTAGCATGTGTCTACTACAAAGCAAACGCATATACTGCGGGGTTTCTGCGTGCAACCCAGCAAAACAGATCCTACTTCTTAGACATTAGATGCATGAACATTTGAGTGGACCCAGTTGGATTTCAGCGGTTGTATGACATTACAATGCATGCTTTTACACCGCACGCCATTACCTCGCATTTTTACACAGCAACATTTTTTACAACGCAGAGTTTTACAACCCAATCCATTACCAAGCATTCCCCATTCCAACGCAATTACTATTTTAACTCCACGGGGGCGTAACTTTGGGGAATGCGTTGTAACAATTCGCTGTGTAAAAGCCCTGTGTTGTAAAAGTTTTTGCAGTGTAAAAATGCGGATAATGGCATGCAAAGTAATTCAGGCATTGTAAAGGTTATTTCCCATCCTGGAAGGCTGGATCCAAACCAGATTTTTAGCTTATACCCATTTAGATACATTTAGCGGTCTTAAAAATCTGGCATGGATCCGACCCTCCAGGACTGACTCTGGTAAACCTTGCATTAGTCTTTTGGTTCACTGGACCCTGTATGACCCAACCTGACTGCACTGCCCCTCTCACTTATTATCAATAATGCAGATCTCACTGCGTAATGCATTATCTGTTGAAACCAGAGAGCCCTTATTTAAAACCTGGCCTTATCAACATACAACCTGTCCCAATTCACACCATTTCCATTATCACCTATCTGATTCTTAGTGCCACATGGTTGGCCTTACTGAGACATGTTTTGGCAACAATGTAGCACAGCCTTCAGTGACCCACTTTACACGGGCCATAAAATTATCTTGAAGAATAGAGAGGACAGGAGAGGAGAAGGTATTACTTAAGCCTATGTCCCCAATCTCAAGTGTAGGAATACTCCCAACTTAAAGTGTTCCTCTTTTGACGGTATTGCAGTTTGTTGTTCCAACAATTCAAAAAACTACTTTATTGCAACAATGATTTATCTACAACCCTCTGGCCATAACGCAACCGTTTTGAAGTGAATCATTGAACAGACACTTCATGTTCAGTGCAATGCCGACAAAATTCTGTTCAAGAGAGATTCCAAAAAATGTGATGGAGCTTTTTGAGAACATGCAAGCCCTTGGCTTCCAACAGGTTGTGAGTGTCCCAATGGATAATACTAGGCCTCACATGCACACTGGCATATATAATCAGACCACTCTTTCATCTCTATTAGCCTCACCAACCTAATGTTCAAACCCATTGCCCTCAACAAAAGTACACACTCTTCCCCACTGGATAAGCCAGAAACTCAAATACAGAGGAATTTGGGCTAAATAACAAGACAGTATGCAAAAATAACATACCCGACTTAGCTGACCCAGAAACCTTGCAGGTTAGTCAGCCATTACTAAAATGTGCTCTCAGTTCTTTCTATTTTAGCCACAAAGAAATCTATAAATCCCAAGATGAGCATCAAAGCAACAAACAAGTAGTTAATTGGAGATCTTTAAGAGATACAGGGCCACATGCATAATTTAAAACACCGGTCGCAGTGAATCTGCCCCTTTGCGACCGGTATTTTTGCATTTGGGATGCATCATTTCAAATGCTAAAAATTGCAATTTAAGTAATCGCTAGATTTGCGATTACTTAAATTGCGGTTGCATTTAGGGAATCGCAAATTGCGATTCCCTAAATGCAATGCATAAACCCAACATTGTTTGCTATTTCTCAATTAAGAAACTCTAATTACCATATATTTAAAGTTGGTGGTAATTTGCGAGAACTTTGAAAAATGCACAAAAGTGCACTATGTGACAGGTTCAAGGCACAACCATCCAGGTGAAGGACGCCTCGTGACGTGTCACCTGGATGGTTGTGCCTTGAACATAGCGACAAATTATGGTCACATGGTGTAGTGATTAGTTGCTAGGTGGATGTGGTTATAGACCTTGCTAGTGTAAATGCTTCAAATCTTTAGGCGGATGCCCTATGTTGTTCTCTTTATTTTTTCCTCCTTACTTCAACAGGCGTCTGCAATACAAACAGGCAATAATTAGTACAGTCCTGATGATGATCCCGGTCCATTAGGAGCCAGGGGATCGAAACGTCGACGATTAGCCACATTGGTGCTAAGGCAATTCCCGCTGGGTGCTGATATTTTTCAATTCCCATTGTTCATGACAAGGTCAGCTCGTCATTAGCACAGCTCCAGTGTGCCTCATGACGAGCTGACCTTGTCATGAGCATGGAAGGGGTTAAACAGTTCTACAGCTAATTTATCTGTATATTGCTCTGTAGATACTGTATGTCGAAACTTGTTGAGATTATGTAATAGTGTGCAAGCGACAATTGGCCCCAACGTTCTTTGCCTGTTAAAAACTTTCTCCTCACTTGTCTAATCCTTTCACTGTTTTTTTCATTTTGGGTTAGGTACAGGATTGTGCCCTATTCAAATGTGTATGCGTGACCTCTCCTAGGTCAATTGATATCTCATTGATCATTAAAACATCCTCACCCGGCTGGGTGAAGAAAATTGATTATAGTACTGATTCCAGTCTATAATTATATTGTGTATTTTGCTGAACTATCCTTAGGACCTTTGTTCATTAAAGAACTGATTACCCATGGTCCAAAGGTACCCATCGGGCTCCCTTGTTTTACTTAAAAAGACTTGAGCGCAAACGCTGGTTTGCAAGGGTTTACACCCTGTCCAAACTACTCGGTTTGGACCCCCTAGTACCCACCTTCTTATTCTACCCCCTTCTTATATTTTCTTCCTTTTCTCCTAGCAAGGCTACCATGTCCAATCTGGCTCCACTATACACAGACGACTATATTAAACACCTATGTTCTGGGCCTTCCTTGCTCTCAGAAAATTCTGACATTCCCAACCAGGCCATTACCTCAATACCTGAACAATTAGAAAAATTAAGAAAGAAGCAGGTCCGACTACAGTTAATGGTATTGATGCTGACGGATTATCTAAAGGCTGATGTGATTCCTCTGGGGTTGCAGGTCCGAAACATACCGGGCATCTTTACGGATAATCCCAAGTATACATCTAACTTTAGTTATATTGGGACCACTTGCTCCAGACATTGGCTGGCTCTAGGTATTGACATTGCTTCAGAAACATTAAAATCACTAGAAGCAGAAATAGCTGATGTTTTAAAACAAATTGAAGATTCTAATACGACAACAGAAAGCAAAAAACTTATCGAGCAGGTAGATAAGACCAGTGCAGATTTTTACAGAATCGAGCAGAACAAAAAATCAACAAAGGTTAAAAAAGACATAAAATCTTATAACATTGAGGTAACCTACCCATACCTGCACAAAGACTTCTACACTAACAGATCATATACTAATCCCCAACACAATAGACCTTGGGGCAGGTTCAATAAGAGACAGAACTTAGTGGGGTTCTCTGATACCTCCGCCAAATCATCTGATAATTCAGACGCAGGGGAGGGCACCAGCGTAGCAAGACGAGGGGGGGCACATCAGAATCCCACTCTTTTTTACAGAGAGGCCAACAGGAACCACCTCAACGAGGGCGGGTCAAGAAAACCCAGAGATGGTTCAATCCTCCTGGGGAACGGAGGACCAGGAACAATTATTACCAATGGTAAGACCCTGCCTCACTCAAACTGAAACTATTCCAATCTTTAACCTCACTAGTCACCTACTAGCAGAGGACGAGCTTTCCCTTCTTAAAAAGGGCTTGACTTTTGTCCCGAAAATTCCACCTAACTTTATGGAGATCCTGACAGAGCTGCTGAGATTTTTTAGGCGTATTCGACTAAAGGCATTTTTCCAAATTCACCCTTCACCTGAAATTAAGGCATACACCCCTTTGCGTCCACCCTCAACCTTTCTACCTTCTGCAGGAATGATACCTCCAGAGGTTATCACTTTTGAGAAATCGGTTTTAAAAGATCTTTCAACCTTTGAGAAAAAAAGGAGCTTTATTCCTTATAACATTACACTTAAAGAAAAGTTAGCCATTAGCTCTCTGAAAGGCAACGATTCGATAGTCATCAAAAGCGCAGCCAAAGGGGGTGGAATTGTTATACAAGATCTGGACTCCTACACTGCAGAAATCCAAAGGCAGCTGGACAATAAGGATCACTACCTTAGACTAGCATCCAACCCCACCAAAGAGATTCAAGAGCTTATACTTAAAGTTACATCAGATGCAGTGACTGAGGGTTTCCTGACAAAGAAAGAGTTCAACTACTTGAATGTAAAGAATCCCAGGACCCCAGTAATATATACACTGCCAAAAATTCATAAAAACATCACCACCCCACCAGGACGACCGCTTGTGTCAGCATGCGGTTCAACTTTGGAACCATTGGGGGCATTTGTGGATTTCTTTATCAAGGAATTTGTCCCCCCCACAGAGTGCTATGTACGTGACTCCATGTCCATGATCAATTTGATCGAACTCCATCCCTTCAATCCCACAACCGATACCTTGTGTACCATGGACGTGGAGTCATTATACACTAATATCCCGCAAACGGCAGCCCTTAATGTCATACGGAAGACCCTCGACAAACGCCCTCGCCCGCATGCTATACCGACAATATTCATTTGTCAGTTATTGGAAATTTGCCTCACTCGAAACTTTTTTTCTTTCCAAGGCCTCTTTTACCAGCAAATAAAGGGGACCTCGATGGGTGCGATTTTTGCCCCAAATCTGGCCATATTATATATGGACAAAATAGAAATACAAGTCATCCTGGTACCATCTAACCCTTTTTCCACCGGCATCATCATGTGGCGTAGATACATTGATGACATCTTCATGTTATGGAGGTTGGACATCAATGTTCTACTCCACTTCCTGCATTGGATGAATAATAATTGTTTGAGTCTTAACTTCACCCTGTTTTCTGATAAGTCATCTATAGACCTTTTGGACTTGACCATTTTCCATCATGAAGGTGAATTGCTTACAAGGTTATTCAGGAAACCCACTGAGAGGAATACGTTACTAGACTACACAAGTAATCACCCCAGGGCCTTGAGGGATTCTCTACCCTTCTCCCAGTTCCTCAGAATTAGGAGAAATTGCTCCTGCAGGGAGGATTATTTTAAAGAAAGTACTATCCTTGCTAATAAGCTCAAAAACAGGGGCTATCCGAGGAGAATTGTAAAAAACGCCTTGAAAAGGGCTTGGTATCGTCCTCGAGAAACACTATTAGTCCCCAATCGGAAAAAAGACATGGATCGAATAGCTTGTGTAACAACTTTCTCTCCCCTTTCCAACAAATTGAGGAAAATGGTATTGCACCACTGGCCTGTGATCAATGCAGGTATTCTAGAGATTGACCGCCCACTGTTTGCCTTCAAAAAGAGCAAAAACTTAAAGGACCATTTGGTCCGCGCAGCTCTTCCCAGCCCTACACAATCTTCCACACTTGAAGCAGCATGGGGCCTGGCCCCCATTGTAGGTCATGTCAAATGTGGTGGGTGTACTGTTTGCAATTTGACCATTGAAGGTAAAACGTTGGTGTTTAACAACATTACGTTTAGATGTAACACTCTTACAAACTGCAATACGAATAATGTTGTATACCTGATTCAATGTCCTTGCAGTAAAAATTATGTTGGTCAAACGACACAAAAAATCAGAACACGCATTTGCCAACATAGAAGCCGCATCAGGTGCCAAACGCCGAATGCCCCACTGGTGGAACACTTCATGGAGGCAAAGCACGGCGAGGATGTCATTTGCTGGACAGTTCTTAAGGCACTGAAACGGCCCCAAAGAGGAGGGAGCATGGCAAGCCTCATAAACAAAGAGGAACTTAAATGCATAATAATGTTGGACACAATCAGGAATGGACCAAATCGGACGGAGGATTGGACGTCCCTTTTATGAACTTATAAGTTTCCCTCTTTGGGGTGACCGCCAGACACTCAAACTGTTACACCATCTGGTCTGGCAAGGTGGCCCTAAAAGAAACAATACTTAAGGGACACATTATCCTAGGCACATTTTAATGTATTGTATTGCTCATCTATGTGCAAGGATTAAGGCCCAGGAATAATTGCTTGAAAAATTGTATAAATTGTATATTATTGACATGATATATAGGAATTTATATGTTTCATATATCTGTATTTCCACTACAACCATCCAATGGAATTCTGTATGACCAACTGTTGTGTGCACAAAGGGTCGGTAGAGCATGTCAGTCGGTCGTTCTTATGGGCACTGCACTGCTTTCTTTTATTTTCCGCTCCCACCGGTTAACCGAGCACGTTTCACATCGGTTTATTAGTCGTAGAATCACTGACCACAGCTAACTATTACCCGACTCTAAGATGTCCGCCGGAGTTGTGAAGGCCTTAGTCCCTCATCTCTTTCGATCGGCGCCAGCTCGAGCAATCCGGAAATCCGCTTTCACAACAATACCAGCGGAACCTTGCCGCAAATACTGAGGAGAGAGACCATTGAGTCCCCCCCACGTCTCTTGCTTCGTGGATTCCTACGGAAGGTAAGCGTGTAATTGTGAAGGGAAGCTATCGCAATGCTTGGAAGGAGACCCGTGCTGCCATCCAGGGGGGCTAACTGCCATCGTATTTTTGTTCCTATCCCTAGCAACAGTACTGCCGTAATTACGCGGCTGGAGTTACTAAGGAGCAATTGACTCTGGTTATTGTACCTGAATTCGACTAACGAGGAGGACTCCGCTGTGGGCCCCCGATTAGAGCAGACACGCTCTTTTATTTAAGGTATTCTGCCTATGAATTCGGCATTTTTTCACTGCCACCCTCGCGTGGTCACTGTTCGCCTGTAGTTTATATGGTGTTTTCATTTTAGGCACTTGAAACACGAGTGTAATTTCAATCCCCTAACAACGCCTGACTCATGTCCAAAAAGGATACGATAGGTTAGTGGCATCGTGTGACTCTATATTGGTTTGCTTTATAACTGCATGATACTGTGCTTGCTGAACTTTCACCTCATTTTTATTGATTTACTGCGCCGCTTTATTTACTGAATTACCCCCTTTTTAGTGAGTCTGCACACATCACGGCTCCTCGCTAATTTAGCCAGCACACCCCGGGCGGCATCACGGCACTATACCGTTTTCAGGCCGACCATCAAGTGGTTATGGCCACTGGGAGCATAGATCCCACCCCAATGCCCGATCCGAGGGGAATTGATTCACAGGATTTATGGTGCCAACTCTGGGGACTCTAGCTTGCCCTTGTCAGTAAATTGGCAATAGCCCTTCACTGCTCCATTTTTATTGCCTGGAACTTGACAACAATTCGGTCTTGAATTTCCACTCTATGGGTTTTCACACCAGCCATGGGTGGCCAGGTCCATTATGGCATAAGACTGGCAAAGATGAACCCTGCGACTTGGCACTTGCACATCCGCATCGACGGTATCACAAGCCACTTTATGTTCTCGTTTGCGTCACGAGGCGTCCTTCACCTGGATGGTTGTGCCTTGAACCTGTCACATAGCGACAAATTATGGTCACATGGTGTAGTGATTAGTTCCTAGGTGGATGTGGTTATAGACCTTGCTAGTGTAAATGCTTCACATCTTTAGGTGGATGCCTTATGTTGTTCTCTTTATTTTTTCCTCCTTACTTCAACAGGCGTCTGCAATACAAACAGGCAATAATTAGTACAGTCCTGATGATGATCCCGGTCCATTAGGAGCCAGAGGATCGAAACGTCGACGATTAAACAGTTCTACAGCTAATTTATCTGTATATTGCTCTGTAGATATTGTATGTCGAAACTTGTTGAGATTATGTAATAGTGTGCAAGCGACAATTGGCTCCAACGTTCTCTGCCTGTTAAAAACTTTCTCCTCACTTGTCTATTTCTTTCACTGTTTTTTCATTTTGGGTTAGGTACAGGATTGTGCCCTATTCAAATGTGTATGTGTAACCTCCCCTAGGTCAATTGATATCTCATTGATCATTAAAACGTCCTCACCCGGCTGGGTGAAGAAAATTGATTATAGTACTGATTCCGGTCTATAATTATATTGTGTATTTTGCTGAACTATCCTTAGGACCTTTGTTCATTAAATAACTGATTACCCATGGTCCAAAGGTACCCATCGGGCTTCCTTGTTTTATTTAAAAAAAAATATCTTCTACATAGTGTCAATTCTCTGTTGCCCCCCTGGGGTCTCTCAATGTATGTTCAATATCATAGAACCTGAAAACTCTGTGTTCATCATGAGAGGAACATTCTGCTTTGTGTGCAGCTATGGGGTATCTGCTGTTCCCTTGTTTCACTGCCCTCATATGTTCTCCAATTCTGTCTTTAAAGGCGTTCATAGTACTGCCCACATATCTCTTCCCACATTTGCATTCAATAATGTATACTATGAACATCGTGTTGCAGTTTATGCTAGAAGTTATTGTATAACTCTTTTTGTTGGGGCCCTCAAAGTTTTTTTCTGTCATGTGCCTATTTACAAGTCACACAGTGGCCACATGTGAAAAATCCCAATGTGTGTGGTGTCAACCAGTTGTCTTTTTTCATGAGGGTTGGATAGCTTGGACTTAGTAGATTCCTGAGGCATTTACCCTTACGATAAGTGATGTCAGGTCTTTTTGAGATTACACCATCCAAGATTTTATCCGCTTCAAGTACATGCCAATGTTTTTAGGCTCTGCGCTAGAGTGTTAAAAGGTTTGGTGTAATCTATAACTAGGCAGATTTTGTCATTGTGGTTAGATTTCTTTTTGTGTTTGCTTAAGGTGTCTTGTCTCCTCATACAAGTGATCCTAAGCTCAGCTGTTGTCAGAGGGCCTATATTTCTGAATGTCTTGTGCCACTGGTACGTCACTTTTCCCCATTTTAAAAGTGACAAACCGTTGACGCAAGACCTTCATAAATAAGGCCCAGAGTATTTATATCATACCCTCTCTTTTCAAATCTCATGATCATATCTTTGGCGCATTGTCTAAATTCCCGTAAAAAATTGCTATTACGTCTCGTTCGTATCAATTCGCCATAAGGGATGGCTCTGATCTGAAGTTTTGGATGCACGCTTGTTGAATGTAGCGTAGCATTACAGGCTGTTGGTTTGCAATACAGTCTGCTGTGTATTTTATTGTCATGAATATACATTTCTACATCTAAACAAGTGACCGTACTCTGACTGTGCTCAAAGGTGAATTTAATATTTAGTTTGTTGTTGTTAAGGTGATCAAAAATGTTTTTATATAGCTTTGACTTAGTAGATTCCGGAGGCATTGACCTTGTATTGAATTTATTTGCTTGTGATGGGGAACTTTATGTATACTGTTCTGCAGGTCTCTGACCGCTTATTAGGGAGGAGGGGGGCCCTCTCTACCTCTGCAAGCAACGCTACCTATAATTGATTAACCACTGAACATATCACTTGCACTTTCCCCTTGGGTGCCATTTCCCTACTCACTTGCCACCTGTATCTGTCAGCATAAATATGACAAATACATTCTTAAAAGCAGGGCCAAACTATTGAAAGATAAGCATACTGAGGGAAGTATAGGTTTACTATTCTTACTGCCACATCTATATACTTTGAATCTCTTTATATACATTTCTCTCTCTCTCTCTGTCTCTGTCTCTGTCTCTCTCTCTCTCTCTCTCTCTCTCTCTCTCATTCTCTCTCTCTCACTGTTCCCCCTCTCTCTCTCTCTTATATATATATATATATGTATATATACATACATATGTGAGAGGATGTAACTTTACTTTGGACCTGGGAAACCCGGTTCGAACCTCGGCATCGGCTCAGCATCCTGTGATTCTGGGCATATGTACTTCACAAACAAGCCGACATCCACGTAGTCTAGTGAATAGTTTTCCCTATGGAGAATATCTCCATTTAAAATGCAATTGCACACACTAGAAAGTTAACAGCAGGCTAAGGCAGAGGCAGAATGAAGATTTAAAAATAGAGGGTATTCGAAAAGAGTGCAATAAGAGGCCTCAGATAAAGTTAAGTGCTAATCACCAAAGGGTTTGGCCCTCAGTCAGTAAGACTGGGCCACAAAATAGAAATCACCACAAGAAGTGCCAATACTGATACACATTCATTCAACCTTTCAAATGAGGATCAAATGACCTAATCACTTCGATCTGGACACTTTAATTTTATTCTCTTGACTTTTAAATATTTTGGTTATTTGATTTTATCTTTTTTAAGGAGAAGTTTCTTCAGTTCTGTTTGACAACATACACCATATTTTTTCAGATATTTAGGCATATACTTTGATCCCAACAAGAGGAATAAACAAATACATTAAATGGCACAAAATATTGTGTATATGCAAAGACTTCACGTTACAATAAAAAAACATAAACCACATATATAGCTCTGGTTCCGTACAAGTTCTTTTTTCACATGCAAAACCAATACCTCTGAACCATATCTCACTCAGTTGTGTTGCAACTAGTTTTAGAGGTAGTAACCAAAGTGTGACCCTACTCTCCTCACTTCAGTTTTACTGAACAAACAAGAAACAAAGATGTTGTGTGAGCACGAGTGGTATTACATCCACATGAACACCTATTTGGTCAAAGAGAACTGTTGACGCGTTTCGAACCCACTTAAATCTCTTGAATGGTTGTCCTCAGGACACAGAACACTTACAAAGTTGAGAATTCAAAAAGAAACAAGAAAAAATGTTCTATTTTAAAATTTGAATACTAATCACATTTAATCACTCCCGTTCATATAAAAACCCAATTCATTTACCTCTGTCTGTTGTGTGTGCTTCGGTCTCTTTACTCAAATCACTGTTCACAGTTCAGTGACAGTTGCCATCCGTGGCACCACTATAAAATCAAACAATTCTGTTAAGGCTAATACTTCATATAGTCTTGAGAAAAATAATTAAATTGTGTGGATTGCAGAATGCTTACTTTTGTTTAGAATCCCACGACCTGTAACTCGCCTTCCTTCATTGTGACAAAGATCGTCAATTGTGTAGGATCTATTGAGGAAACCAGAGAAAGGAGTGTTTAATTGCTCTTGCCTGTTGTTCATATATGCACCATACAGCTTTGGAATTATCCTTGTGTTATGAAACTTTTTGCTTTGGGACAAAACCTTATATTTTCTTGGTGGAAACGACTCTTCTGTATGAGCTCCTTGTTTATTAGTCCAAACGTGCCTGATTTTTGACAAAGCGTTGACATATGCTATTTGAAAGTTGGTTATAAACACCATGCGCATCTTTGTGAAGAATAGTGCTGCTATAAGTAACAGCTTTATAAGGTGGAACAAAAGGGAATTTCAATTTAAGTTAAAATCCAATGTTTGTTGTGGGCAGTGGGGTGTTGATGGCTACAATGTCTGTGCGCGAGACAGAGAGCTCAAGGTTCTTTTTTATTCTAATAAGGTTGCTGGGGAAGCAACTTTGTTGTGATGTATTGATAATATAGAAGGTGTGTCCTGGAGGCAGTGCGACTAACATTACACGTGTATGGCCAAACCGGCTAACATTTTTCAAAACAACTCTGCTGAAGGTCCCGAACACCAAAATATATTATCCGTTTAAATGCATTGCGGAAAACATAACGCTTACTATTTTCGAATGCAAGTGGCTTGAAATATTTAAACGAGAAGGAAAATAGAACGTACTTGAATGATCTGTCTTAGTCCGTAAAATCGAGGCATTTGACTGGCCCAGATGGCGCATATGGTCTGTTGTTAGCCAGACTGTTTGAATCACAGTCAACTTCCGGGCCAATATCTTTTGCATCATATGACGAATCGTCACAAAATGTTCAAAACTAATGGGGTGGTTAGGTCAGCTACTGGGTTTAAAGTTTTTGTGTGATTTGTCAAGTGGAGGCCGAGAAAAATGGGGTCCCAAAACACATTTTCCCCGTGTTAATTTCCATAGGAAACTTTACACACGGCTACAGCCTGAACTGCTGAATGGAATTACACCAAATATGGCCAAACGGTAGCTCTTGGTTCAGAAAGCATTCTTTTTATTAAATGGTGTAAATCTGTTCAGTAGTTACTTGAGGAAAATGAAATTTTGCCTGACCAGGATGCCCCCTACGTATACCCTATGTTACATGTGTGTGCATGTCATCCATGCATATTTCCTTGTAGTGGCCTGAATCACTAGGCCCCTGCAATCATGTCCTGCATTAGAAATGCTAGTCATCAAAGTCTCCCAAACGTTAAGGTAGCATAAGGCCCATGTATTTTACATTGTGCACTTTTAAATAAATATCGTACTGAACCCTTTTTGTGGTTCAGATTGAACCACCAGTCCCTGAATTAATGTTTTCATGACTCCTGACACACTGAAAGCCGCAAGAAGCCCAGTAAGGCCTGCCAAGACAGTATTATGAATAACAGTTATCTGTTTGCTTTACAGAATCACATTTCAGTCTGGTGAAGAAGGTACACAGAACCCATCTGCATAGATAGGGCCCAGCCATTCTGTCTCTGTTTAAGTGGATTACAGTGCTTGCATCCATAGAAAGCTCATGCAACGAACGAATAAATATGCCCTTTCTGTCATTTAGTGACGAGCAACCTTTGCTTCAGATAATACATCCCCTGACTCAAGATATCAGTTAGTACTAGATGTGCTGGTCGCCCTGACACAAGAGATCTCTCTTCTAGACTGAAAGTCAGCTCTCCTCCCAGTTACACGTCAATTGCACGTCATGCTCATGTTGCACACAAGTAGGACAAAGTTCGAGCTGGTCATGCAAACTCCTCCTCTAAGTACCCACCCACCTATGACACCTACCTATCGCCTACCTATGACTCATCGAAGTACACAACCTCATGTACGCCCACATGCTCTTATCTCTTTCTTTCTTGCTCTGCCTGGAGCGCTCCGCCCTATGTACAAGGAGTAAAATGTATATATTCTGTTCATTGTTATTAAATGTTAGAAGACCCTTCCTGAACCTCTGTGGTGATGGAACGGATTCTCCCTTTGACTCGAGTTATTGGAATAAAGCCCATTTAACTTGGACACCACGGATCCTGTCTCTCATTTGATGCATGATACTTTGTTAATGCCTAGAAATTCTGCCAGGGTAATATTTTATTTACCACATAATTTGGCGCCCTTACAGGGACATATCCCTTTCCTCACTCGCCGGAGTTGTGGGTCTAGTCTTTGCCCCCTTCTACAGCCGTGACGGACTTCAAAGTGCGCACGCCATCGGGATTTCCCGCTACTCCCTCAGGACCAGGAGGAGGATGGACTGCGACCAGGCATCCATACGAGGCGGTGAGGAACGCGGATCGTCTCAACCAGAGCCCAGCCCGTGAGAGAGCAAGGTCCGAGGTCTCCAGAGGTCCACCTGTTTCAAGGCGCAAGCGTAGTCAAGTCAAGTTTCCGAGGCCTTCAAGTTTCAAGTTCTGCTTCCCGGTGAGTACCACTATGGGGAATGCATCAAGTTTCAAGACGGGTCCACTGTAAGAAGTGGAAACGGTCAAGACGGGTCCACGGTTAAACGTGGGCCCGGTAAAGACGTGTCTCATTTTCTGAGACCGGTATGGTTGTACTGTATTCCAGTGCACAAAACTGTTTTTCAAGTACATGTTTAACTCTCTGTAATGGTATCTGTTTTAGTGTTTCAATGTTATGTTGTTTTAGTGTGAATGATTGTTGATTGTTACAGTCTATTTTTTGTGTATTGTTCTCAAAATTACGTCAGATAGGGACCAGGAAAGGTATACTAGAAGAGTCAGTTAACATCCCGCCAAGAGATACACCTGGTCATGATATGTATAAAAGAAGTCAAGACCCTCTCAGAAAGACGCTATTGAGTTATGGCGCAAAGAGTCACATAGGAGAACAGAGAAAGAATTCAACAAAGTAGAGAGAAATAAACTAGCAGAGGAAAAAGCCAAAGAAAAAGAATCACGTCCTCTCAGAAGAACTAGCTAGAGTTAGTGTTAGAGCTATAAGTTTACTGTGGAGTTCCTTGTAAATAGCGCCTTGTAAATATGCCTTGTGAATAGCGTGTCATTTTTGTGACATGTTGAGTTTCTTGTAAATATGGCTTGTGAATAGCGCCAAGTGGTTATGTTTTGTGCAGAGCTTGTTATCATTACGTTAGTCAGGAGAGAGCTGGATCTCTTTCAAGTACTTGGAGAAAATGTTTTGAAGATGTGCGTACGTGTTATGTGATAACGTGGAGAGATGAGTTCATGACTTTCCCATGTACTGCAGTCATTGAGGAAAGATTGTGCTTCAGCTGCCAAAGAGTTAATATCTTATATTGAGAAGGCAGTATTTGTTTTAACATGCTGTTTAACAAGGTGTTGAGGGATTTTGGCGTTTTTTGGTGTTTGCGGGGGGCGTGTTTTTGAGCGGAAATTCGTACCCGTTCCAGTGGAGGGATTTGGTTGCTTTTTGGTGAGGATTTAGGGAATAGCTTGGACTACTGTGATGCAAAATTTAAAAAAGGATCTGAGCTGTGGAAGTGGTGGAAAAAGCATGTTTTGTGTGGAGGTGCGATTTGCCATGTTATCCAATGGGTGTATTTCTGAAAATTGAGATAAAGGTTTCCTTGATTTTTCATTCTGGGTCTGCCTATGTGCTTTGTCAGTTTGCAGATTGAATGGTAAACTCTTGCATGGAGAGTAAAGAAGTGTATTTGTAAAGGGTTTGCCTTGGAACACTTGATTTTATTGTGTTTAACTCAGAGGTCGGTAGTTGTAAATAAACCAGCCTTATTGAGATAAGGGTTTTTACACGGAGAGTGCTTTAATGTTTTTCACGGTTGAGAAGAAATTATAGAATAGACCCATTAGAGAATGTGCTATTAATTAGTGTACTGCAACCGTGTGTTTTTTTAAATAGGAATGTTTCTACAGAATATTTTTCCCAATGCAAGCTGCCCTTTAGAATAGCGTTGTGACAGTTAATAGACTCAATTAGAAAACATGGGTTTTTATATTTATTTTGTTTGAACAATTATGAATCTGGCCCTTTGAATAGGTAGAATAGAAGAGCTTGCACACTTAATTAGGAATAGTGGCTATTTGTAAATTAATGAACGTGGCCCTTTTTGATAGCTATAATACACTACCATCTTAATGCATTGCTATGTGTCCCCTACATTAGTTTAATTTGCATTTAGTTTCAAGGCTCACCTATGTACTTTGACAGGCTGCTGATAGAAAGGTATAATCTTGCACGGTAAAAGCAGTATTCATTAAACAAGCCTTTGAAAATAGGATTTATTATGTCTGATTCAGAGGTCAGTTAGGCTGCAATGCTTACACAGATGGTTTCAGATAAACATTTAGTGGAGAAGCTTCAATTGATGTATGCAGAGAACAGTCCCAACCCAACAGTCCATGATAATTCGTTTTTTTTCTCAAATGCAAAATGCATAGCCTTGTGTGCAGAAGCACATTGTCCCATATTTGTGTGTTAATTTGCATGCTAAACAAATGCCCATGTTTCAAATGTCTTGCCTTCTAGCTGAATTAGTTAGACAAAAGTGTTTATTAGAAAGTGGAGCTTTTAAGTAGCAGTACAGGATTATTTTAAAGTACTAGCATGTCACTTAGTTACAGAAAATATGTCCTTATTAAATTGGCTTCAGTGAAATTAGAGAATGTTGGTTTAGCTCCCTGGCCTGGGTACAGATATGTTTTGAATTACAGAGAATGTGTTTTTCGACCTTGAAGGTCCTGGCTTCCAGTATATGTTTATGTAAAGGGAGGGTTTTTCCCTCTTGCCGTGCCTGTCTTGTTATTATTGGCCATACTCCAATTCTTTTCCGCGGACGAGACCGAGCTCTGTCTTCAGTAACTTGGCAGCTGTTCTCAGCTCTCAGAGCCTCCGTGATGAGCCGCAGAGAAATGTTTATGTAAAGGGAGGGCTACTGCTTCGACTTACACTAGCTTCCTTCGAATGTGGAGGGAGGAGGCTTGCAGCTCACTCTTTAAGAAACTTGGCAGACGTTTGGCTCTTTCAATGAGCTCAGCGTTGGCAGCGACCCAATTTTAGAGAAGCAGAGACGAGTGAGAGGCTTGTCTCCTCTTAGTGATGTTTGACACTGAGCCAGCTCCTGGCTCTGAGGGGAGGGGCAGGTGAGCAAGGAGTGAGTTCGTAGCGAAGTTACCTCCCCAGCCCCTCTGACTTGTGTACAAAAAAAAATTTGTTCTTCCTTACAGTCAACACTAAAAGCTTCATTGACTTCAGATAAATTCACGCTTGCAAATGAATAGTTTTTCCTTCAGTAGTGTAAACAGCATAATTGGCAGGAGTTTTGCTCTTGCAATGGGTTCAGCATCTGGCAGTCATTCAATTTTGGATCACAGTGTAGCCCGGCTTGGAGTTGATTCAAAACTCCGAGCGCGAACATCTTTCTAGAGGGAGGGGCTGCTTCTCAAAGGAGTGAGGAGTAGCGAGGCTCCAAGTTTTCTGTCTATGTTAGAATAATTTGGATTTTATTCAAATACATTTAGAGAACATGTTGTAGGTAGTATGGTCATAATATTCCCAAGATTTAGAGTAGGATTTTTTATAAACTGCAGAGCTTTTGGAAAGAGGTTTCCCCAAAATAAACATTGTGCTTTTGAATTGAAAATTCTATTTTATTTGTTTATTTATTTCTATATAATTTATTTTTGCTAGATTGATGACAGTGAGCCCTAGCATTTACAGTCAGACACAAAAGGAACGGCTGGACAGTATTCACATGCCTGCCAACCCAACACAGGACTGATACAGTACGTAGACGACATCCTGGTTACAGCACGATCAGACACAGAATGCGAGAATGCATCACTGACAGTTGCAATTCTGTGAAAAGCAAGTGGTGTCACACTTGCTTTCCAAGGAGGGTAGTCAGCTGTAGACAGCTAACACAAGAACGTATTCAGTTACTTACTAACCTTTCACAGCCCAGGACACAAAAGGAAGTTCGTGCCTTTATTGGCCTCACTTCCCCAGTATGCATATCTAGCCAAACCACTCATACAGTTAACTACACAGGAGGCAGCCACTCTGACCGTACTCCCTAGGACACAAGAACACACCTTGGCATTTGAGGAATTAAAAAGAGCATTATGTCAAGCGCCAGTTTCAGCGACTCCATGTTACAGTAAACATTTTATGCTTTTTTGACTGTAGCGAGACTGACAGGTTATGAACTGACATTATTTCAGCCACACATAGAGATCAGACTTTGTAACATTCTGAATCCTGCAAGAAAAAATAGACACACTGTCAGCACAAGCAGCAGAGCTCATCGCTCTGACGCAAGCCTGCATAAGAGCTAAGCACTTGAAAGTAAACATTTATACAGACTCACAATATGCCTATGGCGTAGTTCATGATTTTGGGGTCCTATGGAGGGAGAGAGGTTTTTTGACCTCTCATGGTGCCAAGATTCAGCACGGCCAGCTTATTCAAGCCCTGTTAGAGGCCATACATTTACCTACAGCCATTTCTATCCTGAAGTGCAAAGCTCACACCAAAGTTACAGACATCATTTCCCAGGGTAATGACCTGGCAGACCGAACAGCAAAACTTACAGCCCAGACAGCACAGACACCAACAGACACGACAAGGACAGAGGTACCATTACTGACAACATGTATGACAGTCAGGGATCCCACTCAAGATGTACTCGACATACAGACACATGCCACTGCAGATGAGATAAAGAAATGGACTGAACAAGGAGGGGTCCAGACTAACCAAGGTTGGATGACTAAGGGAAAAGCTACATGGTTTCTTTCAGATTCTATGGTACAAGTAATCATAAGCACGACACATAGTCCCGCACACTTGGGAGAAAAAGCAATGTTAGACAGTTTACAGAACATTTGGTTTAACAAGCACCTGCGTGCCACAGCGAAACAGAAAGTGCGAACATGTATGATCTGTTGCCAGTTCAATCCAGGTAAAGGCATCCCGGTGGAACAAGGCGGATTTCATCCTCCTGACCACCCTTTTGAGGTTCTCCAGACGGATTATATCCAAATGGACAGATGTAGAGGTTACAAATATGTCTTAGTAGTTATGTGTGCACTATCTAGATGGACAGAAGCATATCCAGTTCCAGGTTATACTGCTGTGACAACAGCCAGACAAGTAGTGCGCGAGTACTTCCCCCGGTATGGATTGCCGCGTGTGATCTTTCAGATAACAGTCAGCCATTCTCTTCTGAATTAATGAAACAAGTGTCTCTTCTGTTAGGATATAAGTGGAAGTTCCATTGTGTAAGACACCCAGAAGCAGCAGGCCTTGTAGAAAGACATAATCAGACAATTAAGACAAATGTTGCTGAGATCTATACAGAAAAAGGCGTGGATTGGATGGTAGCCTTGCCGGTTGCCCTCTTTTACATGCGTATGGTTGCTCATTCCAGAACAGGCCTATCTCCTTATGAAGTAGTTTTCGGTAGACCGCCAAATATGTGGGGTACACCTATGCTTAAGTAAATAACTGATGTTGACAGTAACATGCTGACAGATTACCTGGCTTCCTTGATTTCTGCACTACTCTCTTGTTGTTCACAGGTTGCTGCTGCCTTCCCTGACAACACCCAGGTCAAGGAACACGCCATTGTCCCCGAGAATTTTGTATGCATCCGGAATTTTGATCGTTCAAGTCCCCTTGAGCCACGTTGGAAGACGCCGAAGTTGGTGGAAGGACGTAAAGGCCGAACTCACCTTCATCACTACAAAAGATACTTTGGACTATTTGGAACTTTGGAACTTTTATAAAGAACACTGACCTTTGCTAGAAAAGACTCCACAGCAGGAGTATAGGTTTAAGTTGCGATCTAGTAAGTCAGACGTAGTTTAATTGTTTAAGCCCACCCGGTGGTGAATCGGTTAGACTTGATTTCTGACATGTATAAGATCACATATGAGAATAGCAAGAAGAGAGATAAGAAGGAAAAATACTGCAAGATATTACGCAGTAGATGTATTGTTACCTTGATCATTCTTTTTATTCTGTGCATCGTTATAATTGGTATCAGTTTATTGCTACATGTTTTCTTTCCCATTTCCTCACATATACATTCTTCCAGTAACAGCACCGCAGAGCACACATTCAGTGACCTGCCTCCTCATGAATTGTCATATCGACTTGCACTACGTAACAATACATTTATTCGAATGTTACACCATTCTCATCAGACCAGCAATGCGACTGATTGCTGGGTATGTGGCCAAATGCCACCTTATCAAGAGATAAAGGGAGTTCTGCCCTTCTATCTTTTACCGTTCTCACACAATGGTTCATGTGGAGCATGGTTTGCTCTAATGACCTCAATAGATAGAAGGTACATAGCTTATCCAGGTGGCTGGATATATGGAAACCTGAATGAAGTAATGAATGAAGCATGCTTTCCAGACAAAGACGGATTCCCCCAAAGAAAGGGAACCGATTTAGAGAATGAAGAGTACGAACAGGGAAATGCATCTGTTAATTTTTATAATGTTAACTGTTCAGCCCAAGCAAAATACAGGTCCACCGTTTATATCAGTCCTGCCAGCAAAAGGTGATTTATGTGTTAGTAAGAAAGGCTCAGTACTTATGGGACACAGCGAGTGTAACACTGTAGTAGAGTTTAGTGATAAAGGACTTTCTTCTTTCAAAACATCACGCCATACCTATTTCATTTGCGGTCAGACAGCCTATGTACATCTGCCCTTAGACTGGGGTGGGACTTGTTATATAGCATTCCTATTGCCACCTGTTTTTCTGGCCCCATCCAATTATCATAGAGATTCACGACTAGAACATGTTAGACAAAAGAGAGAGACAGATTCCGCAGGGATCGATCAGACTGAAACAGCTTGGGAGCAATATACAGTTTCAACAAAGGATTCTTTTTCTTCATAGGTCCCGTCCAAAACAGTAAACTGATACGCAGGTTAACAAGGACTCCTGAAACAGTTGTAAATATAACTGCATCTGCCCTGGCGAACTTGACCCAGGAACAGTCTGCTATTAGACTTGTCGTTCTTCAAAACCGCCTCGTTGTAGACGTCATCTTGGCGGATAGGGGCGGAGCTTGTAGAGTCATCCGATCTAGTTGTTGCATTTTCATCCCAGATAATGCACCATCTGTGTACAAAGCAATAACAAGGCTCCACAAAATTGCTCATGCCATACATCAAGATCCAGGCACATGGACTTGGTCCAGCTGGTTCTGGGGTGTAATATCGGCATGGGGATGGAAAGTTATGTCCTTCCTAGGAATGATCCTACTTATGGTATTTGGTTGCTGTCTCTGTCTGCAGTGTGGCCCGGCCATTTGCGGCCTGTGTGCTACTGCCTGTATTCCACATCCACGTAAACAAAGGATAAAAGATGAACAAATGATGCTGTATGATGAACTATACGGTCTCATTAATATAGATGTATCCTGAAGGGTTAAGTAGGGGACAAGGAGGGAAGGAAGAAAATGAAATTTTGCCTGACCAGGATGCCCCCTACATATACCCTATGTTACATGTGTGTGCATGTCATCCATGCATATTTCCTTGTAGTGGCCTGAATCACTAGGCCCCTGCAATCATGTCCTGCATTAGAAATGCCAGTCATCAAAGTCTCCCAAACGTTAAGGTAGCATAAGGCCCATGTATTTTACATTGTGCACTTTTAAATAAATATCGTACTGAACCCTTTTTGTGGTTCAGATTGAACCACCAGTCCCTGAATTAATGTTTTCATGACTCCTGACACACTGAAAGCCGCAAGAAGCCCAGTAAGGCCTGCCAAGACAGTATTATGAATAACAGTTATCTGTTTGCTTTACAGAATCACATTTCAGTCTGGTGAAGAAGGTACACAGAACCCATCTGCATAGATAGGGCCCAGCCATTCTGTCTCTGTTTAAGTGGATTACAGTGCTTGCATCCATAGAAAGCTCATGCAACAAACGAATAAATATGCCCTTTCTGTCATTTAGTGACGAGCAACCTTTGCTTCAGATAATACATCCCCTGACTCAAGATATCAGTTAGTACTAGATGTGCTGGTCGCCCTGACACAAGAGATCTCTCTTCTAGACTGAAAGTCAGCTCTCCTCCCAGTCACATGTCAATTGCACGTCATGCTCATGTTGCACACAAGTAGGACAAAGTTCGAGCTGGTCATGCAAACTCCTCCACTAAGTACCCACCCACCTATGACACCTACCTATCACCTACCTATGACTCATCGAAGTACACACCCTCATGTACGCCCACATGCTCTTATCTCTTTCTTTCTTGCTCTGCCTGGAGCGCTCCGCCCTATGTACAAGGAGTAAAATGTATATATTCTGTTCATTGTTATTAAATGTTAGAAGACCCTTCCTGAACCTCTGTGGTGATGGAACTGATTCTCCCTTTGACTCGAGTTATTGGAATAAAGCCCATTTAACTTGGACACCACGGATCCTGTCTCTCATTTGATGCATGATACTTTGTTAATGCCTAGAAATTCTGCCAGGGTAATATTTTATTTACCACATACTGAGGCATTTAAATATTCCTCAGATATACAACTGGGGATACAGTGGATCTGCGAATACTCACGATCTCACACCTACAATCTGATTGGCTGCCAACACCAGGAAATGTTAGCAGCCATATTGTGGCTCGGTTGAACCGAGTTACAAGAAAAAAGGTAAAAAAAAATTAAAAAATTAAAAAATTAAAAAAGGGGTCAGGGTGCTTCTACCCTCAGGGCCAAATAAAACATTTTCTTTTATTTTCAGAGGAAATTGCAGCTAATTTTCTTTAAACCCCCTCGCGGGCAAAGTCGCGGAGGCAATGAAAAAACTGTGATGCAGGGGCCCTCGTCGGCCCACACAGCCCCGGGGACCATCACCTCCTCAGGGCTTATACAATCAATGAATGAGGAGGCTACAAGGCCTCCGGGATCACCATCTCACCAGGGCTTATATTTAACAGAATCAATGTGTGAGGGGGCTTCTGTCCCCCATGCAGCTGCAGGGACTGCCACCTCCCTGGGGCTATGTTTGTGAAATGTGGGGGCCACGCGGCCCCCAGACAGCCTTAGGGACCACTACTTCCACAGGGTTAAGTATATAAATAGGTGTGGGGGCTCCTGCCCCCATGCAGCCCCTGGGACCAACACCTCCCTGGGGCTATTGAAAGATGGGAGGGGCCATGCCAGCAATGTCCTGGTGTGTCCCCGGGACATTGCAGTCTGTTATGGCATGGTGGGAGCGCTAAGGACCCCCAGCAGTGAAGGGGACTACATCCCTCAACCAGGAGCGCACCAGGAGTCATGTTTGCAGAGTGGGGGACAAATGGGGCATGGCCTGCTATTAGAACTAAACAAAGGCTGCTGTGTGGGACTTACTGGAGGTAATAGGAGGGGTAGTCGGCTCCAAGGATGTTGCCTCCAGTAAGTCCCACAGAGTGGGATTGCTAAGAGGTCTTCAGAGGCCACGCCCCCCCTTTCTCCACTATGCTGCAAACGCACCTCCTGCCACATTACGAGTTGGGGGATAAAGTCCACTTTACTCCTGAGGGACCTTGGGGATCAAGAAGCCTCCAGGTGTCACAGTCTGAGATTTGTTTTTATCGTAGGGGTCTTAGTTATACCATTCCTTATTTGATGCTTTTCTTTCTGGGGGTATGGTTCTTACCTTTGGATTTCCTTTTTCTTTCTGCTCTTCTGGCCACTTGTGCCACCTTTTGCTGTCTCCTTTTGGGGTTGGTAGCACATAACATTAAAGGGATTACTTTACATTGTTTATTGATGCTGCCAGTAGAGCACGAAAATAAATTAGAATACCACAAGCTATCTGGAGAAGGTTGTTGTGAAGTTTCCAGAGTCCAGAAAAAAATTAAACTTCTCATTATTGATGAGGTAAGCATGGCATCAAATTTAATGCTTGCTATTGTGCATTTAAGAATGCAACAAATTCTGAAAACAAAGTATGATGTGTTATTTGGAGGCAAACACGTCATCGTTTTTGGTGATCCACTACAGCTAACTCCTGTGAAAGGACAACCAGTGTTTAAAACCGTTACACATGAAGATACCAGAAAGTGCCTGGGAAGCATTGGAAATGTTAATATATGGTTATATTTCAAATATTCAGAACTCATTCAAAATATGCGACAGGCAAAAGATGCTGATTATAAAAGTATTCTTCAAGATATAAGAATTGGAAAAGTGAGTGAACATGGCAAAGAAGCTTTACAGGCACGATTACTTTCAAATTTGTTTCCACAAATGAAAATGTTGGTGCAGAGAATATATATATATAAAAATTGCAGAAAATAAACTCTGCAAGAATGTTCAATCTTCAATGAAAACATTTTAAAGTTAGAAAATCAAGAAATTATAAAACTGGAAGCTATTGATAGAATAGTGCATCAAGGAGCTACTAATATTTTGTCAGAAAAGTTGAAGTCAAAATTGGATTCTTTAGACAAATCAATTTCTAAAACGCTGGTTCAGAAAAGAATCTATATGCATGTTTAAATTGTCGGATAATTTTACGACGTAATTTACATGTGGAAAGAGGTTTAGTAAATGGAGCAATGGGTCATGTTGTTGATTTTGTGAATTACCCAAATAGAGATGACATTGAATTTTTGAAAATCAAATTTGATGAAACTGAAGAAGTACAACAATTGAGTCGTTGTTCGACTCGATTTTTGCTTGTAAAAGATTTATATGTCCACCGAAACAGTTTCCTGTTTGTTTGGCATATGCAGTGACTATTCATAAATCTCAAGGTTTAAGTGTAGATAGTGCTTTGGTGAATATTGGAAGTACTGTGTTCAAGGAGGGTATGGCATATGTTGCTTTATCTCGAGTCAGAACTTTATCTGGATTATACTTCATTGATTTTGATGAGACAAAGATTAGTGCAGATCTAAATTGTGTGAAAGAGTATAATAGGTTAAGAAGAGAATATGCTCCAAATTTACCTCAATATCCTTTATTTGAAAAGTTTATGGTAGGTCTAAAAAGAGGATATGAGGACAATTGTAGCAAGGTTGTAGAGAAAAGAAAATAACTAGATGAACCAGTAATTGTAAGCAAAAAGAAAAAGGATAGTATTGAAGAGGTTGTTGGATTTCAGTTTAAAAACAGTTCTGGTGTCACTTGCTATGCTAATGTAGTGGTTAATGTTTTTTTTGTTCAAACTTAACAACAACAGATTGTTGAAAATCGGGATGAAAGATTTTGTTGTTTGTTGAATTCTGTCTTTGAGAAATGTAGCAGTGATAAAACAAAAATAGAAAGTGTTTCTGATATTCGAAATGTTTTAGACATATGTTCTGGTCTAAATCAATTTTCACAGAATATTCAGCAAGATTGTCAGGAATTTCTAATGTATATGCGTGTTGTATTGCAAGATGAAGGTATAGATATTGAAAATCTTTTTGCCCTTTCTTATAAATGGCAACTTGACTGTGACAATTGTTCGTTTTCAAGTACTACTGAAATAGACACTGAAAAATTTATATATTTGACGTTACTAGACTTCAAATCAGTGTCTTTTAATAATCTAGTTAGAGAAGCAAATCAAAACATGGTCTGTACCCAATGTAACTCACAAATGTTATCAACATTATTTATACAAAGATATGGACAGTATGTAAGTTTAATGCTCCCACGATGTAGACCTGATGGAACAAAATTGACAACTTTAATAAAAAATTTTGTGGCTTCTCAATTAACAATTTCAGGAAGAACTCTTGTAACTGTAGCAATTATTTTCCATGATGGTCCTTCTACAACATCAGGACATTACACAGCTTATTTAAAATGTCCAAAAGGCTGGACTCATTGTAATGATACTCAATTGACTTTTAAACAACGTTTGCCTTTTGACTTACCAAATTCTTACCTAGTGTTTTTACAACCCACATTTTAGGGAAAATAATTGGCCTAGGAAGATTAGTGCTGTTAACAAAGGTTAGTCTGCTGTTGAGAATTACTTTGTGAGTGAGGGTGATCAAGATAAAAAAAACTTGTATTTGTCATAGAGGTAGTGTAAGTGTATCACATAGTGAGTGATATGAGTATTACAGGAAATGTTGATCATGAGTGAGGCAGAGGTGTTTTAGATTTGTTGTAGTTGTTGGAGATGTTGGTGACATTTTTTATTCCCTTGTAGAGGTTTCTTTTAATAGTATACAGCTCCTTGCTAAGATAAAGGATGAGCAGAGTGTCATCAGCATACCACATGAAGTTGAGATTCTGATAGCTTACTGGTTGTTTAAGGTTCTTTATACATGATAAATAGGATCGGGTGGAGATATAACTATTGTTAGATGATAGAAAAGACGTTGGAGCTTTTGATTCAGAAGGTCGGGAAAAGGAAGTTTAAGAGTACTATTAAGTAACTTCCAAACAAAGGACTTTCCGTATACTATTTGGCCATGTGGAAAAGTCAATCAAAAATGAGTATTTCGGGTAAATGTTGTTAATATATGTTTGTACATAACTTTACTTAGAGAGTATAAAAAAGAAGTAATAATGTTTTATTACTTTGTGATTGTTGATATTTACGTAAGAAATTGGTGTTTGGAAGAAAACATTTAAGATATGTTTTTTTCTAATTCGTACATTATTTATTGAAACGTTGTATGGGTTTTTTAAACACATACTTTATGATTGTGTTTTTTTTTGGCTGCTGTCATATGATGAGTAGTGTTGAACTCACTGTTTTAGTGAAATTCAATATATTCTGAGAACAGCAAAATCAAATATATAACATATTGTACAAATTATTTTGTATTTTGTATTGTGAAATATATATTATAACACAATTGTTTATTCTCTTCAACAGATATTATATTTATAATGTAAGTACGACAAACAAAAAATACTTTTTCATCGCTTTCTTACTTCTCTTTCTCTCTATCCTTTCTTCACTCTCTCTCTTACTCCTTTACCTTTCCTCATCTTACTCCTCTTCCCTCATTCTACTTACTCCCCTGCATTCACCTTTACACTCCTTCTCTCACCATCAGTACTCTTCCTTCACCCTCACTCATCTTGTCCAACTCCCTCTTTCCCCTGTCTGTTCCTCACTTGTCTTTCCTATCTTCCTCCATCACTACCCTTGTCTTGCTGTATCGATCAGTCTCTTCTCACTGCCCCCTTACTCTCTTTCCTTCACATCATCCCTCAGTGAACTTCACTCACTCCACTTCTTTCACTTCCTCACTCCCTTTCGCTCACTCCCCTTTCCTCCATCCGTCTCTAAGTCTCTTCCTCTGTGTCAGTCACTATAACTGATTTACTCCTTCACAGTCCGTCACTCTCCCTCTGTTTCTCTCTTTTACTGTCTCCCTCTCTCTCCACCAGTCTTCCTTTTCTTTTCTCTCTCTTTCCATAAATCCTTCTCTCTCACTTACTTCTTTTTCCTTTCTCTTATTATGCTTTTTCCATCACCCCCCTTCCCTCACCCTTATATCCCTTCCCTCACTGTCACTGCCCTTCAATCAATTTGAGTCCTCTTCCTCCACTTCATGTTCTCTTCTCTCTGCATCACTCTCATTCCATTTCTCTTGCACCCATTCCCTCACTCTTCCTCACACTCTTTCGCTTACTCCATCCCTCAATCCCCTTCCCTTATTCCCCGTACCTCAATCCCTTTTGTTAGGTCTCATTCCTTTAGTCTCTCACTCCTTTCACTCCATTTCTCTCTTCCTCTCTCCCTCTGTCTCACTCAGTCTAACCACTTCATATCCTGTCAGTCACTCGCTCTCCCTCTCTTTCTCTCTCACTCTCTCCCTCTGTGTTTCTCCCTCACCCTTCCTTTCTTTCCCTTTCTGTTTTTTTCACTTATACTTTCTTTTGTATTATGAAATATATATTATAACTCAAATTTTTCTTGTCTTCCACAGATACTATATTTATACAAAAATATTCTATTAAGTTGTCATTATTTAAAAGGTAAGTATGACACACAGAAAATACTTTTTCTTCACTCTCTTACTTCTCTTTCTCTCTTTCCTATTCTTTAATCTCTCTCTTACTCCCCTTCCTCTACTCATCTTACTCTCCTTTTCTCATTCTCATTACTGCCCTTCATTCACTTTTACAGTCTTTCTGTCACTATCAGTACTCTCTCTTCACCCTCACTCACCTTGTCCAACTCCCTCTTTCCCTGTCTGTCTCTCACTTCTCTTTCCTATCTTCCTCCATCACTACCCTTGCGTTGCTGTATCGCTTAGTCTCTTCTAACTCCCCCCTTACTCTCTTTCCATAACATCAACCCTCACTTACCTTCACTCACTCCACTTCTCTCACTCCCTCACTCCCTTTCGCTCAGTTCCCTTCCTCTATTCCCTCCCTCACTACCCTTTCCTCCATCTGTCTCTAAATCTCTTCCTCTGTCTCAGTCACTATAACTGATTTACTCCTTCACACTCCCTCACTCTTCTTCTGTTTGTCTCTTTCAATGTCTCCCTCTCTCTTCACTACTCTTCCTTTTATGTTCTCTCTCTTTCTATAAATATGCTTCTTTTTCAATCACACCTTTCCCTCAATCTTACATCCCTTCCCTCACTGTCACTGCCCTTCATTCAATCTGAGTCCTCTTCCCCCACTTCATGTTCTCCTCACTGTGCATCAGTCCCATTCCCTTTCTCTTGCTTCCATTCCCTCACTCACCCTCACTCTCTTTCACTTACTCCATCCGACAATACCCTTCCCTTATTCCCCTTTCCTCATTCCCTTTTGCTAACTCTCATTCCTTTAGTCTCTCACTCCCCGTCACTCCTTTTCTCTCTCCCTCTGTCTCACTCAGTCTAACCACTTCACTCCCTGTCACTCACTTGCTCTCCCTCTCTTTCTGTCTCACTCTTTCGCTCTCTCTCTCTCTCCCTCACCCTTCCTTTCTTTCCCTTTCTGTTTCTTTCATTTCTACTTTCTTTTGTATTGTGAATTATATATTATAACTCAGTTTTTTCTTGTCTTCCACAGATACTAAATTTATAATAAAACGTACTAATAACTTGTCATTATTTATAAGGTAAGTATGACAAACAAAAAATACCTTTTCATCACTCTATTATTTCTCTATCTCTCATTCCCTTTCTTCACTCTCTCTTTTACTCACCATCCTTTTCTTCATCTAACTTCCCTTTCCTCATTCTCCTTTCTCCTCTTCATTCACCTTTACACTCCTTCTCTCACTATCAGTACTCTTCCTTCATCCTCACTCACCATGTCCACCTTTGTCTTTTCCCTCTCTGTCCCTCACTTCTCTTTCCTATCTTCCTCCATCACTACCCTTGTCTTGCTGTATCACTCAGTCTCTTCTCACTCTCCCCTAACACGTTTTCCTTCATATCATCCCTCACTCTCTTTCACTCACTCCACTACTCTCACTCCCCTCTCACTCTCTTTCCCTCACTCCATCCGTCAGTCCCTTTGCCTTACTCCTCTTTCCTCATTCACTTTTGCTAACTCACTTTCCTTTAGTCCCACACTCCCCTTCACTCTATTTCTCTCTCCCTCTCTCCCTCTATCTCACTCAGTCTAACCGCCTCACTCCCTCTCAGTCACTTGCTCTCCCTCTCTTTCTCTCTCACTCTCTCTCTCTCTTTCTCACCCTCACCCTTCCTGTCTATCTCTTTCTGTTTCCTTCACTCATACTTTATCCCTCAGTCCCCTTTCCTCTCTCTTAATCTCCTTCCTTCTCTCTCATTCCCCTTTCGTCACCCTCATACCCATTCTCTCACTGTTACTGCCTTCCACTCGCCCTCAGTACTTTTTCCTCACTCCCTTTCCCTCACTCCTCTTCCTTCACTCCTCTTTCCTTACTCCCTCAATCCATCTCACTTACTCCCCTTTGTTTATCCTTTCCCCCTCTGTACTTTATCCTATCTGTATTTCTCACCCCTTCACTTTCCTGCTCCCTTTTCCTCACTCCCCCTCGCTCTGCTTCTCTCACTCCCCTTCCCTCACTCCTTCTCTGTTTTTCCCCTACGTTCACTCCCTCCCTCACTCATTCTCTCCCTGTCTCCTTATGTCTCACTCATTCTAACTACCTCACTCCTTCTCAGTTCCTTGTTCTCTGTCTCTCTCACTCTCTCCCTCTATCTCCCTTACCCTTGATCTCCTTAACCTCTCTGTTTCTACCACTCCTCCTCTCTCCATCACTCACTTTCCCTCCGTGTTAATTTTTTACCTTCTCCGTCATTCCCCTTCCCTCACCTTCATACCCCCTCCCTAACTGTCACTATCCTTTACTCATAGTCACTCCCCTTCCCCCACTTTACTTCCTCCTGTCTGTATCTCACACCCTTCTCTTTTTTGCATTCTTTCCCTCACTCTCCCTCACTCTCCTTCCCTCATTGAAACCCTGACTCCCCTTCTCTCACTCCAGTTTCCTAACTCCCTCCATCCCCTAACTCCACTTCTCTTTCCCTCACTCCCCATCTCTCACTTTTCCTTACCCCCCTTTTCTTATCCTCATACTCCTTCTCTCACCATCACTCCAGTTCTTTTACTTTTACTCCCTTTACCCTGCTCTACTTCTTCCTCTTCGTCTCTTACTCCCCTTTCCTGTCTCCGTCCCCTGCTCTCCTTTTCTCACTCCCCCTCCCTCACTCTCCTTTACTTACTGCCATTTCCTTACTCTTTCACTCCACTTACCTCTATCCACTACCCTTAGTCTTCTTGTTTTAGTCACTCTTTGACTCCCCTTTCCTCACTCATCATACTCCCCTTTTCTCACTCATTCTCTCAGTCCTTTCCTCCTCTTCACTCAGTCATTTCAGTCATTCATTTATACACTACACATTCATTCAAAACATTTTTTGACATAGTATATTAGAAATATAGCTCTTCTTGGAGAAGTGAAGTTAGTTCTGAAAAGAACTGTTTTTTTGTCTTTTTTGTTTTGTAGTTTTTTTGTAGTTATTTAACAATTTTATATAAACAAGTAACAACAAATTGTTCAACTGGAACAAAAATAAAAGAAAAAAAATCTCCTGGAGCATGTGTGCTCCTCAATCTTCTTTTCAATTAAATTAACACTGTGTTCACCATAACACAGTATCTCGTAGCACATGTATCATATATGAACATTCTTAAACAGTGGCCGGATATCCAAAGCTCTTGATGTTGGAGAAGCTCCTGCGAAGATGTGCTGGGCCCAGCAGGTGCAGGGTTGTCTGCAAGGGCTCGAGTGGATGCCCGAGCATAGTCCATTGGATGGACACTCTTTACATGTCGTACCATGGTATGGATACTAAAAGAATAATGTTTTTTAGGATCCCCTCTAGATAAAACAGAGCCACAAATGTTACATGTGACCTTGGGGGCATTACCTTTTTTTGCCCCTCTGGGAAAGAAAAAAATTGCCAAATAAAAGAGTCTTTCTTTTTCTCCTTTGGAGGTTCCACAACAAAGGTCTCCACCTCACTGTCTGAAGAAGACTGCTGTTCTGCCATGTTGAAAATGGATTGGAGCACAATGTGTCTTCGGGTCCTTCTCCCAACAAAGTAAAAGAGATAGTGAGGGAAGTGGGTGGGATGTTTGAAGATTCTGGAACAGAAACTACTATGAACAAATCAAAAGTGTTGTTTTCAAGTCACATAACTTTACGTGCGTGCAACGTGCGCGCACGCATGCGCGCACGGTGCGCGCACGTGTCGCAAATGAATGACATTTTACCCGATTTTCGTAAATGCTTTTAAAAACGTGAAAAGGAGGCAGGGAAGAGACTCCCTGACCCCCTGGGCCTTCTCAGGGGGTCCTTAAAGGACCCAGAAGGTAACTAAAAAACATTTTTGTTTTAAAAAAAATCACGAGGTGCGCGCACGGTGCACGCACCCTCAAGACAGAAATGAATTAAAAACAAAAGTAGAGAACGTGAAAAGAGGGCAGGGTAGAGACTTCCAGACCCCATCGGCCTTCTCAGAGTGTCCCTAAAGGAACCCAAAAAGCAAAAAAAAGCAAAAAAATGTTTTTTAAAAACCGCGAGGTGCGCGCTCGTTGCTTGCACCCTCGAGGCAGAAGTGAGAGAAAAACAAAAGTTGGTAATGTGAAAAGGGGGCAGGGTAGAGACTTCCTAACCCCCTAGGCCTTCTCAGAGGGTCCCTAAAGGACCCCGAAGAGCAAAAATATATATATATTTTTTTAATATGCGAGGTGCGCGCACGTTAAAAAAAAAACCCAAAAAACATATTTTACTGTTTATATGTTGAAGATGTCGACTATACTGTTCAACTTTATCCAAACCCAAAAAAATAGCTGAGCCATTGCATATTACAGGATACAGTCAATGTATTACTATATATATAGGTAGTTTGTTGAAAAATAAATGTATAAAAAATATAATAATTGATACAGAAATTAGCATTTTAAAAACCTTTGAAATTCACTTAAAAACCATAGGTTTCACACATGTCATAGTTAGGAATTAGCATTTAAAAAACCTTGCAAATTCACTGAAAAAACCATAGGTTTCACACACATTATAGTTAGGAATTAGCATTTAAAAACCTTGCAAATTCACTGAAAAAACCATAGGTTTAACACATGTTATAGTTAGCTGGACATTTCACTCATACAAAACCATAGAAATTCCCCCGTTATAGTTAGTTCAGCTAACTATAACTCGCGCGCCGGCAATGCACTGCTGATGACGTCACATATTACATCACTCATGACATGGTCAGTGACATCACTCATGACATCACTGATGACATCTCAAATGGTTTTGTATGAGGATAGATGCAAAGTATTTCCCCTTACCAGTGTGAAAGTGCTGTTTTTTCTAGAGCAGAGGTCTTCAAACGTTTGGATGCCGAGACCCCCCTGTCAACATTTACAGGCGTAAGGACCCCCTCCTGACAAAAATTTCTAAACCTCTAGGTAGGGATACTGGAATTATGAGGCAGGTGAGGACCAAATTATGCGACAGGCTTGACTAAATTGTGTGAGTAGAAAATTTAAATAAGGTTCTGTGATGCTGCGTATTGTGGGATAGCATTGCTTTATTATTTTGAAATTTTTTAAACACAGTAACACTGAGGAAAGATTTCACCCCATCAGTACCAGTTTATAACCAAAATACAGCAATTAACATCAGAAAGATGTCTAGTCAACCGTTGTGAAGGGCCTCCCACTCCGCAGGAATACGCACTGCTACATTAGAAGCTCACCTGGCCATGGCCGGGAGCAGCAAGGGTCCCTTCAGACCTTGCGGTCTTGTGCAGAGTTAAGCAGTTTACCCATGCCCCTTTCCTCTCACTCCTTCCTTCTATCCCTCTGTTCTCTTCTCTCCTCTCCCAACCCCGGATCCCTCTCTCACATTGCAGGCAGATGGTTATTAGCCCCAGGACACCTTTTGGTAACAATAGCGCACTACAAATGTAAATAATTATAGGCAGAAGCAGGGGATCCACTAGACCCGAACTTCGGGGGGGTTTAACACTCCCAGCCAGGGCTGGCCCTAGTACTGGTCGCACACGATGCAACAGTCTTTCCACCTTCTCCATGAATTCCCTCACTACCACTCACCAACAATACACCTCATCTCTCTATAGCACCTATCTGGCAAAATACTCATAGTTTACTCACACGAAGTTCTGTGATGTGAATGGTACATCTTCTGTGTACCAGGTACTTTAACCTTCTGCACTGTGTGGGTGACACGAGTGCCCATGTGACTGCACGGAGAGCAATGCAACAGTGTGAGAGTAGGGTAAAAGGAGTGACTACAGGTTGACTGAGGTGACCATATGAATTTGAGTTCGGCTGTAAGTGCAGAGTGGGACGAATTAGTGCATGGTTAGTGATGGCCTTGTTTGAGTGAGCTACAGATTGAGCAGTGAAGGGGGACAGGTGAGTGAAGTGTCACATGAGTGCAGGATGAGAAGTGTGCTCGTGTGACTGCAGGGTGAGGTACAGAGTGAACAATGCAAGCACATTTTCAGTGCAGAGTGATCACTGTGAGAGCAGGGTGAGCAGGTGAATGATGTGAGTACATGGTGTTCAGTGTGAGTGCATGGTGATCAGTGTGAGTGCATTGTGATCACTGTGAGTGCAGGGTGAGCGGGTGAATGTTGTGAGTGCATGGTAATCAGTGTGAGTGCATGGTGATCAGTGTGAGTGCATTAGGATCACTGTGAGTGCAGGGTGAGCGGGTGAATGTTGTGAGTGCATGGTGATCAGTGTGAGTGCATTGTGATCAGTGTGAGTGCATTGTGATCACTGTGAATGCAGAGTGTGCGGGTGAATGTTGTGAGTGCATTGTGACCAGTGTGAGTGCATTGTAATCACTGTGAGTGCAGGGTGAGTGGGTGAATGGTGTGAGTGCATGGTGATCAGTGTGAGTGCATGGTGATAAGTGTGAGTGCATTGTGATCAGTGTGAGTGCATTGGGATCAGTGTGAGTGCATTGAGATCGCTGTGAATGCAGGGTGAGCGGGTGAATGTTGTGAGTGCATTGTGATCAGTGTGAGTGCATTGTGATCACTGTGAGTGCAGGGTGAGTGGGTGATTGGTGTGAGTGCATGGTGATTGGTGTGAGTGCATGGTGATTGGTGGGAGTGCATGGTGATTGGTGAGGGTGCACGGTGAGCAGTGTGAGTACATGGTGATCAGTGTGAGTGCATGGTGATCAATGTGAGTGCATGGCGATCGCTGTGAGTGCATTGCGATCGCTGTGAGTGCATGGCGATCAGTGTGAGCGCCATGTGATTGCTATGAGTGCATGGTGATCAGTGTGAGTGCATTGTGATCGCTGCGAGTGCAGGGTGAGCGTGAAAGTGAAGGCGAGAATGAGAAGCGAGTTGTCTGAAATCAGGGTGCATTCCCAGAAACTTGAAGTGAAGGGTTTCAGATATAAGTTAAACTATTGCTATAATGGCATTAATCAGGGATTGAGGGTGGAGGAAATAAATAATGTGCTGATCCTGCAACAAACTTCCAGTCTTATGATTAGGGTTACCAGCTCATTATTTTGATGGCTCAGAAATAAGCAGTCACCTAAAGCAGTATTTTTAGCACTTATCTGTGAATACTTAGAACAGCAAATATAAATAGAAAGCACTTTTAATTGTGTCACTTTTAATTGTGTTCTAGGGCTGCCTCAATGATCCATGACTGAAAATTAAAGAGAACAAAGACAGAAAAGTCACGTAACTAATTAATACATACTTTGTTATTTATAACTCTATTTAGTGTCAAGAGCAGGCATTTTCCTTTTGGCAACCCAACTTTATATTCCTTTTCATTAAATGCATTCTCACACTACAGCAGTAAGTGTAAAAATACAAATGTAAGGAATAGGCAGAGTGGGGGCCCAGGGGGCACTGGAACCTTAAAAAACATTAAGCCTCTGTAACCAGTTTACAAAGACATGTAAATATGCTAATGGTCTTTAAAGACCTGTGAAAAACTCCAGCGTGCCGGAGATAAGACTCCAGACACTGCCCAGCCGAGCCCCCAGCAGCTCAAGTTTCACTGCAGCAGCCCCGGCTGAGACACAGGACGGGGGAAGAGGGGGGCTGAAGCCCTGGAGGCCAGGGGAGAAGTGTGACTGTGAATGCGCGACCCCCTTCACACCACTCCACAGCCCCCCTGGGGGTTGCGCCCTACAGTTTGAAGACCCCTGGTCTAGAGTGAGAGGGTGTTGAGGTGATGTATTGGTAAGGTCGGGGATAAAAGCGTGTGCTTAAACTGTGAGCTGAGTGCTGTAAACTGATGTGCTGTGGGCACTGTAGCATATTGGGGGAAGTGAAGTATTTACTCCTACTGGTGTGACAGTGCTGTTTTGCCTACTGTGAGATGGTGGTGAGGTGAGGTGCCGGTACACCTGGGGATGAAAGCGAATTCCTAAACTGTGTGCCGATTGGTCTGTAGCATACTGGCTGATTCGAAGTATTTACAGTTACCGGTGTGAAAGTGCTGCTTTGTCTAGAGTGAGATGGTGCAAAGGTGAGGTACCGTTAAACTTGGGGATGAAACCGTGTGCCTAACCTGTGAGCTGAGTGCTGTAAACTGATGTGCTCTGGGCGGTGTAGCATACTGGCTATTGTAGCCTATGATGCAGGTGGTGTTAGTATGCGTTTGGAGTATAGCGGGAGTGGGAAGCAAAGTACTCACTGGTACCGGTCTGAAGAGTCGGGGAAGAAACTGTGAGTGTAAGTCATGAGTTTATTGTTGTAAAGTGATGTGCTGTGGGTGTTTGAAGGATAGTGGCCACAGTAGCAACTATCCCTGGTTAAAGTGGAGACGGAAGGGACAATAATGAAGATAGAGTTCAAATGTCTGAGTATACTTAGAAAGTTGTTATATGAAAGTGGTAGTATTGATTCTATCCGCACGTGTGTGGATGGGGGTCAGACTTCCCTCCTGATCCTTTTAGACCTCACGGCTGCCTTCGATACCCTTTCCCCCCAGTCCTTACATCTCGACTGGGTGAGATTGGGGTTCAAGGGGCGGCCCTGGGGCTCCTCTCCTCTTTTCTCGACCATAGAGAGCAAAGGGTGATGCTGGGTAAATTCCTATCTCCATCCCTGTCTGTGCAATGTGGGGTCCCTCAGGGGTCGGTGCTCAGCCCTACCCTTTTTAACATCTATGTGACCCCCTTGCCAGACTTATTAGATCTTTTGGGATGGAGGTAGTTTCCTATGCGGATGACACCCAGATCCTCGTCTCTCTCTCCCAGTCAGCTATGTCGACTGCCTCCAATTTTAGATCTTGTATGGAGGCAGTCGGCCAGTGGATGATTCACAACTCACTGAAACTGAATGGGGAGAAGACTGAGGTGATGGTGTTCGGAGGAAAGGAAGAGATTTGGTCAGTTGAATGGTGGCCGGACTCACTGGGTCCCTGCCCTGATCCCACTTCTTTAGCTAAAAACCTTGGGGTCATGATTGATCCCACCCTTAGTATGTGCCAACAGGTCAATAGGACTGTATCAACCTGTTGGGGCATCATCCACATACTAAGGAAAATTAGGCACTATCTCTCTTTGCAGGCAAGAAAGCAACTTGCCGTTGCTCTCCTGGGCTCCCGTCTGGACTACTGCAATGCGCTGTATGCGGGACTGAATAAAAGTCAGCTACAGCGCTTGCAGGTTGTCCAGAATGCGGCAGCCAGATTTGTCCTGGATTTACCTCGACGTGCCTCTGCCACCTCAGCCAGGAAGCAGCTCCATAGGCTTCCTGTTGAGGACCGGATATGTTTTAAAACAATGTGTATGGTTTTTAAGGCTTTGGCTAAAAATAGCCCCACTGGCATCGGATCTACTCTGTCTCTTCATAATCCTGGCAGGAACCTTCGCTCCTCAAACAGACTCCTTCTCTTTGTTCCACGTATTCGGAAAACTAGATGGGGTGGGAAAGCTTTTTCCTATTTAGCCCCTAAGTGGTGGAACGTTCTCCCCTTTGAATTAAGGTCTCTCTCTTCACCTTACAATCATTTAGATCTGCCCTGAAGACCCATCTTTTCGTACGCGCGTACTTGTAGTTGTGTCCTGCATTTCTGAACTTTTTGGTAGGCGCCGTGATACCTTCGGGTTTAGTCCGCGCGGTATAAATTGCATAATAAATAAATAAATAAATAAATAAATTGAAGTGTATTATAAAAAATGTAAAGGAAAAAGTAAAAAAAGATGAAAAAAAATCCATTCAAGAATAACGTGAGTTTCTTACAAGCCTTGGAGATTCCAGTCTAAAAGTTCTTCAGCGGCTTGAGATGTGTAATGTTCCAAGAAGCTATTGTTGCCATCGTCTGAGAAAAGCGGAGCGATCCAATTCATATCTTCAAAGGGATAGTAATGTTCCTCGAATGCTGGAGCGGCAATTTGAATTGGCAGGCAATCTGCGATGTTGTGAAATGTCACATGTTGCAGGAGATCCTTTGCGGCTGCACAGAAATCCCATTCCGCTGCGATTCCTTTTTGCATTGCGTTCGACATTGCCCCACTGCCAGAACAATCCCGTTCATAGTTTTCAAGATAATGCATTACCTGCTGGATATCGGGAGCGATTGTTGGGATGTTGGCATGGCATACATCCATTCGCCAGTCAAATGGGCAAGTTTTGCAATTAAACGATGGTTGTACGCATATTGCATAAGTGTAGATATATTGTAGCTAGCTCCGATAATAGATAGAGGCAGGTAGCCGAAAAGTTTTTCAGTTTCTTTACAGTATTGATGTAGCTTGGTGTAGAGGCGTATTCTGTCGGACATAGTTGTTACTACAGAGAGCGTAGCCATTTCTAGAAGTAGAATTAGTAGTAGGATGGCCGCAAAGAGAGCGAGAATTGTTGGGCACTGTTCATGTTAATCCAGAGATGATGGAATGAATGTAGTCTGCTATTAAAGGAAGAACAGTTTGAAAGCGTTTTAGAAGGCTGTAGGAGAACGTGTTAAAAAAGTGTGGCAGACCTTGAATGTGACATGTGTTGTAAATTGTGTAACAATTCACAAAGTGTAATGGGCAGTTCGTATTTAAAAGGGAGTGCATTTTACTTGAAGTTTTTGGTGTCTACAGTCAATAAAAATTGTTTGCAGAAGAGAGGGAGACTACTGTTCTGAACAAAAGCGATTTTAGTTTGGTCTGTTTTCAAACTAATAATTGAAGGCCAAGTTGAAGCTTGGAAGTTAGTTTGTGTGGGTGGGAATAGACAAAGCCACAGAAAATTACTCTGTTTGAAACAGTAAGGACATGCGGTGTGCCAGCTCACATTCCGTGGGAGTGCATGTTATTGAGAAGCAGATAAATGCTGTTAGATAGCTGTGTGAATGTTAGTCGGATTGTGGGAGTTGGCGTGCTCTTAAGAAAGGGCGCAAGGTTGGGGGCTGTAAGCTTAGAAGCGCTGTGTAGTTGGACATTCTTGGATAGTAATGAATGACTGTCATTGTAGTCGCACTTTTCACCTTGAGAAAAACTTCTGTATGATCTTTAAGACAGCGATATGTAAATGGGAGAAACCACTGATCGTGAATAAACGTGCTAATTTATATTATCAGATACAACATGAAAAACAACATGTGCACCTAGCACACACAACAACACTACATACTGTGGGAGACCTGCCTAGCCATGTACACAAACTAAACATGGCATGGCACCTTTGCCTCACAATGCAGAATGCTGGGAGAAATGGAAGCAAAGTATGTGCGAAGGTGGTAAGTAATTATCGATTATAAAAGTATATAATGTAAAGTCTTGAGGGGATGTGGCAGACACAGTTGAGTATTCAGAGCACAGGCATGTACATGTCAACATTCACTGATGGTCTATTGAGTGAAGTGAATAGTGGACGCAACCATGATAGTACAGTCAGTAGGGAAGATTATGGAATGGTAGCGCGTACGTGCCTCCCCCCCCTAAATATTTAGGGTAGTGGGCTGGCTTGGTGTGCACAAGGCTAGCGTAGGGTATTGAAGAAGAGGCATTTTTCTCTGGGTGTTGTTCTCTTCCGGATTAGCGAACGTGTCAGTTCTGCGCAGCTTACACCGCCACGAGGCTCACGCCGTGAGCGAAGGTAGCTGCGTGAATGATGCTTTCAGCGTGCTGGTTTCTAGAAAGCGTAATGGCTGCTGCAACGCATATATGCACCACAGTTCACCTTTCGACAACACCGTATGTGAAAGAGGGACCACCACGTGCCGACGCAAGGTCCTGAGCCGAGGTCTGGGCGCTCGGAAGGCTCCTGAGATTTCCGCTGGCTACCGTGACACAAGCACACAGCTACCAGCCTGAGGCCCAGCACTATGGGGTGCTCTGTATACTACCAACACAGTAGTCCGACAGGTACCAACAGTGGAACAGTGTTTTTGATACCATAGTGGGCGATGTTAGAACTGTATCTGAGAGTGTAGATAAAGGTACTCCCTTCGACAAGTGCAACCAACTCTACGTCCCAACATTGGAACGGTGTCTTGATCCCACAATGGACGATGTCCGATATTACCTGGTGCTTGCTTTTCACAGAACTCCCTACGTTGAGGTGCATCAGACTCCGTGATTCTGTAGTTAACTGGTTGACTGCAGTCGCTGGACTACACCGTGGTCTAGCAGGTCGGAACAGTGAAACAGGGTCTTTATTATATGAATGAGGATGTCGGAAGTAAAATTTTGTGATGATTTCTGTGTACCCTTTTCGATGAGGTGCAGCAACTGTAGGTGCCAACAGTGGAACAGTGTCCCACAATGGACGATGTTAGAACTGTATCTGAGAGTGGAGATGAAGGTAGTCCCTTTGACCAACTGCAACCAACTCTAGGTCCCAACAGTGGAACGGTGTCTTGATCCCATAATGGATGATGTTAGAACTGTATTTGAGAGTCGAGATGGAGGTAGTCCCTTCGACCAGTTGCAACCAGCTGTCGATCCCAACAGTGGAACGGTGTCCTGATTCCACAATGGATGACGTTAGAACTACATCTTAGACTGGAGATGAAGGTACTCCCTTTGACTAGGTGTAAGAAAGTCTGGGTCCCAACAGTGGAATGTGTCTTGATCCCATAATGGATGATGTTTGAACTGTATCTGAGAGTGGAGATGGAGGTAGTCCCTTCGACCAGGTGCAACCAGATGTAGGTCCCAACAGTGGAACGGTGTCTTGATCTCACAATGGATGATGTTAGAACTGCATCTGAGACTGGAGATGAAGGTACTCCCTTCGACTAGGTGTAAGAAACTCTAGGTCCCAACAGTGGAATGGTGTGTTGATCACACAATGGACGATGTTTGATATTACCTGTTGCTGGATTTTCACAGAACTCCCTCTGTTGAGGTGCATCAGACTCTGTGCTTCAGTAGTTAACTGCTGCACATGGTTATTGGGCTTGGTTGACTGCTATCGCTGGAATACATCGCGGTACAGCAGGTCCAAACAGTGAAACGGAGTCTTAATTCTATGATCGAGGATGTCAGAAGTTAAAGTTTGTGATGATTTCTGTGTACCCTCTCCGATGAGGAGCAAGCAACTCTAGGTCCCAACCGTGGAACGGTGTCTTGATCCCACAATGGACGATGTTAGAACTGTATCTGAGAGTGGAGATGGAGGTACTCCCTTTGGACAGCTGCAACCAACTGAAGGTCCCAACAGTGGAACGGTGTCTTGATCCCACAATGGACGATGTTAGAACTGTATCCGAGAGTGGAGATGGAGGTACTCCCTTCGACCACCTGCAACCAACTCTAGGTCTCAACAGTGGAACGGTGTCTTGATCTAACAATGGACGATGTTAGAACTCTATCTGAGAGTGGAGATGGAGGTACCCCCTTTGACCAGGTGTAACAAGCTGTAGGACCCAACAGTGGAATGGTGTCTTGATCCCCCAATGGATGATGTTAGAACTGCATCTGAGAGTGGAGATGAACGTAGTCCGTTTGACCAGCTGCAACCAACTCTAGGTCCCAACAGTGGAACAGTGTCTTGATCCCACATTGGACGATGTCCGATATTACTTGCTGCTTGCTTTTCTCAGAAGTTCGTGTGTTGAGGTGCATCACAGACGTGCTTCCATAGCTAACTGCTGCACATGATGATTGGGCTTGGTTGACAGTAGTTGGTGGAGTATACTGTGGTACAGCAGGTGCGAACAGTGAAATGGGGTCTTGATTGTATGATTGAGGATGTCAAAACTTAAAGTTTGTGATGATTTATGTGTACCCTCTGTGATCAGGTGCAACTAACTCCGTGCTTTTGAATCGAACGATATGTGGCTGTGAGGTGTTAATGACCACTGCATCTGTTCTAGACTGCGATTCGCAGGGTTCACAATTTAGATTGCGTGGTGATTGTTTAATGACAGAATCCAGTAGTTAAGTATTTAGAACGTCTATTGAAACATATACAATATTGTTTTATTAGAACATTAGAATATTGGGAGCTCCGTTGAAAACAATGAAGTAGCTCCGTTCTTATAATGTCTTGTATAAGCCTGGAGCTGCAACATTGCAAAGTTTTTTTGTTCACAGCTCTGGCTGTGAACAAATGCTTCAGGGAGCCTTAAGGGAATTCAATCCCCTTGCGCTCTCTTAAGGCTTTGATTTATTTGTTATAACATTCTATCCTCTAGTGACAGAATGTTCAAATAGCCTTATAGCTCTTTGTAGCGGGGCTATAGTGGCTTTTAAAGTCCCTCTCCCTTGTTAAAGGCCCTTGCCTTCAGCTTGGGCCTTTAATGCTGGAGCGGACCTTTAATAGCCGGCATAGCCTGCTACGGCGAGCTATAAGGCCATAGTTTACTTGATTGAAGACGTTTTTTTAGATGAGTTATAGGTTTAGTACAATGACGAAATTCATCTTGCAAGTCGAAAGGAACAGCGAATAGAGTAGATTGTGGACAGATGAAATCCCAATTCTAATTGTTTTGATTTATTTATTGTAGAGTTTTATGTAATTTATGTTGTTGTATTTTGTAAAGAGGGAGTGAGAAAAAGTATTGATGGTTGTGTGTGTGAGTACTGCCTTCAATTACCAATGCAGACAGTAGTGCTCACAATTCAGATTGAGTCGCTATTGTAGATGATGCAGTCCTGTAAGAGAAGAGATTGCTGTAGTTGGCTCCGTCTGCACCACTTATACGCATCATTGCAGGCTCCGCACACGTTTTGTTTGCTTCGTGTATAGAGCTCAAGTCAGTGCCATCTGGCTGTGGGCCCTTGCTGAACGCTCGCTCTGACCTGTACTGCAGACTTCAGTTTTCACATTTGACATTGAGTCAGTATTGTAGATGATGCAATCCTGTAGGAAAAAACATTGCTCTAGTGCGCTCTGTCTGCACCGCTCATATGCATCATTGCAGGCTCTGCATATGGTTTTTCCTTCGCATATTGCAAACTGTAGAGTTCAAGTCAATGCCATGTGGCTGTGGGCTCTTGCTGACTGTTCTCTGTGGCCTACACTGCAAACAGCAGTGTTCACAATTGAGATTGAGTCGCTATTGTAGATGAGGTAGTCCAGTAGGAAAAGACATTGCTCTAGTGCGTACTGTCCACACCATGCATATGTATCATTGCAGGCTCTGCACACGCTTTTTTGTTGATTCCCTTACGACACACTGGGCAGCTCAAGTCACCTTATGGAGGTGTGGGTCGTTGCTGACCGCTCTCTGAGGTCCACAGTGCAGACAGCAGTGTTCACAATTCACATTGAGTTGCTATTGCAGATGATGCTGTGTTGATGGCAACAGATATTGCTCCTAGTACAGCCTGTCTACAGCACGCATTACTGCTGGCTGTGCACATGCTGAATGCTTTTGATGTAGCTATGTGAGTGCACTAGAACTGATGGAGTGTTTATTATGTAATCTTTTTGTGTATTATTTTTGGTCTATTAATTGTGTGTCAGTATACCACAAGTTGTAGTTCTTTTACAATATAATTATTTCTATATTATTTCACATGTACTGTCCCTACCTTACTGCAGCACAAATTATTGATTCTTTTAATATTGAATCTCTGTGTGTGAGGCAATGATTACTGTTATAGTTGATGCTAGCAGCAAATAGTCCCTGAGGGCTGGTTTACACTCACCACACACACATCCAGCACAGACATCACTTGATATGTGACCCTGGTAATAAAAAGGAGTTGAGCGCACGTGCCCGTACCCACTTCCGCTATCTATCTGTGTACGTGTGTTCATTATCTATGCATGATACTGTTTCTTGGCCGTACTATATTACGATGGGCTGTGGACAGTGTATGCAACCATGTTACCTCTGGTATTGGAGACAATTTCGGTAATGTAACTTTTAGGTGTATGGCTATCACAGGTGGAAGGCTACTTTACAGAGCATCAATATTGATGAAAATGATGGTTGCATGTTGTGTGTAGTGTTAGATATGTGTATATTGCAAAACAATTAGAACAAAGCTCTCTAAGCAGAAGAGGTGTGTTTCATGAAATGCAGTACAGATATTGACTACAATGGGTGGCATTTTCGAACTGTTACAATGGGAACTGTTATGAACTAATGAAATAGTTTTTTTATGGTCACATGGCAATCGCGCAGCTTGTGCGCAATTGGATCGATTGTGATTTTGAGAAAATATATTTACTATAATATAGGTTTATTACAGTTAGAAATATATAACTGTTTAGAATATTTTTAATTATCGCTTGCTCTCATATACACAGTAAAGTTATTTAGATATAGTTTTGAGATAAAAAAATGAGGGAATGGCGTGTGCGGTGTGATATCGTACGTCTATGACGTAACACAGGACGTGGCAGCGTGCATTAGTCGCATTTTGAACGCGCAGTGGGTGCCACCCCATACGTACATGACGTAACGTGCCGCTTGGTAGTGCGTACCAGTTGCATCCCACAGCGAGACGCGGTGTCACTAACCCGTCGGATACGAAATGAACATCATTTAAATGTGGTGGATAGGATTTGCGTTCTGATCGAGCTTGGTAGACTACGGGTACGGGACTGTAGCTTTATAAAAAAAAAAAAATAATATACATATTTTTTGGGAAGATATAAAACATTACATAATTTTTAAAGTTAAAGGATAATAGAGTTGCAAGATATTAAAAAACAATTAGAAAAAATATAGGTTTTATAAATATTAAAATATGAAATTAACATTTAAAAAACCTTTGAAATTCACTGAAAAAACCATAGGTTTTACAGACGTTATAGTTAGGAATTAGCATTTCAAAAACCTTAGAAATTCACTGAAAAAACATAGGTTTCAGGGACGTTATAGTTAGTTGGCCATTTGACTCATTTAAAACCAGAGAAATTCACCAGTTATAGTTAGTTGAGCTGATGACGTCACATATTATATCACTCATGACATGGTCAGTGACATCACTGATGACATCACTGATGATATCTCAAATGACATCACTGATGACATCATCCACATGATAATCTGAGGCACATACTTATGCCCTAATATAAACTATGATACACGTACTCTACTATACAGACTACTATTTTTGAAACCATACACACAAGAATGCCATAATCTACATAGCACCTACTATTTCCTAGATCTCTACACACGTCCAATGTGTTACATATACAGTTACTCCTCAATACAGTACTATATTATGTACTGATACACCTATACATACAGTCACACTCTACCACTCATCCACAGAGTACGTCACACACCTAGTCAGTCATGCAAAGAATAATTTACATACTCATTTACTCATGTATACAGTTATATACACCAACTGTGTTATTTATACACACACCACATCACTTATTTATGCAGATACTAAGACATACTTATTGTCTTATACAATCACTGATACAAGCAGACAGTGATTTATAAACCCACTCTTCAAATAGCTTACTCTCATGTATACTCATTTATATACTCCAACACTGACATATACAGCCTTAAAACATATGTAGTTACTTACACATATACCACTGAGACATTCCTTCACTCACCAACACACCCATACACGCATTAAGTCATCCATACAGCCCTTTACAGATGCCCTTTTCAATCCATACAACTAGTGAATCAACCACTCAGACATCTATACTCAGAGTCACACACCCCTGCAACCATCCACACAGGCACTCGGAAACTCATACAGATACTCAGACAAGAAATGAATAACCCATATAGAGACCTATGTAGCTACTGACCAACCCCTGCAGTCGCTTACACCCCAACTGAGAGACTAATACAGACTTTCACACAGTTTAGTCACTAACCCATGCATTCAGTAAGACACATTCAATCACTCACTTATACAGTCAGTCACCCACCTACTAAATAATCCCTTCAGGCACTTGTAAATCCACTCATTTTTCAATACAACTTGGTATAGATATATATGCAAAATATTTAAACTTTATCGTAATACCCATTTACTAGGTGATGTCATCAGTGATGTCATTTGAGATGTCATAAGTGATGTCATCAGTGATGTCACTGACCATGTAATGAGTGATGTAATATGTGATGTCATCAGCAGTGCATTGCGGGCACGCGAGTTATAGTTAGCTCAACTACCTATAACTGGCGAATTTCTCTGGTTTTATATGAGTCAAATGCCCAACTAACTATAAAGTCCCTGAAACCTATGTTTTTTACAGTGTGTGTGTATATATATATATTCACTGAAAAAACCATAGGTTATAGACCATATATAGTTAGGAATTAGCATTTAAAAAACCTTATTTTACTCACACAAAACCATTGAAATTCCATATATAGTTAGTTGCACTAACTATATATCGCGCACCTGCAATCCACTGCTGATGATGTCACATATTACATCATTCATGACATGGTCAGTGACATCACTGATGACATCACTGATGACATCTCAAATGACATCACTGATGACATCACTGATGACATCTCATTTGACATCATTCTTGTGCTAATACGATAAACCTCTTCAGACTCTAATATAACCTTAGATGCACTCAGTGTATACAGACACTCACACACTGTCACTCATCCATGGAGTTACTCACACACCTAGTCAGTCATGCAAAGAAACAATCTCACCTCCATTTCTTCAACTATACAGTTATACACACCTTACTTATTCAAACATATACTAACACATATTTACTCTCTTATACAATCCCTGATACAAGTTCACAATGATCCATACAACCACTCACACATTCAGTGGCTCTCATGCACAGTTATTTATATATGCCAACTCTCACATGTACTGTGTTTTACATATGTACTTACTATGACATGTAGCATTGAGATATCCATTCACTCATCAATACACTCATGCACACAGTCAACTGCCCATGTAGCTGTTTCCACATGCACTCTTGAACTCATACACCTAGTGAATCAACTGCTCACACATCTATGCACAGAGTCACACACCTCCCAGCCACCCCCACACAAACTCAATCTCCCATACAAATACTTGGGCAACCAATCAATAACACATATAGCCTCTCGTATAGCTAATGATCAACACATGCAGCAGTTTACATCACAACAGACATAATGATGCACAAATTAAGACAGTTTAGTCACTAACCCATGCATTCAGTGAGACACATTTAATCACTCACTCATACAGTCAGTCACGCACCTACTAAATCCTTCATCCAGACACTTATACATCCACTCATTCTTCAATATGTAAGACATATTTTAACTTTACAGAAACATACAGTCACTGGATGTTGTCATCAGTGATGTCATCAGTGATGTCATTTGAGATGTCATCAGTGATGTCATCAGTGATGTCACTGACCATGTCATGAATGATGTAATATGTGACATCATCAGCAGTGGATTGCAGGTGCGCGATATATAGTTAGTGCAACTAACTATATATGGAATTTCAATGGTTTTGTGTGAGTAAAATAAGGTTTTTTAAATGCTAATTCCTAACTATATATGGTCTATAACCTATGGTTTTTTCAGTGAATTTTCAAGGTTTTGTAAATGCTAATTCCTAACTATATATGGTCTATAACCTATGGTTTTTTCAGTGAATTTCAATGGTTTTTTAATAGCAAATATCATAAGCTGTCGAATGTCAAGTACGTGGTAAGTGAAAACATTTTCGTGTTTATGCACACTGATCTGCTTTGAATGGTGCCCCCCCCCCTCATTTCTATTAGGAGTACTCTCTCTTTGCAGATAGTGAAAGGTAGTTAACGCAGGTCTTTGCCCCCATTGTAATCCGTCGTGCCTGCTTCTCTCTCCATTTGATTCATTGTTATCCAAGTATTTACTGTTTTAGAATTAGTTCTCTTTGGTTCATTCTCTATTTACAAACAAACACAGAGTCGCAATACTCTGTTTAGTCTTTGCAGATAACGAAAAATCGTGTAAAAAAAAAGAAAAAGAATCGAGCAAAATCAGTAGGCCACTAATGGGATCTCTTTTTGACCTCGCAAAAATAGAAACATTAGGAACAACCCCTCATGACAAATACAAAACTAGTGAGATGAACTGAACTCCACACAATGATGGCTGCAAAACAGCTCGGCTCCGCCACCCACCCCGCCCAAAATAACGATAAAGAACGGCTGCCATGATTGGTTGCGGAATGACCACGACGGAGCTACGAAATGGTGCTGCTCTCATGCTAACCCCAGCTTCAGTCTGAAACATCCAGAAACACTGTAGACTACCAATTCGATCAGTTCCGGTAGCGCCCCAATGTAACCCGGTAGAGAAGAACTAGCCCTCCCCTCTTTGACTGATGGTTCTTGTTGCCTGTCCCTTCTGTTGTCATTTAACAGAACTATTTAGCCTGCTGAAAGGGGTTGTGTTCCGACCGCTGGTTGGTGGAGACATTTTGACTATATTCTGTACCTGCGTTGTCGCGTAATGCGTCATATGACGCGCCGCGTTAGCGCATCCGGAAGTCATCCGGGGCGCGCAGCGCGTAACGTAAGCATAACAAGTCATGTGACTTGTTAATAAAACTTTTCATTGGTTCATTTTACTTTTCTTATTGTAATGATGAAAGGCTTGATCATATGACCTAAAAATTACGCTTTTCATTACTTCCGAACATTATTTTTTCTTAAATATATGTTATAATGTTCCAGGCTAATGTACTTTCCCGGAAATTTTACAACTGTCCTGCAAGTAAAATATATTCTTTTTTCGAGAAAAAGAGCGTTTCTTCGTCCCATGACGGAGCCGTTGAGCAAAAGAGGGTCGACCTGCTGTCTTAGTCGCCGATACGCCTGAATATGAGATTCTTATCGATCACTTTATATTGCAGGAATAGAAAACACAACAGCCCTTGACCATTTATCTTTACTGCGTTCCTTCGTATTATACCTTTTACCCTTCATGTAATTGGTCTGCTTTATTTCACTTGCCTTTTAATGATTCTAAAACAGTGACTATTATTAAAAACTTTACCAATGTATATACTACTACCATGTTTTCTTTTAAAAACCTTTATTGTGAAAATTTCATTATACAAATACGAGCCTATAACCACGTGGGCCGGCCACGGAGCAAACTGTAATCGTATATGATGAATAGACATTTACACTGTAGAGGAACGTAACGGGCGGGCCATTAGGTTGCAAGAACTAAGGTGTCTAACAGTTACGGAATCGGTGGACGTACATTTTATAATTAAAATACGACAGGGCCAGTTACAATAAAATTATCTAGATATACATTTGCGGGCAAGTACCATGGGTGACGTTAATTCGAACTTTCAACAGTACAGTAATCAATAACACATCAGAACTTAATATCAATAGGGATGTCGAAATATTCAATCAATTCTCGTCCCCGCCCGCCATGTGCTTCAAAACTGCATACGTATCTCGTGATTTCAAGGTTCTGCAACCAGTACACAACAAGGAGTTACGAGTCCCATTTATTCTGGCGCCATTTTGGGCGAGGACGGGCAGGTCCAGGATATAGTCAAAATGTCTCTACCAACCATCGACTATGATGATGTTCATATGCTGTATTTATTAGAGTAACACTCAGATGTCCACATGAAATAAATTTGCCACAATCTAAACATGTCATTTTAATCTTTCCAAAGTTCTTCTAAATATTTGGGACCGTTTCCCTTGCCTCTGAAGCTCTCAGTGCCACTTCTTTGATGAATGTACTAGCAGGTCAGGGGTTCTCCTCCAAATCTCTCTTTTATGCAGCACTATAATTAATTGTTGCCACCTCTCCATATGACGATGCATGGTATAGTTACCACAACTATATTTTTTTTCGGTTCCTCTAGAGAGTTCATCGTGGCAGATGAAGCGTGTAACGTACCGGGCATTTACCTTTTTTTGCATGTACAGGAAAGGAAAAAAAAATCGAGCGTCCGAGTTCTAAGGTGTCCCAGGGCCATTTTAGTGGACCAGGCCCAAATCCAAAGAACAGGCCGCCATTTTGAGAGTCCTGTTGCAGCCGCCTGTCGCTGTAGCATCAAGAGCAGCCGAAACTCAGCTGAATGGCAACTGAAACGGTAAAGGGGCGCCCCACTACAGCAGACGAGCCAGGCCCAAATCCAAAGAACTGCTATCTCACAGGCTAATGGGGCGACCCACGCCGAGTTTCAGCATTGTAGGATGACCACACAAGTACAGCAACTTGCTAGACATCACCTCGGTGCCATCCGGATCTCGGCGCCCCACTGCAGATGAAGTGCCTCTCAACTATGAAACCACCACGGTGACATCCGGATCTTGGCGCGTTGTGCTGCCTTCGGCCTATTCGCACATCGGTCCGCTACTGACGCCATCTCACAGGCTAATGGGGTGACCCACGCCGAGTTTCAGCATTGTAGGATGACCACAGCAACTTGCTAGACATCACCTCAGTACCATCCGAATCTTGGCATCTCAACGCCTAGTGGTATCTTCCATACAAAAAATATTGTTACGCTGCCTTTGGCCCCATTCGCACACCAGTCCGCAACTTAGACATCACCTCGGTGCCATCCGGATCTTGGCATCTCAGCGCCTTGTGGTGTCAGTCAGAAAATATTGTTGTGCTGCCTTCGGCCTATTCGCAAATCCAAAGAACTGCTATCTCACAGGCTAATGGGGCGACCCACGCCGAGTTTCAGCATTGTAGGATGACCACACAAGTACAGCAACTTGCTAGACATCACCTCGGTGCCATCCGGATCTCGGCGCCCCACTGCAGATGAAGTGCCTCTCAACTATGAAACCACCACGGTGACATCCGGATCTTGGCGCGTTGTGCTGCCTTCGGCCTATTCGCACATCGGTCCGCTACTGACGCCATCTCACAGGCTAATGGGGTGACCCACGCCGAGTTTCAGCATTGTAGGATGACCACACCAACTTGCTAGACATCACCTCAGTGCCATCCGAATCTTGGCATCTCAACGCCTAGTGGTATCTTCCATACAAAAAATATTGTTACGCTGCCTTTGGCCCCATTCGCACACCAGTCCGCAACTTAGACATCACCTCGGTGCCATCCGGATCTTGGCATCTCAGCGCCTTGTGGTGTCAGTCAGAAAATATTGTTGTGCTGCCTTCGGCCTATTCGCAAATCCAAAGAACTGCTATCTCACAGGCTAATGGGGCGACCCACGCCGAGTTTCAGCATTGTAGGATGACCACACAAGTACAGCAACTTGCTAGACATCACCTCGGTGCCATCCGGATCTCGGCGCCCCACTGCAGATGAAGTGCCTCTCAACTATGAAACCACCACGGTGACATCCGGATCTTGGCGCGTTGTGCTGCCTTCGGCCTATTCGCACATCGGTCCGCTACTGACGCCATCTCACAGGCTAATGGGGTGACCCACGCCGAGTTTCAGCATTGTAGGATGACCACACCAACTTGCTAGACATCACCTCAGTGCCATCCGAATCTTGGCATCTCAACGCCTAGTGGTATCTTCCATACAAAAAATATTGTTACGCTGCCTTTGGCCCCATTCGCACACCAGTCCGCAACTTAGACATCACCTCGGTGCCATCCGGATCTTGGCATCTCAGCGCCTTGTGGTGTCAGTCAGAAAATATTGTTGTGCTGCCTTCGGCCTATTCGCACATCGGTCCGCTACTGACGCCATCTCACAGGCCAACGGGGCGCCCCACGCCGACTTTCAGCATTGTAGGATGGCCACACCAGTACCACAACTTGCAAGACACCACCTCGGTGCCATCCGGATCTTGGCATCTCAGCGCCTTGTGGTCTCTTCTACACCGGAAATATAGTAGAAAATATTGTTGCGCTGCCTTTAGCCCCATTCACACATCAGTCCGCTACTGACACCATCTCACAGGCCAACGGGGCGCCCCACGCCGACTTTCAACATTGTAGGATGGCCACAGAAGTGCGACAACTTACTAGACACCACCTCGGTGCCATCCGGATCTTGGCGCGTTGTGCTGCCTTCGGCCTATTCGCACATCGGTCCGCTACTGACGCAAACTCACAGGCCAACGGGGCGCCCCACGCCGACTTTCAGCATTGTAGGATGGCCACACCAGTGCGGCAACTTCCTACACACCACCTCGGTGCCATCCGGATCTTCGCGCGTAGTGAAGCTGCAGCAGCTGCAAATAAGCTTCAGACAGTGTTACAACCGCTGCTCAGAACTCTCAACTATGACACCACCTCGATGCCATCCGGATCTTGGCGCGTTGTGTTGCCTTCGGCCTATTCGCACATCGGTCCGCTACTGACACCGCCTCACGTGCCAACGTATTTTCTCCACATTTTATACCCTATGCCGCATAACAGGTCATGTGACTTCTTTATAAAACTTTTCATTGGTTCATTTTACTTTTGGTTTCCTAATGATGGAAGGCTTGATCATATGACCTAAAAACAACACTTTTCATTGGATGAAAACTTTTTTTTCCCCCCAAACGATGAAAGCCCCACCTTGTTTCTGGATGTTTCAGACTGAAGCTGGCGTCACCATGAGAGCACCACCATCTCGTAGCTCCGTCGTGGTCATTCCGCGAGCAATCATGGCAGCCGCTCCCCACCAGAAGCCTGCAGGAGTCGGGGCCCCCAAAACTTTTGATGAATTCTCAAGGCGGAGGGGACGCTTTCGAGAATGGGGTCCAAGACCTAGCAGACAAGCGTCCGATTTCCAAGGTGTCCCAGGGCCATTTCAGTGGACCAGGCCCAAAAAGGAAACAGCCTGCCGCCATTTTGAGAGTCCTGTGGCAGCCGCCTATCGCTGCACCGCAAGAGTGGGCGCAACTCAGCTGAATGGCGGATTTTGACACAGTGGACCAAAAGCGGACGGAATGGCAACTGAAACGGTAAAGGGGCGCCCCACTACAACAGATGACACTCCACCTGGAGAGGCCCGTTCACGCCGCCTCCCCCGGGGCGCCCCACGCCGTTATTCGGAGCAGCATTGTAGGATACCAAAACCAGTGCGGCAACTTACTGGACATCACCTTGGTGCCATCGTTCTGCTGCCTTGGAACTATTCGCACAACAGTTTGCTACTGATGACCCACCCCCCGCGACGCCCCACGCCGTTATTTGCTGGGTGGCAACTTACTAGACATCACTTTTGTGTCATCTAGATTTCGGCGCGTTCTGCTGCCTTGGAACTATTCGCACAACAGTTTGCTACTGATCACCCACCCCCCGCGACGCCCCACGCCGGAAATCTGGACGTTGTGCTGCGTTGGGACTATTCGCACAGCCGACCGCTACTTCGTTGTTTTTCTCTAAAAATGTTTATATGTTATTACTATTTTTGTTTTCTTGTATATATTTATAAATTATTAAAGTTTTATAATCTTACTACTTTGTCGGAGTGCTATATATTTTTAATGTGACACATAATTGTAAAAACTTTGATGTACAAAGAGTCATCCCTGGAATCTTCCGCTTCACGCTCGGTCCCCTCCCCAATCACAATACAGGATGGTTTTCAGATAATAGCAACGCTTCTGCTGTGACGGATCTCATCGAGTGTGGGCCTTGATCTACTATAACTCCTTTGAAGACGGGTGATTCTTTACAGCTGTGGCCATAAACTACATCTGCAGGGCTAGCTGATAGCCTAGGACCGGCCTGGACAATCGGACACAGAGGAAAAGGAGTGTCAGAGGGTGCGGTAGTGAATAGGGCGAAAGGGAGGTGTCGGGCGGGCACAGGGTGTGATTCTCAGGGAAGAACAGCGCAGATGGGGGGAGGTTTATTACCCATGCATAAAACAGAGAGCGGGGGTGACCACTGCCTGGGGGAGATGCTTGCGAGGGTGGGGAGCCATGGTAAGGATCGACAGCGTTCACAGAGTGGATCTGGTCAAGGCATCTAAAATGGCTGCCGTGCACGACAAAAGTGTGGCATTTGAAAAAAGACAAGATGGCGCACACAATGTTTTTCAACAATTCCTGATTTCCTTCGAATCGAACGTTAACAGACGTTGGGGCATATTACCAAAGTTAAGCGATATTTATCCCTAACGATGCATTGCAAAGATTTTTTTACCGTCAGAAATTATCGCAGATAAACCTTGCTATTATCAAGGTTTATCGCAAATACGATAAAAAACGAGCGCAATGCATTAATGTCGCTGAAAACTCCGCGATATTCATGCATTACCGAGCTAATGCTCTTAGCCATGTTATCCACCTCCCATTGGATAACATGGCTAAGAACTGCTCAGGGCAGCTGTTACTTTTTGGAGATATTCGCGCTTATCTCGAATATTTCCAAAAGTTGATAATAGGAGATAGCGATGTTAGCGACTGTTTCCAGTCGCTAACATCTTGGCATGCCCACTTTGCATGTCATTAGTGATAAATATCACTCACATGCAAAGTGGGACCCAAGATGGTCGCTATCTCCTACTAGCCGTCGCTAACTGGTGTTAGCAACAGCTAGGTAATACACATATAATTTTATCTCCGCGAAGCGGAGCGCTGTTACAGATATATATCTTGTTTTTGAACGTTAATTTCTCAAAATGCACTGAAGCACATATATTGAGACATAGCAAAGGCACATCGGGCTACCAGTCCCTAATATTTTACCAAGTTTCGTGCAAATCCATTCAGCCGTTCGATTATTATTATTATTATTTTTTTTTGCCCCGCGGGGCCCTTTTAAAACCTCCACATCAAACCTAGGGGGTCAGCGAGGATCTACTATGCCCCCTTATGGTCATCAGCCGTTCGATTATTATTATTATTTTTTTTTTTGCCCCGCGGGGCCCTTTTAAAACCTCCACATCAAACCTAGGGGGTCAGCGAGGATCTACTATGCCCCCTTATGGTCATTTGCCCCTTCGCTTTGGCCTCCTCTTGTCTCTCGATCCTACCGAGAGACAAGATGGCGGCCGCTACGTACTGTTTGGAATGTTTACAGACACCGGAGAGCCAATCAGCTTCGCTTCGCAAAGCTCCGTAACGCGAAAAGTACGCGAAGCGGTGCGCTGTTACAGATATAAATCTTTTTTTGAACGTTAATTTCTCAAAATCCACTGAAGCACATATATTGAGACCTAGCAAAGGCACATCGGGCTACCAGTCCCTACAATTTTGCCAAGTTTCGTGCAAATCCATTCAGCCGTTCGATTATTATTATTATTATTTTTTTTTGCCCCGCGGGGCCCTTTTAAAACCTCCACATCAAACCTAGGGGGTCAGCGAGGATCTACTATGCCCCCTTATAGTTATTTCCCCCTTTGTTTTGACCTCCTCTTGTCTCTCGATCCTACCGAGAGACAAGATGGCGGCCGCTACGGACTGTTTGGAATGTTGACAGACGCCGGAGAACCAATCAGCTTCGCTTCACAAAGCTCCGTTGCGCGAAAAGTACGCGTCCTGGGCCGCTGCCCAGTCCGCTGTTACAGATATATATCTTTTTTTAAACGTTAATTTCTCAAAATCCACTGGAGCACATATATTGAGACCTACAAAAGGCACATCGGGCTACCAGTCCCTACAATTTTGCCAAGTTTCGTGCAAATCCATTCAGCCGTTCGGGCTAAAAGTGAGGCCAACCGCCCTATGGAAAACTCAATGTTAAAAACACGTTTTGGGACCCCCCTTTTTTCTCGACCCCCCCTGGACGAAACCCCCCCCAATTTTCAGGGGCTGCTCAGAAACAAAATGTGCCATTTTCCTGAAAATTTCAGCCAATTCCGTCCACAAACGCCAAAGTTATTAGACATAGAATTTTCAAAAATCCCATAGAGAAAAAATCCTAACTATATATACCTACTGGCGACCGCCAGTAGGTAATATATATATATATTACCTACTGGCGGTCGCCAGTAGGTATATATAGTTAGGATTTTTTCTCTATGGGTTTTTTGAAAATTCTATGTCTAATAACTTTGGCGTTTGTGGACGGAATTGGCTGAAATTTTCAGGAAAATGGCACATTTTGTTTCTGAGCAGCCCTTGAAAATTTGGGGGGGGTTCGTCAAGGGGGGGCCGAGAAAAAAGGGGGGTCCCAAAACGTGTTTTTAACATTGAGTTTTCCATAGGGCGGTTGGCCTCACTTTTAGCCCGAACGGCTGAATGGATTTGCACGAAACTTGGCAAAATTGTAGGGACTGGTAGCCCGATGTGCCTTTTGTAGGTCTCAATATATGTGCTCCAGTGGATTTTGAGAAATTAACGTTTGAAAAAAGATATATATCTGTAACAGCGGACCTGGCAGCGTCCCAGGACGCGTACTTTACGCGCAACGGAGCTTTGTGAAGCGAAGCTGATTGGTTCTCCGGCGTCTGTCAACATTCCAAACAGTCCGTAGCGGCCGCCATCTTGTCTCTCGGTAGGATCGAGAGACAAGAGGAGGCCAAAGCGAAGGGGCAAATGACCATAAGGGGGCATAGTACATTGTCGCTCACCCCCTAGGTTTGATGTGGAGGTTTTAAAAGGGCCCCGCGGGGCAAAAAAAAATAAAAATAATAATAATCGAACAGCTGAATGGATTTGCACGAAACTTGGCAAAATTGTAGGGACTGGTAGCCCGATGTGCCTTTGCTAGATCTCAATATATGTGCTCCAGTGGATTTTGAGAAATTAACGTTCAAAAAAAGATATATATCTGTAACAGCGCACCGCTTCGCGTACTTTTCGCGTTACGGAGCTTTGCGAAGCGAAGCTGATTGGCTCTCCGGTGTCTGTAAACATTCCAAACAGTCCGTAGTGGCCGCCATCTTGTCTCTCGGTAGGATCGAACAGCTGAATGGATTTGCACGAAACTTGGCAAAATTGTAGGGACTGGTAGCCCGATGTGCCTTTGCTAGGTCTCAATATATGTGCTTCAGTGCATTTTGAGAAATTAACGTTCAGAAACAAGATATATATCTGTAACAGCGCTCCGCTTCGCGGAGATAAAATTATATGTGTATTACCTAGCTGTTGCTAACACCAGTTAGCGACGGCTAGTAGAATATAGCGACCATCTTGGGCCCCACTTTGCATGTGAGTGATATTTATCACTAATGACATGCAAAGTGGGCATGCCAAGATGTTAGCGACTGGAAACAGTCGCTAACATCGCTATCTCCTATTATCAACTTTTGGAAATATTCGAGATAAGCGCGAATATCTCCAAAAGCTACCACCTGCCCTGAGCAGTTCTTAGCCATGTTATCCAATGGGAGGTGGATAACATGGCTAAGAGCATTAGCTCGGTAATGCATGAATATCGCTGAGTTTTCAGCGATATTAATGCATTGCGGTCGTTTTTTATCGTATTTCCGATAAACCTTGATAATAGCAAGGTTTATCTGCGATAATTTCTGACGGTAAAAAAATCGTTGCTAAGCATCGTTAGGGATAAATATCGCTTAACTTTGGTAATATGCCCCAACGTCTGTTAACGTTCGATTCGAAGGAAATCAGGAAGTGTTGAAAAACATTGTCTGCGCCATCTTGTCTTTTTTCAAATGCCACACTTTTGTCGTGCACGGCAGCCATTTTAGACGGCATGCCTTGACCAGACCCACTCTGTGCACGCTGTCGATCCTTAGCATGGCTCCCCACCCTCGCAAGCATCTCCCCCAGGCAGTGGTCACCCCCGCTCTCTGTCTTATGCATGGGTAATAAACCTCCCCCCATCTGCGCTGCTCTTCCCTGAGAATCACACCCTGTGCCCGCCCGACACCTCCCTTTCGCCCTATTCACTACCGCACCCTCTGACACTCCTTTTCCTCTGTGTCCGATTGTCCAGGCTGGTCCTAGGGTATCAGCTAGCCCTGCAGATGTAGTTTATGGCCACAGCTGTAAAGAATCACCCCTCTTCAAAGGAGTTATAGTAGATCAAGGCCCACACTCGATGAGATCCGTCACAGCAGAAGCGTTGCTATTATCTGAAAACCATCCTGTATTGTGATTGGGGAGGGGACCGAGCCTGAAGCGGAAGATTCCAGGGATGACTCTTTGTACATCAAAGTTTTTACAATTATGTGTCACATTAAAAATATATAGCACTCCGACAAAGTAGTAAGATTATAAAACTTTAATAATTTATAAATATATACAAGAAAACAAAAATAGTAATAACATATAAACATTTTTAGGGAAAAACAACGAAGTAGCGGTCGGCTGTGCGAATAGTCCCAACGCAGCACAACGTCCAGATTTCCGGCGTGGGGCGTCGCGGGGGGTGGGTCATCAGTAGCAAACTGTTGTGCGAATAGTTCCAAGGCAGCAGAACGCGCTGAAATCTAGATGACACGAAAGTGATGTCTAGTAAGTTGCCACCCAGCAAATAACGGCATGGGGCGTCGCGGGGGTTGGGTCATCAGTAGCAAACTGTTGCGCGAATAGTTCCAAGGCAGCAGAACGATGGCACCAAGGTGATGTCCAGTAAGTTGCCGCACTGGTTTTGGTATCCTACAATGCTGCTCCGAATAACGGCGTGGGGCGCTCCGGGGGAGGCGGCGTGAACGGGCCTCTCCAGGTGGAGTGTCATCTGTTGTAGTGGGGCGCCCCTTTACCGTTTCAGTTGCCATTCCGTCCGTTTTTGGTCCACTGTGTCAAAAGCCGCAATTCAGCTGAGTTGCGCCCACTCTTGCGGTGCAGCGATAGGCGGCTGTTACAGGACTCTCAAAATGGCGGCAGGCTGTTTCCTTTTTGGGCCTGGTCCACTGAAATGGCCCTGGGACACCTTGGAAATCGGACGCTTGTCTGCTAGGTCTTGGACCCCATTCTCGAAAGCGTCCCCTCCGCCTTGAGAATTCATCAAAAGTTTTGGGGGCTCCGACTCCTGCAGGCTTCTGGTGGGGAGCGGCTGCCATGATTGCTCGCGGAATGACCACGACTGAGCTACGAGATGGTGGTGCTCTCATGCTGACGACAGCTTCAGTCTGAAACATCCAGAAACAAGGTGGGGCTTTCATCGTTTGGGAAAAAAAAAAAGTTTTCATCCAATGAAAAGTGTTGTTTTTAGGTCACATGATCAAGCCTTCCATCATTAGGAAACCAAAAGTAAAATGAACCAATGAAAAGTTTTATAAACAAGTCACATGACCTGTTATGCGGCATAGGGTGTAAAATGCGGAGAAAATACGTTGGCACGTGAGGCGGCGTCAGTAGCGGACCGATGTGCGAATAGGCCGAAGGCAACACAACGCGCCAAGATCCGGATGGCACCGAGGTGGTGTCCAGCAAGTTGCAGCACTGGTGTGGCCATCCTACAATGCTGAAAGTCGGCGTGGGGCGCCCCGTTGGCCTGTGAGTTTGCGTCAGTAGCGGACCGATGTGCGAATAGGCCGAAGGCAGCACAACGCGCCAAGATCCGGATGGCACCGAGGTGGTGTCTAGTAAGTTGCCGCACTGGTGAGGCCATCCAACAATGCTGAAAGTCGGCGTGGGGCGCCCCGTTGGCCTGTGAGTTTGCGTCAGTAGCGGACCGATGTGCGAATAGGCCGAAGGCAGCACAACACGCCAAGATCCGGATGGCACCGAGGTGGTGTCTAGTAAGTTGCCGCACTGGTGTGGCCATCCTACAATGCTGAAAGTCGGCGTGGGGCGCCCCGTTGGACTGTGAGATGGCGTCAGTAGCGGACCGATGTGTGAATGGGGCCGAAGGCAGCGCAACAATATTTTCGGAATAGAAGACACCACTAGGCGCTGAGATTCCAAGATCCGGATGGCACCGAGGTGGTGTGTAGCAAGTTGCCGCACTGGTGTGGCCATCCTACAATGCTGAAAGTCGGCGTGGGGCGCCCCGTTGGCCTGTGAGTTTGCGTCAGTAGTGGACCGATGTGCGAATAGGCCGAAGGCAGCACAACGCGCCAAGATCCGGATGGCACCGAGGTGGTGTCTAGTAAGTTGTCGCACTTCTGTGGCCATCCTACAATGTTGAAAGTCGGCGTGGGGCGCCCCGTTGGCCTGTGAGATGGCGTCAGTAGCGGACCAATGTGCGAATGGGGCCAAAGGCAGCGCAACAATATTTTCTGATTTGAAGACACCACAAGGCGCTGAGATGCCAAGATCCGGATGGCACCGAGGTGGTGTCTAGCAAGTTGTGGCACTGGTGTGGCCATCGTACAATGGTAAAAGTCGGCGTGGGGCGCCCTGTTGGCCTGTGAGATGGTGTCAGTAGCGGACTGATGTGTGAATGGGGCCAAAGGCAGCGCAACAATATTTTCTACAATATTTTCGGAGTAGAAGACACCACAAGGCGCTGAGATGCCAAGATCCGGATGGCACCGAGGTGATGTCTAAGTTGCGGACCGATGTGCGAATGGGGCCAAAGGCAGCTCAACAATATTTTCTGAAGAGAATACACCACAAGGCGCTGAGATGCCAAGATCCGGATGGCACCGAGGTGATGTCTAAGTTGCGGACCGATGTGCGAATGGGGCCAAAGGTAGCGTAACAAGATTTTCTGTATGGAAGATACCACTAGGCGTTGAGATGCCAAGATTCGGATGGCACCGAGGTGATGTCTAGCAAGTTGTGCCACTGGTGTGGCCATCGTACAATGGTAAAAGTCGGCGTGGGGCGCCCTATTGGCCTGTGAGATGGTGTCAGTAGCGGACTGATGTGCGAATGGGGCCAAAGGCAGCGCAACAATATTTTCTGACTGACACCACAAGGCGCTGAGATGCCAAGATCCGGATGGCACCGAGGTGATGTCTAAGTTGCGGACTGATGTGCGAATGGGGCCAAAGGTAGCGTAACAATATTTTCTGTATGGAAGATACCACTAGGCGTTGAGATGCCAAGATTCGGATGGCACCGAGGTGATGTCTAGCAAGTTGGTGTGGTCATCCTACAATGCTGAAACTCGGCGTGGGTCACCCCATTAGCCTGTGAGATGGCGTCAGTAGCGGACCGATGTGCGAATAGGCCGAAGGCAGCACAACGCGCCAAGATCCGGATGTCACCGTGGTGGTTTCATAGTTGAGAGGCACTTCATCTGCAGTGGGGCGCCGAGATCCGGATGGCACCGAGGTGATGTCTAGCAAGTTGCTGTACTGGTGTGGTCATCCTACAATGCTGAAATGTAGTGGGGCGCCCATTTACCGTTTCAGTTGCCATTCAGCTGAGTTTCGGCTGCTCTTGATGCTACAGCGACAGGCGGCTGCAAGAGGACTCTCAAAATGGCGGCCTGTTCTTTGGATTTGGGCCTGGTCCACTAAAATGGCCCTGGGACACCTTAGAACTTGGACGCTCGATTTTTTTTTCCTTTCCTGTACATGCAAAAAAAGGTAAATGCCCGGTACGTTACACGCTTCATCTGCCACGATGAACTCTCCAGAGGAACCGAAAAAAAATATAGTTGTGGTAACTATACCATGCATCGTCATATGGAGAGGTGGCACCAATTAATTATAGTGCTGCATAAAAGAGAGATTTGGAGGAGAACCCCTGACCTGCTAGTACATTCATCAAAGAAGTGGCACTGAGAGCTTCAGAGGCAAGGGAAACGGTCCCAAATATTTAGAAGAACTTTGGAAAGATTAAAATGACATGTTTAGATTGTGGTAAATTAATTTCATGTGGACAGATGAGTGTTACTCTAATAAATACAGTATATGAACATCATCATAGTCGATGGTTGGTAGAGACATTTTGACTATATCCTGGACCTGCCCGTCCTCGCCCAAAATGGCGCCGGAATAAATGGGACTCGTAACTCCTTGTTGTGTACTGGTTGCAGAACCTTGAAATCACGAGATACGTATGCAGTTTTGAAGCACATGGCGGGCGGGGACGAGAATTGATTGAATATTTCGACATCCCTATTGATATTAAGTTCTGATGTGTTATTGATTACTGTACTGTTGAAAGTTCGAATTAACGTCACCCATGGTACTTGCCCGCAAATGTATATCTAGATAATTTTATTGTAACTGGCCCTGTCGTATTTTAATTATAAAATGTATGTCCACCGATTCCGTAACTGTTAGACACCTTAGTTCTTGCAACCTAATGGCCCGCCCGTTACGTTCCTCTACAGTGTAAATGTCTATTCATCATATACGATTACAGTTTGCTCCGTGGCAGGCCCACGTGGTTATAGGCTCGTATTTGTATAATGAAATTTTCACAATAAAGGTTTTTAAAAGAAAACATGGTAGTAGTATATACATTGGTAAAGTTTTTAATAATAGTCACTGTTTTAGAATCATTAAAAGGCAAGTGAAATAAAGCAGACCAATTACATGAAGGGTAAAAGGTATAATACGAAGGAACGCAGTAAAGATAAATGGTCAAGGGCTGTTGTGTTTTCTATTCCTGCAACATAAAGTGATCGCTAAGAATCTCATATTCAGGCGTATCGGCGACTAAGACAGCAGGTCGACCCTCTTTTGCTCAACGGCTCCGTCATGGGACGAAGAAACGCTCTTTTTCTCGAAAAAAGAATATATTTTACTTGCAGGACAGTTGTAAAATTTCCGGGAAAGTACATTAGCCTGGAACATTATAACATATATTTAAGAAAAAATAATGTTCGGAAGTAATTAAAAGCGTAATTTTTAGGTGATATGACCAAGGCTTTCATCATTAGAATAAGAAAAGTAAAATGAACCAATGAAAAGTTTTATTAACAAGTCACATGACTTGTTATGCTTACGTTACGCGCTGCGCGCCCCGGATGACTTCCGGATGCGCTAACGCGGCGCGTCATATGACGCATTACGCGACAACGCAGGTCCAGAATATAGTCAAAATGTCTCCACCAACCAGCGGTCAAAACACAACCCCTTTCAGCAGGCTAAATAGTTCTGTTAAATGACAACAGAAGGGACAGGCAACAAGAACCATCAGTCAAAGAGGGGAGGGCTAGTTCTTCTCTACCGGGTTACATTGGGGCGCTACCGGAACTGATCGAATTGGTAGTCTACAGTGTTTCTGGATGTTTCAGACTGAAGCTGGGGTTAGCATGAGAGCACCACCATTTCGTAGCTCCGTTGTGGCCATTCCGCAACCAATCATGGCAGCCGCTCTTTATCGTTATTTTGGGCGGGGTGGGTGGCGGAGCCGAGCTGTTTTGCAGCCATCATTGTGTGGAGTTCAGTTCATCTCACTAGTTTTGTATTTGTCATGAGGGGTTGTTCCTAATGTTTCTATTTTAGCGAGGTCAAAAAGAGATCCCATTAGTGGCCTACTGATTTTGCTCGATTCCTTTTCTTTTTTTTTACACGATTTTTCGTTATCTGCAAAGACTAAACAGAGTATTGCGACTCTGTGTTTGTTTGTAAATAGAGAATGAACCAAAGAGAACTAATTCTAAAACAGTAAATACTTGGATAACAATCAATCAAATGGAGAGAGAAGCAGGCACGACGGATTACAACGGGGGCAAAGGCCTGCGTTAACTACCTTTCACTATCTGCAAAGAGAGAGTACTCCTAATAGAAATGAGGGGGGGGGGGGCACCATTCAAAGCAGATCAGTGTGCATAAACACGAAAATGTTTTCACTTACCACGTACTTGACATTCGACAGCTTATGATATTTGCTATTAAAAAACCATTGAAATTCACTGAAAAAACCATAGGTTATAGACCATATATAGTTAGGAATTAGCATTTACAAAACCTTGAAAATTCACTGAAAAAACCATAGGTTATAGACCATATATAGTTAGGAATTAGCATTTAAAAAACCTTATTTTACTCACACAAAACCATTGAAATTCCATATATAGTTAGTTGCACTAACTATATATCGCGCACCCGCAATCCACTGCTGATCATGTCACATATTACATCATTCATGACATGGTCAGTGACATCACTGATGACATCACTGATGACAACAACCAGTGATTATGTGTTTCTGTAAAGTTTAAATATGTTTTACATATTGAAGAATGAGTGGATGTATAAGTGTCTGAATGAAGGTTTTAGTAGGTGCGTGATTGACTGTATGAGTGAGTGATTAAATGCGTCTTACTGAATGCACGGGTTAGTGACTAAACTGTCTAAAAGTGTGCATCAGTATGTCTGTTGTTGTGCAAGCTGCTGCACGTGTTGATCAGTAGCTATATAAGTAGCTATATGGGTTATTGATTGGTTGCACAAGTATTTGTATGGGAGACTGAGTGTGTGTATGGCTGGCTGGGAGGTGTGTGACTCTGTGCAGATCAATGTGTACTTGTATCAGTGATTCTATAAGAGAGTAACTATGTGTTAGTATATGTTTCAAAAATGTAAGGTGTTCTGTGTTTAACTGTATAGATGAGAAAATGGAAGTGTGATTGATTCTTTTCAGGACTGACTAGGTGTGTGAGTAACTCCATGGATGAGTGGCAGAGTGTGAGTGTCTGTATAGGTGTATGAGTGCATATGATAGTGTTGTAAAGATGAGTGATTGTATGTATGAATGATTGTATGAGTGAATGTGTGTGTAGACATAGGAATCAGTGAGTGCGTATGTAGTAACTAGTATTGGTGTGTCAATGGTTTCAAAAATGATACTCTCTATTTAACACTGGGTGTAACGGAGGTTATATTAGAGTGTGAGGAGATGCATTGTATTATCACATGAATGATATCATCAGTGATGTGATCATTGATGTCAAGTGAGATGTCATCAGTGATGTCATTTGAGATGTCATCAGTGATGTCATCAGTGATGTCACTGACCATGTCATGAATGATGTAATATGTGACATGATCAGCAGTGGATTGCGGGTGCGCGATATATAGTTAGTGCAACTAACTATATATGGAATTTCAATGGTTTTGTGTGAGTAAAATAAGGTTTTTTAAATGCTAATTCCTAACTATATATGGTCTATAACCTATGGTTTTTTCAGTGAATTTTCAAGGTTTTGTAAATGCTAATTCCTAACTATATATGGTCTATAACATATGGTTTTTTCAGTGAATATATATATATATATATATATATGTATATATATATATATACAAAAAAGAAGGAGAGAACTCTGGGTAGGTCTCAGTTTAGGTGGAAAGCAGCTCCTGTTAGAGCACTCTCAACACCAGCGACACTCTAGATCTGCTCACCTCAAATGTCTGTTTTTCTATCAAAGTTTTTAAGCATAGGATTAGCACAGTGCTATCCACGTCGAGGTAGAAAATGACAAAGTCTTTTGCCATTTAAACAGCAAAGTCTTTAAGCATAGGACTAGTACAGTGCAGTCCTTGCCGAGCTGTAAAATAACAAAAGCCATTTATCACTCCAGGCACAATATTACAGCTTTGAATTGGTAAAATACCAACTCAAGCCAACCTGAAATGAGTAAAAGCAACCCCTGACACAGTGTTTCGCTCTAATTAGAGCTCTTCAGAGAGGTATAGCTTTGTCCAGACACAAGGGAGCACCCAGTATTAAGTCAAAACAAAACCCTTTCAGGCATAGAGTGACGCATAAAGTATGCAAAAAAGAAGGAGAGAACTCTGGGTAGGTCTCAGTTTAGGTGGAAAGCAGCTCCTGTTAGAGCACTCTCAACACCAGCGACACTCTAGATCTGCTCACCTCAAATGTCTGTTTTTCTATCAAAGTTTTTAAGCATAGGATTAACACAGTGCTATCCACGCCGAGATAGAAAATGACAAAGTCTTTTGCCATTTAAACAGCAAAGTCTTTAAGCATAGGACTAGTACAGTGCAGTCCTTGCCGAGCTGTAAAATAACAAAAGCCATTTATCACTCCAGAAAAGGGGGTGGTGATGGATAGAGCATCTGAATTAAACAGAACACTCATACCCAGTCAAAAGATCAGGGCTTGATCCATCACCGTTTTTTAGCTCACTGCACCATCCCAGTTCAGAACCTGGCTATATGCAAATTAGTCTGACCCTGGCCCAGTGCATCATGGGAACAGGGCAGACCAAACTACCAAGCCAATTCTTTACTGGAAAGGAAACAAGCTTCCGGGGACCGGTTTCTGGCATTGCAGCCGTCTTCGGCCCAGCTTGCTTGAATCCTGATGGTGCAGTGAGCAAGGGACTCATGTCTGAGCATACCCTGCCACTCCTATAGTGGCCAAAACGATTCAGAAAAGGGGGTGGTGATGGACAGAGCATCTGAATTAAACAGAACACTCATACCCAGTCAAAAGATCAGGGCTTGATCCATCACTGTTTTTTAGCTCACTGCACCATCCCAGTTCAGAACCTGGCTATATGCAAATTAGTCTGACCCTGGCCCAGTGCATCATGGGAACAGGGCAGACCAAACTACCAAGCCAATTCTTTACTGGAAAGGAAACAAGCTTCCGGGGACCGGTTTCTGGCATTGCAGCCGTCTTCGGCCCGGCTTGCTTGAATCCTGATGGTGCAGTGAGCAAGGGACTCATGTCTGAGCATACCCTGCCACTCCTATAGTGGCCAAAACGATTCAGAAAAGGGGGTGGTGATGGACAGAGCATCTGAATTAAACAGAACACTCATACCCAGTCAAAAGATCAGGGCTTGATCCATCACCGTTTTTTAGCTCACTGCACCATCCCAGTTCAGAACCTGGCTATATGCAAATTAGTCTGACCCTGGCCCAGTGCATCATGGGAACAGGGCAGACCAAACTACCAAGCCAATTCTTTACTGGAAAGGAAACAAGCTTCCGGGGACCGGTTTCTGGCATTGCAGCCGTCTTCGGCCCGGCTTGCTTGAACTTGTTCAAATTCTAATATGACATACTGAGTGTTATAATACTGTTTCAAGACCGGAGTCGTTGTTGCTTATATATATATATATATATATATATATATATATATATATATATATATATATATATATATATTCTCTCAAGGTGCATATTTCTAGCAATTAGGATGGAAAACCTGTACATACTTACCTTTTGATATTTTGTTCCTCTGTATCTATTTTGTTCTCTGTATTTTCGAAGCCTGGGCGCTAAAATCCGCTCCACTTGTGGATTTTTGGCAACTCCGAGATCCGCGTAAAATGCGGAGTTACAGAAAACTCAGCGATGCCGGCCAATATGCTTTTTGGAAAACAAAAAATTACTCCTGCATCAGCAGTGTCTGGGGACCAAGCTGGGAGCAGCACCTCTGCATCAGTGGGCCCACCCCACCAACCTAGGCCCAAGCCCATGAGTGTCACAGAGGTAGCCAGTCTACATGCGCAAACGCCAACGTGCAGTGATGTTGAAATATCTTTATCGCAAAGTAGTACCCAGCCAACGCAGGTGGAAACTCAGCAGATAAGTGGGAAACAACAGCCAGAACAATAGCTGGAACAACAGCCGCAACAACAGCCACAACAATAGCCACAACAACAGCCCACAATAGTAGTTGTTCCTCCCGAAGTAGGGGCAGTTCAGGAAATCGTTCACAGACGAAGAGCAAGCCATTCATTCAGAAGATCCATTGTCTTCCAGATCCCCAGCAAGAACAAGCATTTGCAATTCAAATGGTCTCGGTTTTGGGACCTTATATGTATTGAGTTATGCAGTACCTTATGCACTGCCTGCCCCCAAGTGCTTTTTTGAAAGTTAAGTATATGATAAAAAGGAAACGTCAGACCGATAAAAGCGTCCATTAACCCCATTAGACAAAGCTGTTAAGGACAAGCAACACTTTAATGATGAAATAAAAGAGAGATAAATTGAGAGGGCTGACCAGAAAGTGACTCCCTAATAAGCATGGGCAGATTTTGCGGATCCACGATTCACGAATTTGCGGATTCACGGATCGTGGATCCGCAAAATCCGCGGATTATGCGGATCGGCGGATTTGGGGGCGGGGCTTCCTCGAGTGTGTGGGCGGGGCCAAACGGACGGAGCTTCCATGCGAGCGCACATGCCGCTTGTGTGTATAAAAGGTCAGAGACCGATCAGAGCAGCAGATTAAGAGACAGAAGCCCCTGGTATATTTGGGAAGAAGGCACATCTGCCCAGCCTCCCAACGCTCACGATTTTTTTTAGGGCTGATGAATGAGTCACTGCATTTGCGCTTCAACTAGTCCCAGCGACCAAGTGTGTGTTACTATGCAATCGCGCCGAAGTGCGCAGGGGTCCCTTGAGTGAAATGTACATCATAGTGGGTAAATGGCGGGAAGACGGTGCATGCCGCTTGTGTGTATAAAAGGTCAGAGACCGATCAGAGCAGCAGATTAAGAGACAGAAGCCCCTGGTCACAGGAACAGCACGGGGATTCAGCTCGTCAAAGTCAAAGATGCAAACGCCTCTGGCGAGCATCACAGCGGATTTTCGATGGTATATTTGGGAAGAAAGCACACCTGCCCAGCCCCCACAACGCTCACGATTGAAGTGTTTCCTGCTGAGGTTTATTTTTTGTGCCAGGACCGTCGTGCCCGAATGAACCCTGCCCTTCATATTTATTCAAGAAGACACCACCGTTTGAATAATTTACGATGGCGCCGGCAAGCTGCCAGCGCCATCCTGCAAAAGTTACTTAATTAGCTTCAACAGGAAGCTCCAACTGATAAAATAAAGCAGGCGCTCGAGCCCCTGCTTTATCTTATCTGTTAGAGCTTCCTGTCGAAGCTAATTAAGTAACCATTTGAGGATGGCGCTGGCAGCTTGCCGGCGCCATCGTAAATGATGTAGGCTTGAACTTTTGACCGCAAAATCCGCTCCGACCGCGGATTGCGGATTCTCGGTAAATTCGCGAGAGTTCGCGGATCGCGGATTTACCGAAAATCCGCAAAATCCGCGATCGGAGCGGATTTTGCGCTCATGCTTACTCCCTAAATAAGCAGAGGACAGACAGGTCCGTCCTCAAGTTTCATTTAGAGTTAAAAAAAAAAGCTTGTAACTTAAACAAGCGTACTCTGGTAAGTACATAGCCTGGCAATTTGGGGACTGGCTGCAGGCTGCAGAGGGGAAAGGCAACCTGGCAGCTCGAGGGAGCCAGCCACCAACTGGTAACAAGGCACAGGAAACAGGGCTCCATTACCTTACATTGTACCCCGTGTAAGACCCCGTGACCTCCAGTCCAACAGCACACACACTGACCCATTGTGCCCACCATAGGGGCTGAATCTCCCTCCTAAACACCAGTGCCCGCTAGCAGCTCCCTAACCACACCTATCCCATTCACACCCTTCTCTGGTGCACACACGGTGTTTTTTCACAGTTTACGATGTGTCCTTGAGTGGCACCCTGCACCCGCGTGTGCAACAGTGGGGACGTCGGGTCCCATAGAAAAGGTCACTGAAGCGGTCTGTTTTGATACAGTAGAGTTTAGGGTAGGGAAGTAAGTTTAGTCTTTCAAGTGGGTGGTGTGTGTGTCAGTATGTATGAGAAGTGAACGTATGGCTGTGTATGTATATGGGACGTTTTTTATGACGATCGGATTTGTGGCTGCTTGTGTGTGTGATTGTGTGCTGTCCTTGAATGCACCCGTACCTTTTTGACTGTGAGGTAAACGTCAGGCTAAACCAGCGCTTCGAGAATTACCCTGACACAGCCTGGACCCGCCCGCCAGTCTCCAGCAGCCGACCGAGTGTGAATCAACCGACAGCGGGGCTGCCAGGAGGAGACCGGCGAGGGGCTAGAAACTTCAACACCCAGCAGACCTCACTGGGGTCCAGCGTCATCAGCGAGCGCCAGGTGGCGCTTTAAATTGCCATCGAACCCATCGAGTGGGCGATCTATCCTTGAATGCACCCGTACCTTTTTGACTGTGAGGTAAACGTCAGGCTAAACCAGCGCTTCGAGAATTACCCTGACACAGCCTGGACCCGCCCGCCAGTCTCCAGCAGCCGACCGCGTGTGAATCAACCGACAGCGGGGCTGCCAGGAGGAGACCGGCGAGGGGCTAGAAACTTCAACACCCAGCAGCCCTCACTGGGGTCCTGCGTCATCAGCGAGCGCCAGGTGGCGCTTTAAATTGCCATCGAATCCGTCTCGCGGGACGCGAGCGGGACGCCGGGTGAAGCAAGGGCAAAGGGCGGGCCCTCTGTGGCCCTCAGGGGCCAGAAGCGGACGGGACGGGCTACCCCCTTAACATCTCTAGATAAATCACCCCGTAAAAAGGTAACTCACGTATTTTATACTTGGTGGATAGCTACATGCTAAATATACAAGGATGACTAAAGCCCAGAAAACTCCTATGACAACAAGATCCACAACGAGACTAAAATCCGTGAGCACACCACTACCCACCATAACTGTCATAGATCTTATGTTGCAAAAGACGATCAGTGTAGTGGCGGATGCTATCCAGGATACAGAGAGACGTCTTTCCCTGACACCAGATATGTGTTTTCCAAATCTGTCTTTGCATACCACTGACAATACACATATTCAGGACGCCTCAATCAACTCTCCGGACTCACTACTAATGCAGTCCTTTACTGATTTGCCAGGATCTCATATTAAGGACAACACACCGAAAACCCTGTGTACATGCCCTGCAGGGAATTCCATTGACAGTAGCCCTCTGGTGCCGATTAGCCTTGGAAGTAATATTAGCTGTCTGCACACATCACTTTTAGACCCAGAAGTTCAACTAGTGGAGAGCCACATACCCACTACTCAACTGGAACCGATGATAACTCATGAACAAACAAATAAAACTCAGCGTCAAAAGAAACAACGAAAAACAAAACATCTATCGAAAAAAATTAACCGCCCATTGGGAAAACAGAAACATTCTATCAAAGATATGTGGCAGAAACTTAGACAGGGTAAATCCCCCGCAACTCCCACAACTGGGTCTCTGCCTACACCTACCCTCTGTCGTGTTTTGGCAGCTCCTGAGTTAGTGTTTAGCACAGCTACACGGTCTTTTCTGTTAACTTGACCAAAACGAACGGGGGCCATTTTGAATCCCTCTGACTTCCGTTTCCTATGAACACGCTGCCTCTTGGTCAGTGTGCCCTTTCGTCCTTTCTCGATACCCATGGTCACTATTCTGCTCGGCAACAGGCTATTTTTAGTACTGGTCAAGCGCACATGCGCACTATGCATCAACTGGTCACTCTTTAGGAATGTTCACACTAACTGACCAGTGCCGTTGAACTCCTCCCACGTGCTGGCTGTGTTCCAAAAATGACCTTATATGTACCTAAAATGTGTAACTTGTAACCGCCTATCTTTTTATTGCTATTAAACTATATAAAAGAGGTCGCGCACCGATGTTCGGTGTGCTACTTCTTACATTGCCGAAGGGTGCTGTAGGAATGTATCACCACCCCATGGGGTCTTAATAAACTTGTCTTTTACCTTTTCCAGTGTCCGTGCCAACTTCTATACTAAGGCGTTCGAGAGTTTAGCAAGTATGTAGGCCTGATTTGAACCCAACACCACAATTGGCGACCACGAAGGGACTCATCGGCGACTCGGATGCCCGAAGGAGAGGTCGTGACGAAGGTCAGGAAACTCGCCATGGACGCGTACGCTGCCACTGAGTGACCCGAGTCTTGGCACCCACGGTGTGTTTTCCCTTCCTTCCGATCTGACCTTCCAGGTGGCGCCGGTCCTCGACTGAGATTCTGATCTTGGATTGTCGTGATGTGCCGTTTTGGCTGATTTGACCACAGAACTTGGCAGTTGGACTTTGGACGTTTGAAAATATTTGGTAAGCTTTTGAGCGGTGAGGTAGTCTACTGACACTTACTGTGGCTTTTTGAAACTTTGAATTTGAATTTGAAATTTGTTAGCTGACGTTTTGAATCTTTGAATTTGAATTTGAATATGTGAAGTGCACCTCACATAGGCAGGCATGTAGGGATATTTCTCTGATTTATTTGATTTGAACGGTACACCGCGTTAGGTGACATTTTTGTAGTATCACATTTTCGTGGTACTTTTTGAAACATGCCTGTTTTTAGCACACTCCGTAGGATGTGCTGTTCTGAAAATGGTACCAATTATCGATTAAGTGAAAAGCAGCCGGCTCCCCCAGAGGGGACTCCAAATCGTGAAATGTATGTCAAATTCGGTATTCCACCTATAATGTATAGTACATTATGGCATAAGTATACTAAGACTGATCGTGAATTACAGTGGCCGCTATATGGGTCGTTTGACCTTCGAAAGGTACAGTATGTAGAGCAGTGTTTGTTTCAGCGAAGGTCTAGACAAGATATGTTTGATTGTGTGCGTATGTGGGAGAAAGAGGTGCGTGAACGAGCGAAGCGTGAGGAAGCCTTGGCGGAGAAAGTGCAGCGGAAGGCTGCACATGACAAAGCTTTACAGCTACAGGAGAAGGAATTACAGGAAAAGAAAGTGAGGGAGAGACAAGAACGCAATTTACAGGTTAATGGTCAATTCCCTATCAGGCGTCCTCTTTATCCAGTCCTTACTAATGAAACAGATGATTTTTCATTACTAGATCGTTGTCCGCCTCCGTACGTCGTACCTACGGCTCCGAACGAGGACTCGGACGAGGATAGTGATCGAACACAGCGTACCAGGTTACATGCGGAACGAGCTGCGGAATTACGTTCATTTGCACGAAAACTAAATATTAATACTGTTACTGTTTCTGACGTTACTGAACAAATGGAACAGTGGCCTGATAAGGAACGACTGTATTTTTTAGATCATTTTGGAGATGAAGTTGTTGAGCGGTATAGAAAATATTCTCTCGAGTTAGAACCAAAGGAGATATCCAAGGGTCGTGAGAATTTTCGTAAAGGTCTTTTTGTTCTTTCAGATGCGGACGACTTCTTCAAGCGTTTGATTGAACTGCGTAATGAGGCGACACGACTACGGGAGTTGGAAAAGTCGAAGAATTCGTCTACGTCCGGAGCGACGGGGATATCCAAAGAATGCCCTATCTTTGAAACAGATAAGATCGCTGCGATTAATGTTAGACCTATGCGAGAAGCTGCGCCTTTATATGTCCCTCATAAAGGGGATGGCACAGATGATGATAAAAGATCCAAAGACGCGAAAGGGTATTTTGTATATAATTGGGTTTATACGCCTTGGAATAGAGCAGATGTCATGGCGCTTAAGAATGCTTTACCTGATCCCCGTAAAAACCCTGCGGCTTTTTATGAAAATGTTGAAAGTGCAATTTCTTCATGTATCATGACGTTAGTTGATATTGATCTATTTTTCGGGTTGATATTGCCCCCTGATATGTGGAGAGCGATTCGTAGGTTTGATGACCTCACGACTCTCGGGGCCACTTGGAAAGATCTTGTTCAGGCTGATTTAGATAGAGAACCAGCATGTAAGCCGTGTCAATTAATATTAGACCTTCCAGGGGCCATACTAACAAAACTAAAGACTCTTGCTCCCGCTAAAAAGATTGATTGGACTATATTAGCCTCTTGTAAGCAGAAAGCGGATGAATCAGTTTCCGATTTTTTCTCTCGCTTCGAGGAAGCGTTCCATGATTACAGTGGTCAATTATTGACAGAAGATACTGGCAGGCATTTATTCGTTGATAAGTATGTGGCTAATCTCCTACCGGAGATTGCGAAACGATTGAAAGCGAGTGAAAGTTCATGGACCACAGCAACCCCTGCTTCTTTATTGACTATGGCTCAATATTATGAAAGACAGGAATTAGAGGCAAAAGAAAGTAGTGAAAAGAAAGCAAAGGATTTGAAGACGAAGGTAATGTTAGCCCAGGTTCAGGCTACGAGAGGAAATAACAGAGGAGGGCGAGGATCATACAGTAATGCTCCTCCCCCTCGTTCTGACATTTCTGTGAATCAATGTGCATACTGCAAACAGTTTGGGCATTGGATTGCAGACTGTCCGGTGTTTCGAGAGCAGCGTAATTTGAGGGGACGAGGAAGTGGAAGGTCTAGGAATTATTATGGAGGGTCAAGAGGAGGTTATGGCACGAATGATCGAGGAGGCTATGGTACGAATGATCGTGGAGGATATGGAGCAAGGGGTCGTGGTTAGTCTGATTATAATACGTTTGATAACCGCAATCAATATCAGATAAATGAGGGTGGTCCTGCTGAACCACGGGATGAGCATTATGCATAGGATTGCGTAGGATGGGGTGTGGAATCGGTTGAGGTACCAGTTGATCAAAGGGGTCCATACATAGAAGCACATGTTCTGGGTTCCACTGATCAATTTCTGGTCGATACAGGAGCTACTCGTAGCGCTTTGTCCAAATACTTGGTTCCAAGGGCTCCCCTGTCTGGCGAGGTAATTACAGCAATAGGGTTCGATGGAACACCTACTTCTAGCCCATTGTCTCAACCAGTTGCATTTCATGTTGATAAATTTGCTGCCCCATGTCCCTTTTTGTTGTCTCCAAATACACCAGATAACATTATTGGACTCGATATGTTAAAACACTTTCGAGCTACTATTCGCTGTGCCCCAGAAGGAGTGCGAGTTGTGTTGAATGAGAATTACCCAGACTTTGAGCGAGTGTGTTTTCTCCATGAATCTGAAGTATTGGCCTCCTTACCAAACACGTTGTGGGCCACTTCTGACACGGATGTGGGGCAGATGTTAATCCCTCCAGTACGTATTACTGTAAAGGAGGGAGTATCTCTACCACGTGTCCCACAATATAAGATTTCCAGAGAAGGAGAACTTGCTTTGATGCACATTGTGAACGATTTGATTTTGGCAGGAGTAGTTGAGGAAGTCCCCTACAATGTTTGCAATAGCCCAATTTTACCGATCCTTAAAAGAGATACAGATGCTAAGGTTTACCGTTTCATTATTGATTTGAGGGAAATAAACAAGATAGTAGTGCCTCAGTACCCGGTGGTGTCTGACATCACCACGTTGCTTACGTTGGTTCCATCGACGGCAACTACTTTTACAGTCATCGATTTGAAGAATGCCTTCTTTTCGATCCCTGTACATCCTGACAGTCGATATCTATTCGGCTTTACATTAAATAATAAATCGTACAGATTCTGTCGAATTCCTCAAGGCTATACTGAAAGTCCTAGCATTTATAGTCAGGCATTAAAAAGACAGCTTGATTCCTTTGACTTACAAGAGGGAGTGGTTCTCATTCAATATGTAGACGATATCTTACTTGCTGCAGACACGCCAGAACAATGTGAGAAGAGTACCTTTTCTTTGCTTTCCTTCCTGGCCAAACATAATCATAAAGTTTCGAAGAAAAAGCTACAATATTGTAGACCAAAGGTGACCTACCTCGGTCATCTTTTGTCTAAGGAGGGCCGTGCATTGACACCAGATCGAATTCAAGCAATCCTAGATACTCCAGTCCCTCGCACTCAGAAGGATGTTCGCGCCTTTATAGGTTTGACGTCTTTTTGTAGGCAATGGATATTGGGTTTTTCACATATCGTTAAACCATTGTTGGCATTGTTGTCTAAAGATACACCGATTCCCATTGAATGGACGGATGAATGTCAGAATGCTTTTGAGCAATTGAGACAAGCTCTTTGTTCTGCACCAGTGTTGGGTACACCTGATTACACGAAGATCTTTACATTATATGTACACGAGAAGGATGGGTGCGCATTGTCAATGTTAGTGCAGACACACGGAGACAAACAGAGGCCTTGTGCATACTTCTCGGCGGTACTCGACCCTGTGGCTCGAGGATTGCCTGGATGTTTTCGAGCAGTTGCAGCAACAGCAGTTGCGATACGACAAAGTGAGGGAATAGTTTTGTCACACAAATTGTTGGTGCTAGTTCCCCATGCGGTAGATGCGTTACTGAATCAAACAAAAACGCAGCATCTAACCAGTGCCCGTTTGACAGGATATGAGCTAACATTGTTGGCGCCGCACATCACACTAAAGCGATGTGCGACACTAAATCCTGCTACTTTACTGCCGGATCCTGTTGCTGAGACCCAGAAGGAAGAACAACATGATTGTGTTTTTCTGACTGAGGAACAGACAAAGGGTCGTATCGATTTACAGGATACGCCATTTCCAGATGTAGATGGGGAACTGTGGGTTGATGGATCGTGTGTGAGGTTACCAGATGGTACGACTTCCGCAGCTTATGCGATCACGACACTTAAGACCGTGGTAGAAGCAGCACGAATACCCCAGAAATCGGCTCAAGCAGCTGAATTGATAGCCTTAACGAAAGCATGTGAGTTAAGTGCTGAGCTATGTGTGAACATTTACACGGATAGTCGTTACGCTTTTGGAGTAGTGCATGATTTTGGCCTACTTTGGAAGGAACGAGGATTCCTGACTTCACACGGAGTACACATCATGCATGGAGAGTTGGTACGCGATCTCCTGAATGCACTGTTATGCCCAAAGAAAGTTGCAATAGTCAAGTGCAGTGCACATAAAAAGGTGACGGACAAAATAGGGCAAGGCAATGCTTTTGCAGACCGCATTGCGAGAGAGACCGCTATGCTGCAAAATAATTTCCCCATGTATGTGGTGAAGTCACAAGCTGAGCGGTGGCATGATGCTAGAGAAGAAATACTAGATATACAGAAGTCAGCATCTGAGGCAGAACTTATGAAATGGGCCACTGAAGGAGTATTGGATGATGAGGGTTGCTGGCGTAGTAAAGATATGGAGAGATGGAAACTACCCATGGCCTATTTACAAACAATGGTGCAAATGACACACGGGCTGGCACACATTGGAGCTCTCGCAATTACTAAATTGCTTACACGAGTTTGGGAAAATGCTGACATTGCTAGCACGGCTAAGAGAGTAGTGCAGACCTGTCTGATATGTTTGCAGCACAATCCTGGACAAGGGACTCATACTCCTAAAGGAGGGTTTGTTCCACCTACTGCACCATTCGAAGTACTACAAATGGATTACATCCAGCTGGAACGCTGTAATAATCTCAAGTATGTCCTAGTAGTGGTGTGTGCCTTCAGCAAATGGATTGAGGCTTACCCTACGAAAGACAATACAGCATTGACAACAGCTAAGGTGTTACTCAAGGAGTACTTCCCGTGCTACGGTGTTTGTAAACTTATGTGGAGTGATAATGGCCCTCATTTCATTGGAAAAGTAGTGGAATACGTCCTGAAAGGATTGGGAATCAAGCAACGATTCCATGCTGTCTTTCATCCGCAATCAGCAGGTTTAGTAGAACGATACAATGCAACTCTGAAGCTGAAGCTAGCAAAGATAGTGGCATCTACATCTCTGAAATGGCCGGACGCTTTGCCTCTGGCATTGCTGTCCATTCGATCAGTGCCACATTCTCGATCTGGCCTCACACCCTACGAAGTGGTGTTTGGAAGGCCTATGAATATTTGGGGAGTTCCAAAACCTCGTTTGATACATGATATGCCTTGTATAATGATGAACGATTATCTGGCACGATTAACAAATGATTTGCTTTCTATCCATCAACAGGTTCGAGAGGCGCTCCCTGATAACTCCACTGGTGAGGCTCACGATCTCCGCCCTGGGGACCACGTGATGGTCAAAGTATTTGAACGATCCAGCAGTTTGGAACCGAGATGGCATGGCCCTGAGCAAGTGCTGCTGGCTACGCGAACTGCTGTGAGAGTCACTAACAAGAAGCGGTGGATACATTCAACGCACTGCCGACGTGTCTCTCCGGATCTGGTGAGCCCTGTGGTGCTATCCGACTACAGAAATATTTTGGATACAGAAAAGAGCCCAGCTGTCACGCCTGATGAATTGGAGGGAGCCTTCCCGGACCACGTTGTTTCTGATAAAGTGAAGTACAATCTACGGCCCAGGAAATAAGATTCCTTTTGTGTTTTTGAAACTGGTTGGTAACCGCTCTGAGGTTTGTGAAACGGAAGCCGGGAATATCAAGGGGGGGGGGGTCAGTTCTGCCCAGTGTAGCGACACCCGTCTTGAATCCCGGAGAACAAATCAACGGCAGCCTCGGTTCAGAACCATCGTTTTTTTTCTTCTCGTTTAGTGTTGCTTGTGAAGAGTATTGTTTTGTGAACTATGGCATCTCCTTCGACACGAAAAGGGAGAATTCTTGGTGTTGTTTTGTTTGTCTTGACCGTAGTGGTGATCGCAGTATTAGCTTGGACTATAGAACTGTTGTTTCCTGTACGAGAACATTTGCTGCCCACCACTCCAAGTCCATCTGAACATTTTCATTTCACTCTGCCTTTTCACGAAGAAAGACATAGGCAGACTTATTTGAATAACAGCTTTATTAAGATTTTGCATCATACTCATAACATGACCAACACGTCCAATTGTTGGGTATGTGGAATGTTGCCCGGACATCAGAAGAAGGGAGGAACACCACTCATTCCTCTCCCGTTTTCTCATAATGGTTCTTGTCATGCTTGGTACACTCTTCTTTTTACTCTGCGATGGCCAACGAAAGGTGGACTACTTTTTCGGTTGAATAAAATATGTTATAACGACAAAGACGGCTATCCACACGCTGAAGGAACTAAGTTTGAATGGGAAGAGTACCGTCCGGACAATGTTTCTACACCTCGTGTATATACGAATCAAAGACTTATAAATGTGACGAGCTCGCATATGATAACAGTCATTGATACAAAAGCAGATTTGTGTATTAGAAATAAAGGTACAATCCCTGTAGGCCGCAGTGAATGTAATATTACACTTACCTTTGATACACCAATTGGAATTGCATTTGTAGCTTCACATAACACATATTTCATTTGTGGAAATAAGGGATACCATCGTCTACCATTGGGATGGTTGGGAACGTGTTATATAGCTTTTGTATTACCACCTGTATTTATTGCTCCTCCCATGTACCACAATGATTACGTTCTGTACCATGATTTCATACTAAACAGGGTCAAACGAACAGTAGATCTTGATGAAATAGACCAGACTGATACCACTTTACAACAATATGTAGATTTCAATTTGGGGTTATTCTCATTCGTAGGAGCTGCACTGAATAGCAGGAAGATAAGGCGGCTTACGCGTGTGGTGGAAGCAGTCGCTAACGAAACTGCCGCCGCTTTAGGGAATATTACTGAGGAATTGCAAATTACCAGAATTGTGGCGCTCCAGAATCGAATGGTTCTAGATGTGATACTAGCTGATAGAGGTGGAGCATGCCGCGTCATCGGAAGTAGTTGTTGCGTGTACGTACCAGATAACTCACCTTCTGTATATGATTCGATTACAAAATTACATAAGATAGCTGCTGAGATCCACCCAGAAAATGGAACATGGACCTTTTCTGGTTGGTTCTGGACCCTGCTTAGTACTTGGGGTTGGAAATTATTAACGATTCTCTGTGTTTTTATTGGAGTACTATTTTTCCTTTGTCTATGTATTCAATGTGGCCCTACATTATGTTCTGTATGTATCACAGCCTGTATTCCGTCCAAACGAGCTATTGTTAAGCAAGAGAAACTGATCAATGATGAAGTATTGAAAATAATGGCTATTAACATTGAGGATGAACATTCTGACTACTTCCACTATGAGGTAGCTTTTGCTAAACGCTAAAAGGGCCGTCTGTCGTGTTTTGGCAGCTCCTGAGTTAGTGTTTAGCACAGCTACACGGTCTTTTCTGTTAACTTGACCAAAACGAACGGGGGCCATTTTGAATCCCTCTGACTTCCGTTTCCTATGAACACGCTGCCTCTTGGTCAGTGTGCCCTTTCGTCCTTTCTCGATACCCATGGTCACTATTCTGCTCGGCAACAGGCTATTTTTAGTACTGGTCAAGCGCACATGCGCACTATGCATCAACTGGTCACTCTTTAGGAATGTTCACACTAACTGACCAGTGCCGTTGAACTCCTCCCACGTGCTGGCTGTGTTCCAAAAATGACCTTATATGTACCTAAAATGTGTAACTTGTAACCGCCTATCTTTTTATTGCTATTAAACTATATAAAAGAGGTCGCGCACCGATGTTCGGTGTGCTACTTCTTACATTGCCGAAGGGTGCTGTAGGAATGTATCACCACCCCATGGGGTCTTAATAAACTTGTCTTTTACCTTTTCCAGTGTCCGTGCCAACTTCTATACTAAGGCGTTCGAGAGTTTAGCAAGTATGTAGGCCTGATTTGAACCCAACACCACACCAAGTCCCAGATACATCCCGATTTGAAAAGGTCAACATCGAGAGTGTTTCGGATAAAGATCGGACAAGGCAAATAGTTCAGACACCTACAACGAAAATACCTTCCCTGAATGATATAGAAATCATGGTTAAAACTCTCTTACAGCCCATCAGTATTCGAATTGTCAATATAGAAAAGGCTTTAGGAAAATTCGAGAGAGCACAAAATGAAGTATCCTCTAGCATTCTTAAACGGTTAAATTTCCCTAATATAACTTCTACCTTTGTTCCAGCAAGTTCAACACTTAAAGATAATAACACCAAAACTGTAAGAACCACTAGTGTTATAATAAATAGTACTGACAAACTGACATTGCCTCAGCAACAGGGACCCCTAGTCACAACTCACCCAGCAATGACTACACAAGTACTGCCTAACCTACCGCAGTCAGTAGCTACGTCTGCAACTAACACACAAATTATGCAGGTATGCGACGAAACTGATGATAGTGAGTGGGCTGCGGAGGGTCACTCTCAAGAAGCTGGTATAGTAAATGTGGAGCCATTGAGGCCTCCTACCTTATTACCAGCAAATACTCCCATTAAGACACCAGGGGCAACCCAGCCTAAACCGATGATAGCAAAAATACCTATCCACATGAATCTTCCACCTGAATCAAATGCATATACAATAGTTATGATTGGGGTCCCCAAACTAGCTGACAATAGGGGGGAGACCTATGTGGAACTAAAAAATAAGGTCATGCAATGGCTAACTACACACAGGCCACTTCCCTCTCATATAACTGGGTCCATTTCCCATGTGAAGAGAGTAGATTGGGTGGGCTCAAGATTTAAATCAACAGAGGGAGACTGCATAGTAGTCAATTTCAAAGATAGACGAGTGGCGAAACTTATTGTTAACTGGCGGAGTCCTTCGACAAACATCTTGATCCGCACGATGGGCTTAAGCTATTTCCATCCCCATAACACAAACAGGCTAAGTAATAACCCAAAATCTTACCAGGGCTTCGAGGGGTCTCTGGAGCCTCAAGCCCATTTTCAATCTTGGGCACCCACTATGATTTATAATCAGGGGTCAACGCTAGATTGGGATCAGCAAAGACAGGCACATTTATGGGAAGGTAGATCACGTAACCAACTCCCTCAAGTAATGTATGAGAGAAGGGAACCTGTACAACACACATACGAACGAGATTATGTATATCCTTATCTGTCCCAAAACCAATTTGAGATCCCAACCTCAAATAGATATGATGCCCTGTACTCCTATGACTACCTGGACGGGTGGACTGACTGACACCTGTTCTGTCCCCTAGTATTTTATCAGACCTGTCAATCTGTAAGGAACAAAACAACATAATAAGAACTGTTAAACCAACAAGTACCTTAGCCCTCTCTAGAATGGTACCAGTTACCAATATAATAGACTCCGTAACATTGCCCCTTGAGAAATCCTCCTCACAAACTGTAACTACTCTCTCTACTCTCGAACTGGGTAGCTCCTCCTCTACTATAGCCCAAAACCTGCCATACAGTATCAGAAACCAACCAACAGCTGTAACAAATCAATATAATCAAAACCTATACCCGCTACATAACACGATTCAAGAGCTACCGAATCTTCACGATGAACTCAAAATCATAAAAATCCTGTCGTGGAATATTGCAGGACTGGATGCAAAAATAAACGACCAGAAGTGGATGGGATTTGTCAGAAAATTTGCTATAATGTGTTTTCAGGAAACGTGGCTTACAGAGAACAATGTCTTCATTGACAAGTTCCAGAGTTTCTTTGTCCCAGCCATCCCATCGCCCAGCGGCAGAGCAAAGGGGGGCTTGGCAACATTTATTAGCCTCTCCCTTATCTCTCAGGTCAAGACTAAGCAGTTGGATAACAGGAACATCCAGATCCTGGAAATTAGGAAGGGCAAAAAAGCATTAACCCTGGTAAATTTTTATAATTCAGTAACACCATCAGGTGATTGCAATATTATTAAGCTCCACAACTATTTGCGAGACAATCTGGTAAAATCACCTCGGAATAAAATAATCATTGGTGATTTTAACGCACACATCTGTGGAAATCCGACTAAGACAACCTTGGACTCTCTGGGATGTGGGAACAGGTCGGGCCTTCATTTTGCGCACTGCCCGCGTGGAACCAACATGAATAATTTAATAGACGACCTGAACCTGACTGTGGCAATGTCTCTGAAAGACGACTCCTTTATTTTTGAAGTACCAACCTATAAAGGCTCTGAACACGGTTCTTTCATAGACCATATACTTTTTTCTGTTGATCTAGCAAATTTAGCTCTAAATTTTAAAATACATGAAAGCATCTTCAGTGACCACAACCCAATCTCAGTGGAACTAGGTGAGGGTTTGTTTGAACTACGGAAACATTTCAAAGACACGGGTGCTTTAAAATTGATCAGCAGTAACCGCCGCCTGAAATTGTCCAGGATAAACACTGAATCTCTGTATAAGTCTGTCGAAACGAGCTGTAAACAGGAACTTATCCGTTGTGTCTCTGAGTCCACACCACCCGAATCTATCCTATCTGCCTTTGCTGTGGTAGTCTTAAGGATTGACCAACTGCTAACTGTTCCAATAAAAGCCCCAACTGACTATCAGCCAAGATGGTTTGATCACGCCTGCTCAGTAGCTGGTCGAAATTTGAAAATGGCTCTCAAGGAAAGCCAAGGGATTTCGCATATATCAAAATCTTGCGTTCCGTATATAAATCAACCTTGGCATCTCGCAAAAAGGACATAAAAGCAAATATTTGGGAGTCTTTGCTTGATCCATCAACTCTGGGAAATAGCTCTAAGTTCTGGAGCATAATCAACAAGCCGATGTTTGATGACCCTAATGCTGCCAGCCTTGGAACCACTATACCTGAGAATGAATGGGTTTCACACTTTAGCCAAATCTTCAAGAGTGATGATCCGCAGACGATACAAGCAACTAAATTTCCAGTTGAAGAACCTTTGCTTATCACAGTCAAAGAAGTCGAAAAGGGGATTCGTAGTTTAACTAGCAACAAGGCCCCGGGCCCAGATGGCCTGCCCCCAGATTTATTTAAATCAAACATCTCTCTCTGGGCCCCAATCCTTACCGCAGTTGTCAACGCTGCAGATATAATTGGGTCCCCAAAGTCTTGGGGGGCCTCAACTATAGTACCCATTTATAAGAAGGGTGATAGAAGTAACGCTGCATGTTACAGTCCAATATCTTTGATAAACTCTGTTGCTAAAGTTGTGGGAGGGATAATCTTAAATAGGTTGACCATGTGGGCCAAAAACAACAAGGTTATGTCGCCCGTTCAATACGGGTTTAGACCAGGGCACTCAACAATAACTCAATGCCTGAATTTATACTTAATCAGTGGCAAGTATACCTTGGCTAGAAATGGTACCTTAAATATGGCCTTTATGGACCTTTCATCGGCCTTTGATTGTGTCGACAGAAATAGACTCTGGGATATTCTACTAAAAATGGGGGTTGAGAAGAATCTGATCAACTTTTTAGCCGACCTCCATAGTGACACAAGAGCAAATGTCCGATATACTAAAGACCTGAAAGTCACTAGAGATTTCAAGATAAATCGGGGGGTTAGGCAGGGCTGTATTTTAGCACCATTTCTTTTTAACTTATATATTAATGGCCTTGAGAAGCATCTTTTAAATACAAAAACTGACTACCCATACATAGGGAAAAAGGGCGTACCTGTTCTGCTCTATGCAGACGATGCCGTTCTTATTTCCAGAACTGCACTAGGCCTTCAATTACTACTTGATTCTTTCTTCCTAGTCATGAAATCACGGGGCCTGTGCATCAACAATACTAAATCATTTGTTATGAAGCTAGGGTCTGGCTCAAATAAGTCTTACCCCTTTTCTGTTAATGGGGAAAAAAATCCAATAACAAAGACTTTTTCATACCTTGGTGTATTGTTTGATCAGAAACTCACATGGGGTCCTGCAGTAAGAAAGAAAAAAGGAGAATTAGCACAGACCAACGCTGCCATATTTGACTTTGCGCGTAAAATGGGAAACACACCAGTGGTTGCTTTGATGAAATTGTACAAAGCTAAAAGTACTGCTGTGGCCTGTTATGGGAGCGATCTCTGGGGTTTTGTCCCAGTGGGCGATCTCGTAACTACTGAAAACAATTTTTTAAAACAAATTTTATGTTTACCCAAAGGCACAGCCAACTTTTCTATTCATGAGGAACTGGGTATGCCCTACCTAGGGGACAAGATTGCAGTAAATCCCCTGCTGTGTTGGTTAAACTGCTGGGTGAATGATGAAATACCATTTACACAAAACATTCTCCTCGAAGCACTTAACTGAGAAGGGAAATTTAAGATACCCTGGCTAAAATACATCAGAAACTGTCTCCACGATTTGGGTCGGTTGGAACTCTTCCTAGCCCCACAGCAAGTAACCGAACGTGATATAACTTATGTGAAAGACACTTTTTTGCTGAATCGACAATTTGCTAGGGAAGAGTTAGAGTTGAAAAAGGGCAGTGTGAGGAGGCATGTTCTAATAAAAACATCACTGCAAATCGAACCTTATCTATCCTGGCCCATCTCTAGATATGAATGTTTCCTGTTATCTAGATTTCGCTTTGATCTATTTCATTTGATGTTAGCCGTGCCTAGTGGGGCCCACAGGGGTCAAGTGTTGCCAGCTTGCGGCTGCGACAGTAAGTCTTCGCAAGATCTGGAACACTTTTTATTTGTATGCTCCTACTATATGTTTCCACGAAAATTGTTTTTAAAACCTCTTTTTAAACAACTGAATTTTATGCAAATAAGGCCCGCATTACTTTATCTTCAAATGCTGCACTGTGAAAGCACTTTGTTTTTATGCAATTTTCTAAAAACAGCCCTGAAATTCAGAAAAAGTATGGAAGGTTAACTGTTATATGAATCACTCCCCCCCTGTAAAATATGTCCTCGACGGTTAGTATATTTATATCTGTTGTACAAATTATATGCTCCCTCGTGATTTCTTGCTCCTGATGAATTGACTTTTTAACACTGTTATGTATATATATGCTTTTTCTTTGTACTTTTATGACTGCATTGCATACAGTCGAATAAAGGATTTTTGAATTGAATTGAATTGAATTGATTGTGTGCTTTTATTTTTTTAAAACTCATTGTAATTTTTAAAGGAACACACAGTGCTATATCCTGTCGTGTTACCAATATTTTCATTTGTCAACACCATTGGTCCTACCAGTACGACAGTAACAGATTTGTGTCAAAAAATATTTGAATATGTCTGTCATAAAAAAGTCGACCTTATTCATATTTGTGAGCAGTAATCTGCTATTCAGTCCAACATTTCTCATTCGCTGCCTGGCTCTTCATTGGTCTGTGAATACCCATTAGTACCCTCCTGCTCATGTTATCCTGAAGAATTACAAGTGTGAGTAAACTTCACACAAAGATGCCAACATATGTTTATGAAAAACACTTGACTGAAAGGAGCAAGAACAATTTCAATTGTTGTTGGGTTGTCAAGTGTGAGCCGGGCCATTGAAGCTAAAGCACGTCTCACTTAGGCTCAACTTTAACATTTTCACTCTGCATTCTAACAGGCTTCTGTAGCTACAGTAATTCTACACATTAGAATCACACATCAGAAGATTCAATGATGTGCATTTGTACCTATGTTAGATAAAGATGAGCATGTTATTTCTGAGTAAGGGTGACGTGATGATATCCACCCGACAGGCTGTTTCAAAGCTTGATTCAAATTGAAGGAGGTGAGAAAAAGGGTTTGGTGAAAGGGAGATGCTGTGCAACAGAGTGACAGGACTCAACCTACCAAAAATTCCTCAATAAAAGTTCCATATTGACCCTTTCAGACACCTCAAGAGGTTATCTCTAGTCTGGGTGTTGAAGGAGCCTGCTATAGAGAGGGGACACAAACCTACTTAAAATAGGAAACTACCTCATTAGAGGTGAACATTCCAATGAGCAGTTACAAAATATGTGAAAGGGGGAGTGAGAGTGGAAGATAATCTAATAAAAATAAAAATATTAAGCAGCAGCACCACGAGTGTAGATTGTCCTCTTGGGTACGTAAATGTTGGCTTTTGACTTGAGGCTCCCTAAGCGAGCCCTGGGACTACGTAATAAAACATGAGGTGTGTGATGCCTGTCAGCTTTTCACATTTAAATACAGGTTGTAGATGTATAGTGTTTCTTGCCATGTTGAGAGAGACAATTGCTGTTTTATAATTTAATTTTGGTATACAGTTTATTTTTCATTTTTTTTGTAAAACGCTCATGCTAGCAAAATATGCTGCAGATTGCCAGGAACATCAAGGAAGAAGGATAAGGGAAAAAAACCGGAGGGGAAAATCCATTCACAAATGACACTTGGAGGGAGTTGTGATAAAAGTTTTAGGGGCCTATTACCAAGCAATAGCGATAATTATCGCTATTGCTTGGTTAGAGACAAAAATTTACCGCTGAGCTGCGGCGATTTTTATCGCAGATAAACCTTGGTATTACCAAGGTTTATCGCAAATGCGATAAAAAACGGCCGCAATGCATGAATATCGCTGAAAAGTCAGCGATATTTATGCATTACCAAGCTAATGCTCTTAGCCATGTTATCCACCTCCCATTGGATAACATGGCTAAGAACTGCTCAGGGCAGGTGTTAGCTTTTGGAGATATTCGCGCTTAGCGCGAATATCTCCAAAACTTGGTAATATGAGATAGCGATGTTAGCGACTGTTTCCAGTCGCTAACATCTTGGCACGCCCACTTTGCATGTCATTAGTGATAAATATCACTGACATGCAAAGTGGGGCCCAAGATGGTCGGTATCTCCTACTAGCTGTCGCTAACTGGCGTTAGCGACAGCTAGGTAATAGGGAGATAATTTTATCTCCGCTTTCATGGCTTTTAAAGCCAAAAAAGCGGAGATAAACCCCCTTGATAATATGCCCCTTAGTTATTTATAACAACTACAAATAGGACCAGACTGGAAACTAAAACTCAGCTCTGGAAATTATTTTCGCAACAGTCCCACAGTGCATGACACCCCGACTAGAATGGAGATGCGGGGGCATAGTGGAGTCCTGGTAGTCCATTCCTCTCTGGATGCAGCCCCCTAGCCTAGTGGGGAAATGCCAGTGTATCAGACTAGCCAGTCAGATTCTGCTGCAAACCCTTTACGACTTAATATACCAAAACATGCCGTTTGAATTTACAATTACAGTATACTGCTGTCTTGGGAAGTTTATCTTCATACATGTAGGAGCAGCCATTCACTTTTAATGCACTGATATTCAATTAAAAACAGATTACCTCTGCCGGGTCAATAAAGGTTTCTTCCCATGGGAAACAGTAATGTGTCACTACTTTAACAGAGAACAATGTATTCATCAAATTTTGCTCAGCAGCTTGCTAACAAATAGCTGATTTGTACCCTTGTATAGAGACAGCTTGGAGGTGTGTTTCTGGTGTAAGACTTTCAAGGTGTTTGAAATTCAAGTCCAATGTTAAAGTAACTCCAGTCAAATATCCTGCTGGACAGTGCCAATACTCTGCTTTTAAACATTTAAAAGCTATCCAGGATAAACCCCAGTAGAGAGTACTTCAAAATGATGCGAATAATCCTGGGCTACTGATATAGGCCGGTGGCCACCACATGCCAGACAATCACATCTACGGTAAGCGCCACATACTGCAACACAGAAGGCTCATGCAAAAAACCGTGAGTTAACAGCACTAAAGAGTATAAAACACTGAAGAAATGAGTGTGCCTGCAACACAAGTACTCCAAGGTAAAAAATGAATTTCAAATCACTACTACATACTTCTAGCATTCTTGTAACCATTCTGTCTAAAACATAATAAAAGTTTTCGAACATGTTAATTTACCTATTGCAACATGAATTGTCCATAAAGGTATAATAGTTGTATTGTATTTAACTTTATTTCGATACAGTGCGTATCATAAAAGCAGTACAATATCAATTAAAACAGTACAGAATATACAAAGTAGTACTTTAGGATTTAAAGGATAAAAACAATAGAAACAAGTATGCAGATAATAATATCCCTTTCCATATATACACCAACTTAAAATTCAGTTTTAACAAGGGACATTTTACTGGAGCAGCAACATCCTTGAAGTTCTTAAGCGCCAAGCCCAACCTAAAAATTTCGCCATGCAACATGCAAAAAGCGGGCGTGCATCTGAGCGCAATATACGTAGGGCTTCAACATGTGACCTTGTTCCCAAAGTCTTACACAAGGGCTTTAGCCATTTCGATCTTGGTACTACATAGATTTTGCACTCAAACAAAAAGTGGGCGACAGACTCAACCTTTGTAACACAGAACGGGCAGTAAGGAGGCGTTTGGAGCGGGGGGTTCCAAGAGGAAGTAAGTAGTCCTAAAGGGAGCACACCCACCCTAAATTTAAAATACAGCGATCTGTCTCCAGACTTATGGATTTGGTCCAGATAGGGTTCCCTATAAGGTAGCTCCTTAACTAGCAAGAACTGGACGACAGATTTACAGTGGTTGGGGTTGGACATTCGCTTGTTATCTACCCATAGCCAATATACCTTCTTGAGTAGCTGTTTGGGAGGTGCAGTTTTGTTAACCCAGGCATCTCCCAAACCCAGCTCATAGAGCAGGAGTTTGACTTTCCTCAACCAGGGTACCTTATTACAACCTGGGAGCGACAGAAGATCTCTTAGGGCATCAGCATAGCTACAGAGTTCAGGGACATTCCATATCCGAGACCAGAGTAGCAAAGGGCGCAATTTTGCTTGCTCGCAAATTGGGCGTGTGCCTGTATCTAACAAGAGAGGGATTGTAGGGGTACTGTGGGGCAGCCTCATCAGGTCTTTATGAAAGTTATTTTCGAGATGGGCCAAGGTATCAACTCTCTGCGAACCCCACAGTTCAGCCCCATACAGGGCTGCGCTCACGACCCTAGCTCTATAGATATCAATCAGTGCCCCAATTGGTTTTAGAGAAGAGGCTCGCTGTTCTTTAAGCAAGGCTCCAGTAGCCCTCTTGTGTGTCAGGAATACCTTCTGGTGGTGTGCTTTCCAGGACATGGTATCGCTGAGACGTATTCCTAAGTAGTCGAATTCTTTGACTCTTTCCAGAGGGATAGAGTCTAAGACAGGAGGAATAACAGATTTCTTGGGGGGGGGTTAAGGACAAGAAATTTTGTCTTACCTATGTTTATTGCAAGTTCCTTGGAGTCGCAGAAGGATTTAAAGGAAGTGAGCAGTTTCTGGATGCCCGCTGGTGATTTAGATATCAGAAGGGTGTCATCCGCAAACAGGAGCGTGGGAACTTTAATGCCCGCCAGGGTAGGTGCATCTGCAGGATGTTGTAGCAGATGCTCCACCACTCCGTTGACATAAAGAGAGAACAGAGTGGGGGCAAGCACGCATCCCTGGCGGACGCCCCTGTCTACTGGGATTCGAGATGTTTTTTCTCCCTGGACACCCCATCTGATCTGGGCAAAGTTATCCTCATGGAATTTTCTGAGGAGGGACAGCAGGTAGGGGGGTAAACCTAAACCGTCGAGGACATTCCAAAGTAGTGCCCGTGGGACCAGGTCGAAGGCAGTTCGTAAGTCAATAAAGACTAGATACAAACTGCCCCCTCCCAGCACCACTACTTTCCAGTATAACATTAGGAGACGGAATGTCTGCTCGATGGTGCCTGTCCCTGATCTAAATCCTGCCTGAGAGTCAGACAGAATCTTTTCCTCATCGATCCACTGCAAAATCCTGCCCAGTACCACCTTTCCTGCCACCTTTTGGGTTGAATCCAGTAGACTGATGGGACGATAATTGGCTGGATCATCCCTACTGCCTTTCTTAAAGATTGGCACTACTTCAGCGCCTCTCCAAGAGTCAGGAAAGGAGCCTCCAAGTAGAACCTCATTTAAGAGTGTGGCAATCAATCTGCCCCATACTGCTGGATGGGACTTTAGCAGGTCACCAGGAATCCCGTCAGGACCCGGAGCCTTGTTAGAAACAATACCTCCAATGGCCCTTTCGACTTCCTGGGTGGTAAAAGGGTCGTTGTTAACTATAGGAATAGTTGTTGGGCAGATCATGAAGCCTTGAGAAGAAGTTTCCCCCGGTGTACCAGAGTATAGTTTGGAAAAATGGGCAAACCAGACATCGCCGGGAATGTTGCAGGTGAACTGCTGATCAATGGGCTTATTTCTTGCTCTCAAGAGATCCCAGAACCCCTTTGAGTCCTTCCTATTGCTGGCCTCAGTTAGCTCCTGCCAAAAGTGATTTTCATAAGTCTCCTTCGCCTCAGTCACCGCTTTTTTATAAAATTTCCTTGCGGAACTGATAGTCGCCGGGTCCCTGTTTTTTACTGCAGAGATGAGCTCCCTCTTCGTAGCTCTACATTTGGCAGAGTACCATTTATCTTTAGCCTTAGGGACACTATTAGCAGCAGACCTAACCTTAGGTTGAGGGATAACAAACAGCCCACTCAGCATTGCTATGGTCTCTGTAAATAAAGGTAGCACGTTTAGGCTGGATAAGCATAAGACATCGAGCTGGGACTCCACCACAGACAGAATGGCCCCAGCTTGCATTAGTCTGCCCTCGTCTGCTTTGACTTTAGCCCACTTCAAGCGCCTGCTACAGTTTGTCGGTGCAACATTATAGGATGATTTCCAGATGTGAGGGGACTTATCCTGTTTCTTTATCTGCCACGGAGAAGTAAGGGTTAGAGAGAGGGGGTTGTGATCGCTGTCAGTAGACACAATAACCTCCATATCTTTATGGAGAGGCCAAAGATTGTAATTCAGCATGATGAAATCAATTCTGGAGGTGTGGCCCGTCTTATTATAAGTATGGGCACCTCCAGGGTCCGATTTGGAACGACCATTCGTTGAGCGCAAATTGTGCTCCATGCAAAGTGCATTTATATCTATCGCACTTTGCGTCCATTTTGGAATTGGATCGAGAGTCAATATCGGAATTCCTCTTTTTGAGTCCTCATCGAAGGATTCCAAAATGTCCTCCTTTGCCAATGGTTCGAAACAGCAGTTGAAATCGCCTGCAAGGAGAACATAGGAGTCAATTTTGCAGGCAGCCAGGTCGTTACTTAGGCCTGTCGATGGTAGATTTGATAACCCGTTCCTGGCGCCTCTCAAGTAAAGGTTAAAGACCTCTAACGTCCTCCCCCCTTCGCAGTGGATTGAGATTCTCTGTAGGTCAGAAGATTTAGTGGGCCTAGAACTTACTTTTAGGCCCAAAGCAATGCTGACCCATATTAGAAGGCCTCCCGACGGACGACCCTTGGATCCATTTTTCTGAAGAGCTGGAACAAAGTAGGTTGCAAAGCCTACCCTATGTTTTGGTTCCTGGGACCATGTTTCTTGCAGGATACAGATGTTATAAGGCTCAAGAAACGCATTCCACTCTGGGTTATCAAGGTTACGGACAAGCCCTGCCACATTCCAGCTAACAATCTTTAGCAGTGGTGCCTCTATAGGGGAATGAACAGCGGAGTTGGCAGGTTCGAATTTGGGAAGCATAGCCTCTGAAGGAAGACTATCTAGGGGCTCGTTTTGTGGGATGTTAAATGTCATAGTATCCACCAACGCAAAGTTAAGTGCTGGAATAGCTTGGGTTGGAGGCATAGGTGTAGTATGTGGGGGCACCAACTGGACTTCCCTACCACATGGACAAAAATCACCCAGAGTCAGATCGCCTTGAGCTACCCTGCTCGTAGTTATCAACCCTCCCTCCCGAGATGGACTGTTTGATGTTCTAACCAGGTCAGAAGGGAGGTCGATAACTAAGGAATCCCTACCACCACAAGCAAAATCAGGGGGCCCTTCAGCTTCCAGTAGTTGTTCATTCCTCAGTGTGTGGAAACCCAGGTCCCTGGGCAGTCAGTCTACTTCCTCAAGGCCTCCGAATCTGTTTGAAGTAGGGAAACCATTCCAGTTTGGGTAGGGATTAAAGGTATAATAAAATAATGAGAAGAATTACATTGGGATATGATAGTCCAGAAAAATGACTCAGGAAGCAGATTGCAAATGCCGTTTTTTGTAAGTCGTGAGTTAAAACCCCACCAAGGCAGACTACATCCTTCAGAGGTGGGCACGCTCAGTGCAATACATTGCGGAGTAACAACAACATGTGTTATTTGTGCAGTTGTAAATGGCATAAGTGTTGCAATAAGCGTTACATAGAATCAAGTCACTACCATATAAGGCAGACAGCGCAGCACACCTTCTAAGGGAACGCGTGGCACGCGCTGACCGGACTAGTGCTGCTCTCTGAAAAAAGCTGTGAATGTCAGAGGAGCGCTTAGTGCACAGGAGGGTTCGTGACTGGGGTCACCAGCAGCCAGCCCTCCGAGGAGCTCGCGCAGCTCCCAGAATGACAGCTCAACAGACTGAGCCCCGATAGGTGGCAGCGTTTCTTAACCGAAACCCATTTCCCATGTAATGCCGGATTTTAGCAAGCCTTTCACTGTTACTGTATCGAGGTGCGCTCTCCCCTGCGCGGCACATTAATAATTAACTTCCTGGATGTCGGGGATGAGTAATAGTGTAGAAATCTCCCCTCGCAGTCGCTCTTGCTCAACACTGGCGCAGAGACTCTGGTTTAGAACTGTAAACAAAGGCAAGCATTCCTCTGGCAAGGGGTGTCAGAAACCTGAAACCTCTGCCTGGAGCCAGGCTCATATGAATGTGCCTGTGTAATTTAACTATTGCTCAGGTTAAATGCTCCATTACCTTATAAAAAATAAGCCCTCTGTGCCCTGCACTGACAGCCACAGAGCAGCAGCTCACGGGTGCGTTGTTTCGGTCACCAAGTTTCCAGGCAACATGCCCACATCACCTCGTACACACTCGGTGACTTATTGTACTCTATGCCTTATTCCGTCTAGTCCCACCACACCGTAAACATTGCAGGTAACACGAAAAACCTCTCAGAGAAAACCAGGGCAGCACCCGTGGGCGACGCACACACGACAAGCCGCTGTGCTCATGACAAGTTCATGTAACAACCCTGGAGCACAGAAGTCCGGATTTAAAGGTGCAGGCACAAGCCAAAGTTGGGTGTGCTGCGCAGAACAAAAGAAAGGTGTGCAGCCACCATGTTTAAAGATGAAGCGTGGTGTGGGCGAGTTCTAAAACAGGCTGCAAGCGGCACAAGAAATGACTGCTTTACAAAATGAAGTAAACTTTTCCTACAAACAAGCACACTCGGGCGTGTTTTAAAACGAAGTAAACTTTTCCCACAAACAAGCATACTTGGGGTGTGATTTTTCTTTCTTTCTAGAGGCGAAGTCGAATCTTTGATATAAAGGTGATTAAAGAGCGGGATACGAACACCTTCAGCTACTTCCTCAGCATTCCCGTCTTAATGAGAACAAATCCCTCTTTAAGCAGGAGCCTTAGCAGGAAAAACTAGAACGGAGGAGCGCTGGCGAGGCCTGAAGAGACCCTGGAAAGCAGGCCTGACTGAAGACGTTTAGGAGGGGCACGCTCTGCTGTGAGCGAAGCTGCAATGCAGTGAGGTGGCGGGACGGTGATCCGGGAGGCTTCTTTTCCCCCACGGCACCTGCATCACCCAGAGCATTAGCTCAGGCTCTGGGAACCTGGTGAGAGGTGCCCTTTCTCCGGCAGTAGCGGGCAGCCAAAGCAGAGCAGCAGCAAAACTCGGAAGAGTCAGGGGGCATGGCCAAAGGAAGTAAGAGGCCGGCAAAGGATTAGGAGTGGCGGGCATTAATAAGGCACAAACACCGGAAGTGGGGGGCAGGAGAGAAGGCTCGGACAGCAGGAGGGGTGGCACGGGACCAAAGTAGTGCTCCGGAAAAATGCAGTACAGGGGCGAATAGCCGTGGAAGGAGACATGGCTGTCATAAGGCGGGACTAGCATCCTCTAAACCAATCAGAAGGCAGCATTTACTAACCTAAGCCAATGACAAAGATGGGCAGAAAGTGGGCGGAGCTTCCCCCACTATACTGTATACAGCATCTCTCTGACGAGACAGCGCATGCGCTGCCTAGTCCGAGACCTAACAAAGAGGGTTAGTCCATCAACTTCTTCTTCAAACCCCCTTTTGATGATCTGGAAGCCACAGGGAAGTCACCAGCTCAGTCTGAGAGTGAGGCACGCCACAAGACAAGGCTAGGGAAAACGAAGGTTCCATAAAGACTTAGAGTTATTGAGGTAGATGTAGAAGATGTGAATGATGATGACGGACCAGTCATCATGAACATCACTCCTGGCCCAGTGGAGATGTAGACAGACATTATTACATTATCCCAAATTGCTGTGAGGGATGTGGCACGCATACCACCAAGACAGGTAACACCAACACCACCTCCAGATTCCATATTTGCATTTGCAAAGGCCCGGCAAGGACCTACATCCAGAACAACCACCACCTCAGTAGGTAGTAGTGGTACTGCACAGAGTCAAATTCCAGACACACCATCCAGCTCATCCGGCATTGCAACTAATGGCACCTCCAGCAGCGCAAGAAAGTACACCTCCCCAGTTTGGAACTTCTTTTCGATTAGCAGTAAGGAGGAGAACATTGCTATATGCTCAATTTGTCGACATAGTGTTAGTCGAGGTAAGCTTGGTACAAACTATGGTGCCAGAGACCAAGCAAGCCATTTGAAAAAACACCACTTGATTCCAGTGGGAGGAACACCTTAAAGGTCTAAGTAAAACTGCACCCATTGCTGTTGGTGTCGATGAAGAAGATATGATTGCAGTGGAAGGTGAACAAGAGGGAGACATTCTCTCTGGTACATATAGTAGCCCTCTCCCCAGCAGTGTAAAGGTACCACCCACATCTTCAATAACATCTCAGTGGCACCGTAGTAAGAGTCAGTCTGAGACACCAAGCCAACAGAGTACTGCAATGAAAAAATGTGCGTCGCTGGGCCTAACTGGGTTCAAGAAGTCACGTGCACCACAAAGGAAAATAATCCAGCCCACCGTTGTCAGCATGCTTAGGTCGGAGGGGCAGTATGAACGAAACCACCCAATGGCACGTATGTACATTGCGAAGCTAGCTAAAACGTTAGCACTGGACCTTCTCCCTTTTTCTTTTGTGGAAGGGGTAGATTTCCTTGAATTTGTGATAGCCCTCTGCCCAAAATGGAAGGTTCCCAGCTGGTCATATTTCGCCAGAGTTGTTGTTGTAGCACTACATCACGGTGTGCTGGAATTGCTTGGACAAGCTTTGGAGCAGAGTGCTGTTCACAATATCCACCTGACAACAGACATTTGGACCAGTTGCCAAACCACTGATTATATAGGCATCACTGCACACTGGACCTCTTTTATGTGAGTTAGAGAAAAGATATCTGAAGCAGGTGCTGTTGACACTACTGAGATTTTTAATGCTGCTCGGAAACATGCAACTGTAGCCATGTTCGCCATGGAGAAATCTTATACTACTGCAAACACTTTAGAAGAGTTTAACAGCAAGGTTTTTGAATGGCTGCGCCCACGAAGGTATAACATTGGTTTTGTTGCCATGGATAATGGGAGTAATACAGTTAAGGCCATGGAGGATGGTGCCTATTTCAGGGTCCTATGTTTTGCGCACTGCATTAACATCATTGTTCAAGTCTTTCTGAAAAAAAAGCCAGAGTCAGCAACTTACTGACCACCTGCAGAAGAATATGCACACATTTCATCCATTCTTTTAAAGCCCAGAATCAGCTGAGGATCATTTAACATGAGAATAGAATGCCAGTCAAAGCACTCATCCAGGAGGTGCCAAAACATTAGAACTCAACTTATTACATGCTTGATTGTCTGTTTGATTAGTCTAGACCAATCAATGAGTATGTCATGCAAAGAATAAGGGATGCGAGTGTGAAAGGTATGACCCTACAGATGGACCAATGGGGCCTAGTTAAATGCCCGACAGAGATGCTTCTTCCTTTCGAGCTCTTCACACGGGAAGTCAGCAAGGAGAACTGTACTATGGGCCAAGCTATCCCATTGTTGCACATGCTAGAGCAACCTCTGAAGGAGGTGTCTCAAGGGTACACAGGTGTGGAGGAAAAAAATGAAGCACATGAGTTGGTGGAGAGCTTATCCAGTCGCTTAACTGAAAATAGAAGGGTACAAACTCGCATTGTTTAAGAAAAAAATTATATTTGTGCCACAATTCTGGATCCACGGTACCAATTGGCACTGAACAGTAAGACATTAATTCCTTTTGAGAAGTGGGTGTTACCCAGTACAAAACTTGGATAGCTGAGGCAGCCTGTGACTTGGAAAACGAATGGCTGGTATTTAAAGGCCCGCTACTCAAACCCACAACAAGTACTGCAGCAGGGCATCCGGTGTCAAGTTCTACTTCAGAGCCTGAGGGCAGTGCGTTTGGCTCAGAGCGGTCACCAACACTATCGACAACAGCAAGAACCAGATCATCAGCCCCAGTAAAATTGGCACAGGATTGGTATTTACAACAAGGGCTTGCTAGGTCCAGTGCTGATGCAAAGACAAAAGAGGCCAAGCAAAGTGGAGCAGCCCCGAACATTGAGCAGATGGTCCAGGCCTATCTGGATGACCCAACAGAGGTCTACATTGATCAAAACCCATTGCAGTATTTCGTATGGGAAAAGGGGCCAATGCCCAGTGCTCAGCACGCTGGAGATAAACTATCTGGCTTGCCCTGTTGCAAGTGTCTCTTCTGAATGTGTTTTGAGTGCTTCTGGTGCCATTGTAACAGTGAAAAGGACCAGTCTCTAGCCCAAAAATGTGGAGAGGTTAACCATGATCAAAATGAATCATCACTTTATACCACTGAATTACACAATACATGAATCAACGTATGAAGATGAGGACAGCGATTTAGGTGACAGAAGTAGTATGTTAGATGATTACCTCCTTCTAGTTGAACCCCCAGAGTTTGAGAATGAGCTATACTTCCCTGACAAGTAGGCTTGACCTTCTTACTCTCTTCCTTCCTTATTTACTTTTATTTGTTTGTGTCTGTCTGTCTGGTTCAATACTTCGAATCACAACAAATCTATCACCACTGTCTTCTAGTCTTTTTATTGCCATATTGGAGTTGAAGCTGTCTGCATTTAACTGAAGTCCACTCCTCCATCCTCCTGACTCGCCCTAAATCCATTTCCCTCAAGCCAGATGATGATTGGATGTAGAATAATAGTACAAGAAAAAAGAAAATGTTGCCTCGTTGAGTCCCTCCAAAAGAAGTGGAACATGATGGCTACTATAGCTATCCTCCTTTCCAAGCCGAGAGAGACTGCCCCTTAACTTAAGATGAGAAGAAACAGGTAATGAATGATGGCATGCATTGGACGCTGCCTGAGTGATTGGTGTTTGTGTTGTTGTTGTTTGTTATGCATGAAGTGAATTCATTGTGTGCTATTATTTAATCTATACACTAAAAGTAACCCAAGTCAATGTTTCCCTTCTTGTTTTTTAATACCAAAATTGTACTTCTACTGCAGGTCAATCCATTGCTGTACACTGCACACCGAGTTGGACAACACCATGATGATGACCACAGTGACAAAATATCTTTGCAGTCACTCAGTAGGATCGGAGGTGATTGATGGAATAAGTCAGGGCATTTCATGAGTGGCATAAAAGGTAAACAAGTCAACAACAACCACAACAGACCTACATGTCTGTGTAGTGGTGGAGTCGAGTCATGAGTGTAGTAGTGGTGTAATGACTGACAGTTGTGCATGTCATTGATTTAGTTACCTACTTTGGAAAATGCTATGATGCTGTATATATGTGACATGTGTACTCTGACTAGCTCAAAATCTAACCTAAGTGGAGGTTGGGTGGGCGCTGTGGGCCTGCTCTGTCCTGTTGCTTTTGTAGGTTAATGCTGGAAACAGACTTGTTGTTTAGTAACAAAATTGTACTTCTGCTGCCGGCCGATCTATTGCATTTTTGAATATGGAACCTGGACTCATTCGGTATACTACCGACTGAGTTGGACACCACGATGATGATGACCACATACTATACTCTTTGCAGTCAGTCAGTAGGATCTGAGATGATTGATGCAATAACTGCGTTTCATGAAGTGGCATAAAAGGTAAACAAGAACCACAGCAGACCTACATGTCTGTGTAGTGGTGGAATCGAGTGTAGTGGTATGACTGACAGCGGTGCATTGATGTAGTCACTTAATTTGGAAAATGCTATGTTGCTGTATATGTGCTTAGTCTGTCTCTATCAAAATGTAAGATACATGGAGGTTGGGTCACAGGTGCCATGGGCCTGCTCTGTCCTGTTATTGTTGTAGGTTAATGCTGGAAACAGAGAGGACATGATGTATCCATGCCGCAACTCAAAGCGTTCTTGTTGCACTGCACCGTAATTTATGCATTTTTTTTCTCATTGATTTTTCAATATCCCTTTTGTTTTCTATCCATAATTACAGGCTGGCCCATACCCTGTGCTATACTGGGGAAAACAACTCACACTTACCTTACCAATCCGCATCCGCCAGGCAGGCAGTGGCCATACCCAAGATTGATGGATGGAGGATCCATAGAAGGGAGGACCAAAAGGAATGCCGAGATGCAACTCCCCAATTTGACCAGGATAACATACAGTAACAGTATCAACATTCATCTTCTTTCAAATAATTTGATTCATTTTTTATCTTCAATCATAACAACTATGTGTTATTGTTATTATGTTTGCTCTCTGCTTATAATTCATCCCTACAGCTATTTTTTTATTTTCTTTGCTATCTTTAAAAGTAAGCCCGGTCCAACAGAACAGAAACTGTATATAATTTGGTCTCTCTGAGGGCAGACAGGCAAGGCAAATTGCATAATATACTGCTGCTGTGTACTATCTAATTGTGTAGTAGTAGTTAGTAAGTACTACTTATCATTAACGATCAAGTTATCATCATCATGCATGCATTCCCTTTTTCTCCCTTAACAGATTTATGGATATGGTCGTCTGCCAAGATTGTGTTTTGTTGTTTGTCCATGCGTAATGTTTTTCTTTGTCAAACCTTTCCCCAACCCCCTTCCCAACCATTCATCAAACCCTAACCCTCTTCCCCCGGGCTGTATGATTTATATTGAGTTGTGACTAAATTAAATATACACCAATAATTGATCTTACGCTTGCTGGGGTGGATGTGGTGAAAGCAACGCTAATTCAATTTCAAGGGAGGGCGAGGATCTTCTTCTGGTTGACCACCCATGCTCAGTATATTTGAAAGCAAGCAAGCCGGGCTGAAGACGGCTGGAATGCCAGAAACCGGTCCTCGGAAGCTTGTTTGCGGTCCAGGGAAGGCATGGCTTGGCAGTTCGGGCTGGACTGTTCCCATGAGGCACAGGGTCAGACTGATTTGCATATAGCCATGTCTGAACTGGGGTGGCAGAGTGGGCTAAAGAACGGTGATGGATCAAACCCAGCTCTTTTGACTGGGTGTGAGTGTTTGATTGGTTCAGATGCTCCGTCCATCACCACACTCTTTTGTACAGCTTTGACCGCCATAAGTGTGGCAGGGTATGCTCAGACGTGAGTCCCTTGCTCACTTTGTCACTGGATTCAAGCAAGCCGGGCTGAAGACGGCTGGAATGCCAGAAACCGGTCCTCGGAAGCAGGCTTCCGGTCCAGGGAAGGCATGGCTTGGCAGTTCGGGCTGGACTGTTCCCATGAGGCACAGGGTCAGACTGATTTGCATATAGACATGTCTGAACTGGGGTGGCAGAGTGGGCTAAAGAACGGTGATGGATCAAACACAGATATTTTGACTGGGTGTGACTGTTTGATTGGTTCAGATGCTCCGTCCATCACCACCCCCTTTTGTACCGCTTTGGCCGCCATAAGTGTGGCAGGGTATGCTCAGACGTGAGTACCTTGCTCACTTTGCCACTGGATTCAAGCAAGCCGGGCTGAAGACGGCTGGAATGCCAGAAACCGGTCCTCGGAAGCTTGTTTCCGGTCCAGGGAAGGCATGGCTTGGCAGGTCGGGCTGGACTGTTCCCATGAGGCACAGGGTCAGACTGATTTGCATATGGCCATGTCTGAACTGGGGTGGCAGTGTGGGCTAAAGAACGGTGATGGATCAAATCCAGATCTTTTGACTGGGTGTGAGTGTTTGATTTGTTCAGATGCTCCGTACATCACCACCCACTTTTGTACCGCTTTGGCCGCCATAAGTGTGGCAGGGTATGCTCAGACGTGAGTCCCTTGCTCACTTTGCCACTGGATTCAAGCAAGCCGGGCTGAAGACGGCTGGAATGCCAGAAACCGATCCTCGGAAGATTGTTTCCGGTCCAGGGAAGGCATGGCATGGCAGTTCGGGCTGGACTGTTCCCATGAGGCACAGGGTCAGACTGATTTGCATATAGCATGTCTGAACTGGGGTGGCAGAGTGGGCTAAATTACGGTGATGGATCAAACCCAGATCTTTTGACTGGGTGTGAGTGTTTGATTGGTTCAGATGCTCCGTCCATCACCACCCCCTTTTGTACCAGTATATTTGCAAGTCCGTTTTTTTCTCCAAAGGAACCTAATCCATCATAATTAATTTTGGGCATCGATTGGATTCATCAACATCCTCCTACAAGGCACTAAAGGTTACGCTTGTGTTGAGTGACTCGACACAACTACAGTTTGTAACTTGTTGTACTAGGCTATCCCCGCCACCATTATGTTTTATTTTACTTTAGCATAGCTAATCAGCAATATTATTGTTTGGCAGTCTTCTTGTGTACTGTACTGTACTTCGTTCTATAACTCCTCCCAGAGTCTCTCTCAGGGGTCTGACTGTCTCATTTTCTTTTTTTGCACATGGTACTGCCAGTGTCTACTACTACCACCACAACCATGGCATCTCCTTTCTCTTGGGAAACCAAACCATCATCGCCATGCAGCCATCGCTGTGCCTAACTATAACATCAATCACAGGTAAGATAAGAAGTTTGGGGGAGGTATAATAATGGTCTAGGAGGAGAGATTGACAGAACTAGTAGGACAAGTCACTCTGTGGGGGGTACCACATCTATCTGTTTGTGAGTTCCAAAATCGGCAGATTATATAAATCAAACACCTGCTGCGGCCCTGCAGCAGCAAGGAAACCATGTGACGAAAAACAGTAACCCCCCCACAAAACATTAACAACATATGCTATGTTTAAGTATAAATATAATTTAATCCCAAAAATAAACTATGCAAAAAATCCCACAACACCCGACACACCCTTCTCCCTAACCTAAACCAATGTCCAAAACGAGAAACTCCAACCCATGTCCAAATTGTCCATAATAATAAACCCCAATGCCCAATTCCCACCCACCAAAAAAAGGATTGAAAAAGGGGCAATCCAACAGGGTCTTATCGGCGGGCTCTTTTGATTTCCTTCTCCAGGACCTTGATCTTCTTGTTTTGCTCCTCTAAGTGCTCCTCTAGACGTGTCATTTGGAGGAGCATGCGGTGCGCATATGCCCTGCAGTTGCATCCATGGGGGCAGCAGTGCAGGATGTTGTAGTGCGGCGGCGGGCGGCTGCCTGACCGCGGTGCCATACCACTGAAGGGGCCTGGCTGTGACTCGGGGCATTGGAGGAGGCTACTGCCACCTCCTCCTCCTCCTCTGCCAGAATCACCAGCTGCCGGTATTTTTAGCAGATGGCCTCCAGCTGGGCTATGGCTGCCAACTCCTTCCTGGTTGTGTTTTTTTGCTTTGGAAGGAGGAGCTATATCAAGAAAGAAAAAAAAGACTATTGTAACCAATACTCTTAGTAAAACAGTAACACAAAATTAATTCAACACATAGCGGCACAGTAGCACTAGCAAGCACAGTACATAACATTTGTGGTATGCATCTATCATCCCACTTCCACGACCTCTAACATTTGTGGGAGTTGGAGGCATTATACTAGCACTATGGACTCGAGTACACGGTACAGCAGTCTTCTTCTCCTCTCTTGTTTAGCGAAATTATGTAACCTTGTTGTAGCCGGCATGCCAGCTCAGTCAGCTTGCGCCCAAGACAAACATCCTCGAGACATGACGCAGACTTACGTTAGTTTTATTTACTACTGTCTGAAGGTGGGGAAGCTCGTATTCTTCTATTACGGGTGGCACTGGCCATACTCTGTTGAATCAAGGGCAACTGCTCAAATTCACTTTCACCCTGCCCTGACTACGACAAAAAGGCAGATGTTATCTGATCCAATGATCATTGCTTATATATGGGATGCCATGAGGTACTTTTTTTTGATTGATTGTGTAACCAGCTGATAGGCCACCCATGGCAGGCTGGCTGACACAGTCAGAAATAAATTAACCTAGGTCGGGAGTGGTCCTCGGAGTCGGGGAAAGGCGCTTGATAACTACATACATACACAATATATATGCTGTGCTTGCAACTACTGTGAGTCAAGGGAGTATTCTGGAAATACAACTTCTATTCTCCTCAGCTTTGCTACTCTGGCGCGGTTTCTTTTATATTATATTCAAACTAAGACTCTTCATCCAGTGACAGTCTCCACCTATGCTGTCTATGATGAATATCATCCAGGCATCCATCTATTCAAAGTGAACGTCTATCATTCTTCTTAATCTCTCAACAAACCTTAGTTTGTTTCACCAACAACAAACATTTATTCTTTTTTTTAAACCACCACCCATGCGTCCTTCCTTCCTTGCTTGCCTTGGCTTTGAGCCAAACACTTCGGAGGATTCTTGCTATCCACCCATACAGTTTCACCTACCCAGGCAGGCATCTTTTCTTTTACCTTCTGCCCATCTTTCAACCACCCAGGCATCTGATTCCTATCAGCCACCTATGCATGCATCCCACATATCCTTCTCTGCCAGTCATAAATATTACATCTCACCCGTCCTTCCTTCTTCCACCCTTCTTTCCCTTTTCGTTCAACCCATCCATCAAGGTCATCTGATCTGACATTTAGTCTTCTCCATAAAACTTTCACAGCTGAGTTGAAGTCAGCTATTGCTAATGCTAAGTGAAGGGTATCTTCTTCAACTGTTGTTCACAACAACTTATTCTTACTTAATAAGTCTCAACAGTACAGTGTACACCCTTGCAACGAGTGTAATGCCAATAATTAAGGAATATAACTTATCACTGCCCGCCACTGCTGCTGGCTCTCCCCCTGCAGCTCCTGCAGCTGCCGCATCTCCTGCTTTCTCTGAAGTGACCGCATCGCCATCGCCGATGGCCCCGGCACGGGTGGTCAGTAGTACGCCTAGAAAAAATATTACAACATTTTTAGATGCCATATACACCTCCCCCTATTTATGCTTTTTCACTAGCAAGATTGAAAAAAAGTTAATACATATATATACAACATACATCACTAGAACAAATTGGGTACTAGAGTGGAGTAGACACCAGTCGTGGTATATGATCCCTAGCGTCATTCTAGTCCTTGCTAAGTTAGCCTGAGCCATGCAACCATTTTAGCTTTGTGTCTTTTATTTTTGGGCTCGTTACTTCGCAGCTTGTTGTGTAAGACACCTTTGAGCCTGTATGAGCTCATACTGCTACTGTCTGAGCACTGCGTACAAGGTTAAAAAACAAGTCACTTTGTTATGGAGTTCTGGTCAGTCCGTATTGCTTAGCAGTAACATGCTACACTTTTTGGCACAACTGAGAAATGCTTGCATTATACTAACGCACATCATATTTCTCATAACAGGCGGAAGATTCCCTTCTATGAACCTGAGCTTTACAGAGCTTATGATGTAACCAGTACTACTAGGTTCTAAGGTGAGGGGTCCCCCAGAATTCGCTCAGAGATCTTCATTTATATAAACTATTTTCCTACCAAGGGGAGGGTGGTTCTTCCACCACTGTTCAGTTATCATGATTTCTCCTTTTGTCTTCTATGGACTTGTAGTTGTAAAAATGTTTATTGTTTTAATCTTATGCATTTTGCTGTTGGTGCTGGTTCTGGCTTGTATACAGCATTATAGAACAACGTACAAAGATTGTTAGTTGAAAAGAAACATTTTAAACTTACAGAGACTCTGCGGTATTTGGTGTGGACTTACACGTGTGAGTGAGCGAAAGAGTGTGCATTGCTTCTGCGACTCAGAGGTCAGGACTGTTAGGTTCTGGGTTGTCTAATCATTGGGTATCTTCGGGGGGTTCGGGGAGCTAATGAGACACTCTAGCTAGTCAGTCAGGGGATTGTGGGTTCTGAGGTATGAGGAAGGTCCAACCTCCTATCACCAACGTCCGATTTTCTTGTGCATAGTTCTGTATGTGCAGAATCCCTACAACAGTAGTAGTATGTCCTATCCTATCAAACATAGTAAAAGTAAAGTAAAGTCCACATTTGTAAAGCGCACAATCACCCGTAAGGGTCTCTAGGCGCTGGGGGGCCGTCGGGAAGATTAAGCGAGCTATTGCCCAGAGTCACATGGTGCTGGGCTGACCTGCCGCCGGAGCCGGGGATCGAACCGTGGTCCCCAGATTCCAGCGTCAGTCGCCCTGGCCGCGGCGCCAAACCTCTTCCACCATCTGGTTGGGCATTTTGTTCGTGGGAAATTTCAAAAAGCCTCAAGATTGAGAAAACTAGAAGAGGACAACCCAAAGGACTTGACTCAGTGGCTAGAGCTATTGGTGAATCTGAGTTTTATTTAAACCTTTTAAATAAAGAGTGGCCAACTAGGCAAGCTTAGCTACAGACAGACTAATAGTAGTAGTACAGAGAGTCATAGCTGAGGCAGTTAGAGGCAGGGATAACAAGAATTTAGAAACAGATAGTCTGGATCAAAGTAGATTTTGTAAAAAATAGAGGGTCCAATTCGCAGAAATAACTTACGACAAAATCCTAAACATACTACTTTTGGTATTCACAGAAAGCATTTAGTAGTCTTAAGTTAGGATTTTGTCTTAAGTTAGGATTTTGTCTTCAGTTAGGATTTTTTCCTAAATTAGGATTTTGTCTTAAATTAGGAATTTGTCCTAAATTAGGATTTTGTCATAAATTAGGATTTTTGTGCGTTATTTCCCCCCCGAGTACGCAAAAAGTGCCACAAACACATAATACGCGTTCCCAAACAAGAAATACTCATTGCGAATGGGCAGGAGCACGCAATACACGACCCGGAACAGTAAATAAGCATCACGAATGGACGGGACAAGTGAAAAACAAGATGGCCACGCCCATTGGCGACCGCATGGGCAAGTTCGCGAGATATGTCCCCCCGAGCGCGCAAACAGCGTTCCCGAACAGGAAAAATGCATCGCGAATGGGCACAAGAAGCAACTCCGCATGCTTGCGGAGCTAAGCGAAGCTCGCAGAGTGTCTTTACCACTACGCGGAACTTTACACTGTGCGACTCCGCAAACTCCGCTCAGGGTTAGACTATTTTGTCCACAATTTCAGTTTACCACAATATCCTGAACTTGATATTCAGGAGCCACACCTACCCTATCTTGAAGAAAACTTTAGAAACTCTGAAAACACAGTCACAACCATAGCTCAGATAATGTTACACTTGTCAAGGTTAATCCCCCTCGTCCCCGAACCAGTCTGTCCGATCTGTGTAGTTATACCAAGATCTGTTAACTAAACCGGGGGTAGGGAGATTGTGAAAGACACAGTCCTAGAGGGTAGTTATTGGAAAAGCCTGTTTGCCAGATTATGTCAAAGCACAATGAGAGAAGGGAAGCACACCAAAGGGATATACATGTAGGCATCTCTAGAAAAGGTTAAGTCAGACTGTAACTAGCCCCTGAGTGTCCCTAGAGACCTGCCCAATAGCTAAAGTGCAAGGTAAAAGACATTGCATGCAAGAGTAAGGAGAAAGCCTGGGAGAAGGGAGATAAAACCAACAAGCAAATGATGCCAGTAACTTGCAGAAATAAAGACTGTGTAGCTGAAGGTAACCGAAAAAGGGAAACACTACAAAGGAGACACATTTTGACTGTAAACTCTAGTTTGTCAGCTTTAAGTCGGGGGAAATTTTGAGGGTGTCAACTTCCACGATGTGATGGCAGAGCAGCATGGCAGGATATCAATACCAAATGTCCTTTCCATTCCCCTCCCCTCCTTTGATCATTGTTTTCCTGATCCTTTCCTAGCCATTTTATTATTAATTTATGTTTTATTAATGTTGAATTTAAAAAAAAAAAATCTTTTTATTAAAGCATAGATCACACATACAAAACAAATAAGAAGCATCTCAGGGAAACCTAGACATTAAAGTACATCGGTACAAAGGAGAGATCAGAATAACATGATCCACCATAAAATCTCAGGGATCGTCGGGTTCGGGCACCTCCTCATCAAGACTGGACTCAGGAGGAGTGCAGACATCTCCCCGGGGGCTGTTCCACGCTCCCCAGACCTTCCCGCACTTGCGAGGGCATCCCCGGGCCACATATACTGACTTTTCTCGCACCGTGCACCAGTCCAGGTCCTCCGCCCACTTGGTGACCCAAGGCGCCTGGCTAGCACCCCAGAGCTGGGCAATGTTACGTTTGTCCACCATATAAGCCAATGTCACCCATTGCTTCTGGGACACATTAAAATCGGATGGCTCTCAGACATCAAAAAACAACGCCGTGCCTCGGGCCTCAATTCCATTCCCAACACCTGGCCCAACTCCATATATATGGCCGACCAAAACGCCTGCACTCACTCACAATGCCACAAGATATGCATTAAGTTACCATCCTCCCCACACCCCCTCTGACACGCACTACTATCAGCTCGTCCCATGCGTACCAAGCGCGGTCCCGTGATATAGGACCTATGCGGGAGTTTCAACTGCACCAGCCTCAACCTCATCTGAATCGCAACCACCCTGGCAGAAGCCACCGCTTCCGCCCAGTCTTCGTCATCCAATTCCAACCCATCCTCACACCACTGGGCCCTGATCCTCCGCAGTGGATCCTCTGAATGATTCACCAGCTTGCGATAGATCAGCGAAATCGTTTTTTTAGGGATGAGGCCATCCCAGTCTTCCAGAGGAGACACTTCTGGGAGAGCCGTACCCTTAGGGACGTGGGCGACCAACGCGTGCCTCCCCTGTAGGTAGCGAAAATATTAGTTCTGGTGCAGTTTGTACTGGGCTACCAAGGACTCAATGGACCGCACCCTTCCCCCACACGTCCCCAATCTTCACAATGCCAATTAAGTCCCACTTATCAAAGCCCTTAGACTTCCACATACTACCCAACTACTCCGAATTCAATAAAGGTGTGGCCAGTGTAAGTCTTCCCTCCCACCCCAAACATTTGTTAGCAGCATGCCAGATGCGTACCACATGAGCAGTAGGCCCAGTCAGCGGAAATCTACCCGGCCTGGAGTACAAAGCCCTCTCAAGCGAACCACCAGGCGCCTGGCCCTGATCCATAGCATAACCCGGGTCCCCAGGAATCCCGTACACTATGTTGTTCACTACAGTCAACTGGGAGGCCCAATAATACTTACGTATGTCTGGGAGCCCGATACCCCCATTGTACCAAGGAAGAGTCAACTTACTGTAAGCAATCCAAGCAATACCCCCCCAGAGGAGCTGCCTCTGGAGAGTCTCTACTTGTAGTAAGCCACCGGCACCAGGTCCATCGAGTTCTGCATCGCATTCAAAAACCGAGGGAGCGCCATCATTTTAAACAAGACCGCCCTCCCAAGCAGAGAGAGTGGAAGTGACCTCCAACGTTCCACATCTGTCCTGCACCTATTCAACGGAGCGACCAAGTTACATTCGTACCGCAGCTGCAGATCCAGCGTTATGTACATACCTAGATACCGAAACCCAACCTTTTCTATCCGCACCGGACATGACCGCGGAATCACCGGAGGATCTCCTGCCACCACAAACATCACCGACTTGTCCCAGTTAATGGCCAATCCAGAATACCTACTGAATATGGTAAACACGTCTAGGAAGACCCCGAATGACTCCTTAGGTCTAGTGAGGTAAAACAAGACATCATCTGCGTAAAGTGAGATCTTGTCCTCCCACTCCGACGACCAATGCAAACCCCAAATCGAGCTGTCCCAACGCACCCACGCGGCGAGCGGCTCCATCGCAAGCGCAAATAGCAGGGGCGACAGCGGGCAGCCCTGTCTCGTCCCCCTCCCGAGCTGGAAATCGCGGGATCTGAAATTATTGACAATTATTCTAGCTAAAGGCTTAGAGTACAACAAGCGAACCCATCCTGCAAATTCACTGCCAAACCCCAACTTTCCCAAGACCGCAAACAAATACCGCCACTCCACCCGATCAAAAGCCATCGAAGCATCCAGAGACCAACACCGTTGGTTCGTTTATTTTCGAAGCACCCCCAAAGACCCCCTGCAGCCGTCGTAAATTCAAAGCCGTATTCCGGTGCGGCATAAACCCCGCCTGATCCGGGTGGATCAAGGTCGTAATTACCTTAACTAGTCTGGTCGCCAGGAGCTTCGCAAGAATCTTAGGCTCCGCATTTAGCAGCGATATAGGCCTCTACGAAGAGCACCGCGTCTTAGGTTTGCCCTCCTTGTAAAGAACCACCACATTAGCTATACGCTGATCGTACGGGAGCTCTTCCACCTCTCTACTCTCCAAGAACATAGCACACACATACGGAGCCAACTTGTTAGCATGCAACTTATGCAATTCAATAGGAATCCCATTTGGACCAGTCGCTTTACCCGATTTAACCTGCCTAATCGCTTGGGCCACTTCATCGTCCGTGAACGCGGAGTCAAGATAACCCCTATGTTCCTCTAACAGACGGGGTATGACAATATCCCTAATCAATTCACCATTTTCCACCTCTGTATGGGCACTCCCCCGCTGTATACACCTTCTGATAATAATCTGCAAACTCATCAACTATCTCCTGCGGGTCCGTTAACAGGTGCGACGCCTTACCTTCTAACTCTGGCACCAACATCGAGGTCCGATCCCCTCTCTTGAGCCACGCTATCAATTTACCGGCCTTGTCCCTGTGCTCATAGATCTTACTCTGAACGGCAGCGTGACTAGCCACCGCCCTATTGCGAACTAGCACGCATTATTCCTCCTCACGAAGGCGCAACTGATGCAGGTCCACCGGAGCCCTTGACTCATTAAACTTCTCCTCCAGACTCAAAATTTCTGCCTCTATCCGGACCATGTCCACCAGCTCCCTCTTCTTTTTCCCCGCCACCAGGGACAATACTTCCCCTCTTGCCACAGTCTTGTACGCCTCCCACAGGGTCTGCGCTGAACACACGGAGCCAGCATTTTCTCGAAAATAACTATCTGACATACGGAGGACATCTTTTCTGATAGCCGGGTCCTTCAATTGCCACGCACTGATGGGAGCAACCCTGCCAGCCGCAGGCAAATCCAATCTAATGACAAGACATAACGGGGAATGATCAGAGATACCCCTCCCGAGGTAACGCGCTTCGCAAATCTTAGGTGTCATCACCGCCGGGAGCAACACATAATCAAACCTAGACAGACTACCATGAGCCGCGGACACATGAGAATAATGTGTGACCATCGGGTTACGTGTGCGCCATCCATCAATCAGACCCAACGTCTCCAGGAAGTCCGGCAGCCACCGCTGCGATGGGCGGAGCACTCGAGGAGGACTATGATCTATCTCCCCATCCAAGACCGAGTTAAAGTCTCCACCAATCACCAGGTCACCCAGAGGAAAAGACAGAAAAACATTCCCCAGATCGCGATAAGTTTCAGCCTGCAGGCCCGGTGGCACATACACCGACATCAAAGTCACAGTGCGGCCCCCAACCAGCCCCGAAATCCCTACGTGTCTCCCCCTCTGGTCAACCCAGGTATTTTGCACCGACAGTGGAAAGGAGTTTTTGACCAAGATGCCAACTCCTCTGGACCCAGTTGTAAAGCCTGCATGCGCCACCAACTTATATCCACCCCTGTGAAGAGCCAGACATTTATTACCAACCAAGTGCGTCTCTTGGAGAAGCACCATGTCCGGCCCATGCCTCCTAACGAGCTGATTCACCATCCCTCTCTTGATCTTGTCTCCCAAGCCATTCACATTCCAGCTCAGCACCCTCATCCCCGACCCCTGGGAACTACGTGCCTCCGTACCTGTGCAGTTCCAAATACAATAGCATGGTGACACCTGAGATCGAAAAACAAAAAAGAAAAAAGAAAAAACACACTCTCGTCAACACACCCCAACCCCCTCCCCCCACCCTGCACCCCTGCACTCGGCCATCGCCAAACCCCAACTCGCAGTGTGCCTGTCGCCCCATTCACAAACAAACCACTATCTAAATATAGATTCGAGGAGGAGTCCAGCACCCCGGATCCCCTCCTTCCCATGTCAAACACTGATATCAAAGTCGATCAGGTGAATATGCACTCAACATTGCCCCCCTCCCCAAACCACATATCCACTGTCCCAAATAAAGTCACTGGTCTTCTGCCTCTTCCGCTGCCTCGCCACCGCGCTCCTGCGGCTCCGTCCGCATCGGCAATCCATCGAACCAGTCGGACGCCGCCTCCGCATTATCGAAAAACCAAGCCTTTCCTTGCACCTCCACTCGGAGCTTAGCTGGATACATCAAGGCGTATTTATAACCTTTGACTCGTAGCCGTTGCTTGACTCCTAAAAAACTCTGCCACTGCTTCTGTACCTTTTGAGTAAAGTCAGGATAGAAGTTCAACGACGAGTTTTCAAATTTCAGAGGCCCATTCGACTTGTAGGATAGCGTCTCTGTCCCTAAAATTAAGGACCCTCACAATCATCGGTCGTGGAGGAGCACCCGACGCGGTGTCCCTCCTGGGACCCTGTGCGCCCTCTCGACCGTGAAAAAGGTACTCAGGCCCTTAGGCTGAAGATCTTTTGAAATAATGTCTTCCACAAATAGATCAGGGGCCTGCCCCTCGGCATTCTCTGGTACCCCGGTAAGGCAAACGTTATTCCTCCTGGCTCTCCCCTCGAACTCATCCAGTTGTCGACTCTGCACCTCTCCAGCGGCCCTTAAGTTGCGCACTTCCTGCTTGAGCTCCACCACGTTGTCTGTCAGGCTCGCTGTCTTAATGTCTATGGATTTCACCCTCTCGTTCGTTTTTGTGAAATCTACCCGGATCAGGTTGACCTCAATGGTCACAGTGTCTAGATTGTGGTCCAAAGCCTGTATCTGTTGACCGAGAGAAGTACGAACCCCATCTATGGCCGCCATTACATCGTGCAATGTGGGTTCCAGTGTTGAGCTCGGGCCCTCCGCACCGCCATCTTGTACCCGACCAGACACCCAAGGCGAACCCTTCGTTACCGTGTATTAGTCCAATTTATTAGATTGCACTGTGCGGCTCGTCCTGGACGATTTCACCTGGGCCTTCTCCACCTCCGGTTTGGTCGCCATCGCTAGGGCCAGTCTTGCCACAAGAGCGTGGAACGACCCTCGGCTCCTCCATCCTCGCTCAGCAAATCGATGTCACCCGCCAGGCCACCACCTCAAGGACAGCGCATTTATCCACAATCGACCAGTGCACAAGGGGGGGACACTTCCATGGGTGGGGGGGGAAACCCCGAGATGGGGGCCCCCACAGTCCACGTATCCGCGACCGTAAATGAAAACGGGGGTCCGGACCGGCCACTTCCGGTCGATCGATCCGATGTTGTTAAACTCGGGACCGGGTCGCTTCCCATCCAAGACCCCGGTCGCCCTCCGGCTCAGGCCCTGATCTCTCGGACCCCCCAACTTCACTCCCCGTCGTCGGATCCGGCCGCGGAACGTCTCATTCGGTGCCACTGTCAATCAATCATTCCGATCAGTGTCAAAAGATCAGGATAATTTACAGGATATTCCCGGCAACTGCGGGGGTCTCGGGAGCACCGAGCTCACGCGGCCATCTTGGACGCGCGCAAAGCTCCTCCTCCAATGTTGAATTTTTAACTAATTGATTTTTAATATATTGTTTGAACCATTCAAAGTATTAAACTGGATATCTATAATTTCATACTAGTTTAAATAGGCATTATTTTTTAACTTGTGCATAATATTTTGGTTTGTGTTGATATTCTAAATATGTGTATCATATTTTTGCCTAGGTCCTCAAGTGCCCCAGGCAAATTACAATCCCATACCTGCAAATGGTACCGTTCTCCCACAGTTTCTATGTAAATGTCTTCTTTTCATGTCTTCTATTACTGTTCCACCGTTTCCATCTTCTACCTTCCAGTAACCAAGCAATTAATCCTGCTGCATAATAGTTCACCCAACCTGTCCAAAGCAAAGCCTAGCCTGAGCCCCAGCTCTGAAGTTTTGTTAAAACTTACCTTACTCAACACAAACTTGCTCCATAGCTGAGAAATAAAATATCTGTATAGTTAATGAATTGAAATTGAGGTGGAGGGGGTAGTGTGGGACTCAGTCTAGACTTAGGGTAGGATTTAGGAGGGAGCAGAATTATTGGAATTTATGACATGCAATAAGTTGTCCCACAAGCATGCTCCTTAGCCACGTCAGCTCCATTACGTTGCACAATATATATATAAACATATCTAAATTAATTGGCTAGCATAAATTTAATGTGCCAAAGTTTTCAATGGCAATGTATATTTATATTTTGCAGAGCAGTCATTTTTAGTTATTCATTAAATGTAGAAAGTGATTGTCACTCCATGAATTCATTTTAATTATTTCCATCCATTTTAGAAGAAAATCTTTTTTTTGTATGGCGGAGATCTGATCTTTGATTAATCATTACCACATCCTGTATCATGTGAATTATGTATGGGGAAAAAGGCCCTCTTAAAAAGAATCAAATACAAAAAATTTCAAGTGGCCATAGCACACCAGCCATGTTATTGTGTTACTATATAAACAAGTGTTTTCTTTGAGTTTTTCAATTTATGCTCTTTTCTTCTTTCCTAGGAACATTCAGTTGTTCCTATGGGAGGCCAATGCAGTGGAATACTGCTGTCTGATGTTTCTAGAGGAGAAGGCCGCCACTACTGCCTCAGGTTACCAGCTGAAGGGATCCAGATTGAGCCCTGGCTGCCCCGCAGGCAGCAGAGGTTCCAAGCCACCGCGCCCCCAACCACAGATGCCTTCATTCAGCAATTGATCAAAGGTCTGAAGGAGGCTGGAGGCCATGGAGACACATTTTTTAGGGACAGAGATTGGCCTGGTGTGGAAGAAGAGGGTGGAAAGGAGTTAGGGACATGGGTTTTAGGATTTAAGGAGACGGGGTGGGCCTATTACGGAAGGTGAGTGTCCAAAGGACAGTTGGAAGCTGCAGGCCTCATTTACAAAAGACCTGAGCCACCGGAGTGTCACATTTTATGATGCTCCGGTGGCACAGGCCTCTCAATCATATTCATGAGGTGACGCAAGGCCACCCTGCGTGACTTTGCGTGGCCCCATAAATATGGAGTAAGGAAAGGCAGCACAAACCGCTGCTCTGCCTTACCCTACATCAAGGAGGCGTTCCATGGGCGTTGCCATGAGCTTTCCCATGGAACAAAGATCTGTAAACCTGGCAATGTATCAAAACTGTGCGCCTCCCCAAGGGAGGCGTAACAAGGAGAAATAACTTTATAACTTTATTTCTCCTCGTTCTTTCCTCTTTCTATGTGTGCTGCATTCTGCATAGAAAGAGAAAGAGGAAATGGCCTCTACTGATGGTTTTTGTTGCAGAAAGCTGTCCCTTCCTGCAATAAAACAATCTTGCCAACAATGCAGATACCCTTGCACCATGGTGCAAGGGTGTCTGCATTGAGGTTAGGCACCATTTTGTGTGCCGGCACAGGCAGAGAGGAGAGGAATACGCAGTATTTCATTAGTACAGCACAGCAACTTCCTGCCCTTTCCTTTTGATGTAGGGCAGTGCAGCGTGGAGACTTGGGGTGCTGCCCAATACCAAAAAGTAGAAAATGAGGTACTATGTTTTATAGGGTTAGGGGGATGAGGGTGAGACTTTACAAAGTAATTGCCCATCTGTGTCCATCCTCTTTTTAACTGAGCTCCCTTTTCACAATAAGCATTTTACTTAACTTACCTTTTCCAGTCCACTCCTATGCAATCAGTGTTGGAAAAGGGACCATGACCATACCCACTCCCCATTTAATATATTGATCAGAATGAGCAGCAATATCATCTCATTAGTAATAGTCGTATACTTATTGCACTTAGAGCCAATAACTTACAACCCATTTTTCTTCCCCCAGTAGACAAGAGTAATGTCTGCTACATCCCCCCATCAGCCAAATACCATAACGCATGGTTTTACAAAGGGCCTTATGAATGCTTGTGGTGGGTGGCTGGCTGTTTACAGGGAAGACTAGTATACAGGAAAAATAAGTTCCTCTTATTCTAATGATGCTTGTAAACCTGTAAAATGATTCTCAAAGTTATGTTATGTGTATTTGCAAAGCACACTATTACCCGTGAGGGTATGTTGGCACAGAGCAGGGGTGCATGAATATCCTCCCCTTGGGCAGGACAGGTAATTGAAAACCCAGATCTTCAGCTTGTGGAATTCAAGAAGCAAGGAGGAGGCTTTTTATATATGAAGGAGGTTTGTTCTAAGCTTTAGTAGTGATGTGGGAGAAGGCCTATCCTCTAGCTCTGGTACTATGTATCCATGGGGTTTATTCGTGTATCCACAAATCTATCAGACACCTCTGCACTGCAGGACTCCTGTCCTGTAGTGTAAAGGTAAAACCAAAGGAAATGATGGACGGAGCGTTGACAATACAAGCACTCAACCCGAGTCAACTGATCTGGGTTTAATCCATCACCATTCTTTAGCCCACTCTGCCACCCCAGTTCAGACATGGCCATATGCAAATCAGTCTGACCCTGTGCCTCATGGGAACAGTCCAGCCTGAACTGCAAGCCATGCCTTCCCTGGACCGAGTGGGACAGGTATGCTCAGACGTGAGTCCCGTGCTCTCCCTGCCACTGGAATCAAGCTATCCAGGCTGATCAATCAATCAATCAATCAGGTCATTTGTAGAGCGCACTACTCACCCGTAGGGTCTCAAGGCGCTGGGAGGGGGGGGGGGGTGCCGCTACTGCTCGAACAGCCAGGTCTTGAGCTTCTTCCTGAAGGAGAGGTGGTCTTGGGTCAGGCGCAGATTGGTGGGAAGTGAGTTCCAGGTCTTGGCGGCCAGGTAGGAGAAGGATCTTCCTCCTGTTGTCGCTCTTCGGATGCGGGGGACGGCGGCGAGGGCGTGGTTGGTTGATCTGAGGAGGCGCTTGGGAGTGTAGAAGTTGATCCGGTTGTTGAGGTAGCTCGGGCCTTGGTCGTGTAGGGCTTTGTGTGCGTGGGTGAGGAGGCGGAAGGTGATTCTCTTGTTGACCGGGAGCCAGTGCAGATCTCTCAGGTGTCCGGAGATGTGGCTGCGTCGGGGGATGTCGAGGATGAGTCTCGCCGAGGCGTTCTGGATCCGCTGGAGTCTCTTCTGGAGTTTGGCAGTGGTTCCGGCGTAGAGGGCGTTGCCGTAGTCCAGTCGGCTGGTGACGAGGGCTTGGGTGACCGTCTTCCTCGTCTCGGTGGGGATCCACCGGAAGATCTTACGTAGCATGCGCAGGATGTTGAAGCATGATGAGGAGACGGCGTTGACTTGCCTGGTCATGGAGAGGGAGGAGTCCAGGATGAAGCCCAGGTTGCGTGCGTGGTCCGTTGGTTTGGGTGCGGTGCCTAGGGCGGGAGGCCACCAGGAGTCGTCCCAGGCGGAGGGTGAGGAGCCCAGGATGAGGACCTCCGTCTTGTCTGAGTTCAGTTTCAGGCGGCTGGTCGTCATCCATTCGGCTACGTCTCTCATCCCTTCGTGCAGGTTGGCTCTGGCGGTGGTGGGGTCGTTGGTCAGGGAGAGGATCAGCTGGGTGTCGTCAGCGTAGGAGATTATGTTGAGGTTGTGTTGGCGTGCGATGGCCGCGAGGGGGCTCATGTAGACGTTGAAGAGGGTGGGACTCAACGAGGATCCTTGAGGGACGCCGCAGATGACTTTGGTGGCCTCTGACTTGTACGGTGGTAGGCGGACTCTTTGTGTTCTTCCGTCGAGGAAGGAGGTGATCCATTCCAGTGCCTTCTCCCGGATTCCGATGTTGCTGAGGCGCTGTATTAGGGTGCGGTGGCAGACAGTGTCGAAAGCCGCGGAGAGGTCCAGGAGGATGAGGGCCGCTGTTTCTCCGTTGTCCATCAGGGTTCGAAGGTCGTCGGTGGCGGCGATGAGGGCGGTCTCGGTGCTGTGGTTCGCTCGGAAGCCAGACTGTGAGGGGTCGAGGGATCCATTCGTCTCGAGGAAGGCGGCCAGCTGTTTGTTGACGGTCTTCTCGATGACTTTGGCCGGGAACGGGAGGAGCGAGATGGGACGGTAGTTCTTGAGGTCGGTGGGGTCTGCTGTGGGTTTCTTGAGGAGAGCGCTGAGTTCGGCGTGCTTCCAGCTCTCAGGGAAGGTGGCGGAGTCGAAGGAGGTGTTGATGATGTCCCGCAGGTGGGGTGCGAGGACAGTGTCGGCTTCGTTGAAGATGTGGTGAGGGCAGGGGTCAGTCGGAGATCCGGAATGGATGGAGTTCATGGTGCGGATGGTGTCTTCGGTGCTGATCGGGGTCCAGGTGCGGAGGGTGGTGGTGGGTGGCGTCGTTGCGGTTGTGGCTGGCGTTGGTTGGATGTTGAAGCTGTTGTGTATGTCCGTGATCTTGTTGTGGAAGTAGGACGCGAGGGAGTTGCAGAGTTCTTGCGACGGGGTGATGTCATTGTTTCCGGCGTTGGGGTTGGATAGCTCTTTCACGATGTTGAAGAGCTCCTTGCAGTTGTGTGCGTTGTTGTCCAGCCGGTCCTTGTATGCATTTTTCTTGGTGGCGCGGATCAGTTGGTGGTGCTTCCGGGTGGCGAGCTTGAGGGTGGTCATGTTGTCCGTCGTTGGTTCCCTTCTCCATGCTTTCTCGAGGGCTCGACAGTTCTTCTTGGAGCTCTTGAGTTCGTCGGTGAACCATGGTGTTTTTCTGCTGCAGGGTCTGCTGGGTGGGGTTCTCAGAGGGGCGAGTTCGTCCGCGCAGTCGTTGATCCATTTCGTGAGGTTGTCGGCGGCCTGGCTGGGGTTCGCTGAGTTGGCGGGAGGGTGCTGGCTCAGGGAAGCGGTGAGCTGGTCGGCTGTGATCTTGTTCCAGCTTCTTCGAGCAACCTGTTGCTGGTGGTGGTGGATCGTCGTTCTTCTGAAGGTGAAGTGGACGCAGCTGTGGTCCGTCCAGTGGAGTTCTGTTGCGTGGCTGAAGGTGACGTCTTTGCTGGATGAGAAGACGGCGTCGAGTGTGTGTCCGGCGTAGTGGGTGGGGGTGGTCACCAGTTGCTTGAGTCCTAGGTTGTCGAGGTTGTCGAGCAGGCTGATGGTGTTGCGGTCGTTGTTGTTCTCCAGGTGGAAGTTGAGGTCCCCCAGGAGGATGTAGTCAGCGGAGGGGAGAGCGTGCGGGCTGACGAAGTCGGCGATGTCCTCGCTGAATCGTGTGCGTGGTCCCGGGGGTCGGTAGATCAGGGTGCCTCTGATGGTGGTCTTTGGGTTGGTGTGGATCTGGAAGTGCAGGTGTTCAGCGGTGGTGAGGGTGTCATCGGTGTTGGTAGTGATGCGGATGGTGTCTCTGTGGATGATGGCGATGCCTCCTCCGGTCTGGTTGTCGCGGTCCCTCCGGGTGATCTTGTAGCCCTCTGGGATGGCGATGGCGATGTCTGGGGCTGAGGAGGCGTTCATCCAGGTCTCGGTGATGAAGGCAACGTCGGGGGCGGTGGTGTCGAGCAGGTTCCAGAGTTCTACGGCGTGTCTGTGGACGGAGCGGGTGTTGAGCAGGATACACTTGAGGTGGGTGCTGCTGGAGTTCGGCTTGGCGGGTGCAGGGAAGGTCCGGATGCAGGTGAACTTGCAGGCGTGGCAGCTGAAGGGTCCGTGGGTGTGCTTCGGGGCGGCTCGGTGACATCCTGGGATGTGGCCGGTGTTGAGTGCGGTGAGGTCGGCGGCGCTGTAGGTTCGTCGGGTCGGCTTCCGTCGGTGGGGGCCAGGGGTCCTGGCGCTGGGCGCGATCCGGTCGCGGACGGGCGCAGACGGGCTTACCTTTGGCGCGCCTTCGGCCTTAGGCTGATGAAGGCTGAAAGCCCGAAACCGGTCCTTGGATGCTTGTTTCCAGTCCAGGGAGGACCTGGCTTGGCAGTTCGGGCTGGACTGTTCCCATGGGGCACAGGGTCAAGACTGATTTGCATATGGCTGGGTTCAAGCTGGAAAGGCATGGTGAGCAAAAAAACGATGGATTTAGGCCCAGATCTCTGTACTGGGGTGAATGTATTACATTGTTCTGCATTCTGTCCATCACCTGTTGTTTTTGCTGTAGTGTAAAGGTGTCTGGTTGGCTGATGAAAGAAAAGGTTCAGGAATGTTGTGAACAGGTTTCGTAGTGCTGTGAAAGTGTGGGTGAGGATTTTGGATTGGGTATGCTTGTGAATTGGGAGCCAGTGCAGCTCTCTGAGGTGTGGTTTGATGTGAGTTCCAAATGGGAGGTTGTGGAGGAGTTAGGCTGCTGAGTTCTGGAAGGCTTGTAGTCTTCTGGTGAGTTGGTTGGTGATGCGGTGTTGAGGGTATTTCCGTTTTTTCCAGCTTGATGGTGACTAGGGCATGGATGACGTTATTTCTGGTGTTATTGGGAGCCATTTGAAGATCTTCCTCAGTTTCTTTAGGATGTGGACGCAGGATGCAGTGATGGCGTTTCCTGAAAAAGGAAAGGTTGATACTAAGGTCAGCCCATGGGATCCCATGGGAGGTGGAGTGGGCAGTCAAAATTAAATAAATGAGTTAAATAATTGCAGTGTCTCTTCAGGGCACATCTAGACACTAGAGGATGGGGTGGGGCAAAAATGTAATTAATGAAACAAATAATGTCTGTTGCCTTTTCAGGACCCACAGACACCCTATGGGAGATGGGGAGAAGGCAGTCAAAAACACTGTACGGCATTCAGCCACTAGCACATATAAATATATCAGAAAAAAAGCGAAAAATGAACAAAAATGTCAAGAGCTTCTTTTATCAATGTCCCTAGAAAATGGCTTTTAAAATTGAAAATAAAAGGAAAGGAACATACAGTGAATGTGCAAAATGGTGGTAGCTAGTTCATCCAACACACGGCCAGCAAAGGAGGAGGCATGGAAAACAAAGAAAAAATGGCCACACACAAACACACGTACATCCACACATGCATACGCGCACACACACACGTAATACAGAATAACCACTGCCACATGGTCAGCAAAGAAGACGTAGTGAAGAAGGAACAGGGCTGCCCTACCCTGCCTGGAGCAACCCCCAAAATATTTTTGGGTAGCATTGCAAGGAAAGGATTATGCAGAGAGATAATATTTAACCAAAATATGTCTGGTCACACACATGGGACTGCCCTTTATCCACCTCCAATAAATCATGAATGTCAAAAAAGAAAATTAAATAAAGTTTACATTTTACCCAACAACAAACAACTTAAATCTACCTCAATTATCCCTCCACAATACGATGAAATGTTCCTGAAAAAAATTAAAACACAATATCAACCATGTCACACATATACAAACTCACAAAAATTGATGAGCAAGCACACATGGAAAAAAGGTAGCTGAGAACAAAGGAATATGTCTGGCTATGCGGGCCTGGACTTCAGAGGCCATGCTTACCCTAGCACCAACAGACAAAAGCAGAAAACAAATAACCTACATTTCCCATTTAACACAAGGCCATCCACTAGCTCCTAAAATGATTACAAATACAGCACAAAAGCAGTGAGAATATGAAAAACACATTGTACAATGCATCCAAGGCCTACTGTATGACAGACTAGACCCCAAACAGTAAAATGATAACACATCAAATCGGTTTACAATATATAGTATACAGGGAGGAACTAAAAGAGGTGATGAATCTACGGGGGCAGGCAAACTACCGTGGCTTGCATACATATAACACATGACAGCTAGTTTGGGGCGGGGTGAACTCTGGGGTGACCCGTAGACCGCTTGCACCTCACTTTCAAGGAAACCGCTAAAGGACCACTATGGGGAGTTCAAACTAGCACAGCTCATAGTAACCCCCTAGCAGGCAAGTTGACCTCAGCCTTTTAAGAAACTAAAGACAGATACAGCCTTGAGCCAGCCCTGGATGATATTAAGCTGGCAGCTGCTAGAAAGCTCTATTTACAATTTAGACATGGGGCCCTGTTACCCAATGCCAGCTGTATCCGAGTTACGTATGTAGTATTTGTAACCATGCTTTAGGAGAAACTGTTTTTTAAAATTATTTATTCACCATGCATTATGTAATTTTAAATGCCAGTACTGTTTCCTGCCTTGAGCAATTTACTGCTATATCAGATGTGATTATTCTTTGGTGAAGTAACCTGAATTGTGGGCACATCAGAATTGTGGCAGGCAATACTCATCTACAAACACGTGTGCCAGGTAATGCCTACCACTGTTTTAATCAAATGTTTTATATGTAGCATCTGTGATCATGTTTTAGGATAAACTGATTTTTTTTTAAATTATTTATTTATTCTGCACTACGCACTTTCAAATGTGAAGTACTGTCTCTTGTCCTGACCAATCCATTCCTATATCTGATGTGATTATCTTTTGGTGAAGTAACTTGAATAGAGGGCATCTTAAAACTGTGGCAGGCAATCACCAACTACAAATTCGTGTGTCAAGCAATGCCTACTTTTGTTTTAATCAATTATTTCTTATTATATGCATCCAACTCTTCTTGTAGTTTTGAACGTATCTGCATGTATTATTATTTGTACTTTTAAGGTCATATGTACCGAAATAAAGTTTTATTGACTTTACTGGTTTACAATTCACGAAAGCATGAGGAAATTGAGAAAATATCAGAAAATCATCATCCCAAAAATGTGCAAGCATTAGCCCTTAAAACAATAATTAAAAAAAGTGGCCCCTGCACTCCCTCAAACAACAAACGTGTATGCAAAATAATGCATTGACCTTACTTTATTTCTTCCAAACAAGTAGAACTTCCAAGGGTGCGGATGCAAGAGTAAAGTGAGTGATGCTTTTCTTCCAACATTTAAATGTAAAATGACTAAGGACTGCATAAAGGAGAGAGGGGAGTCAACATGATAAGAAGAGGAAATTGTGGCTGTATGTACAGTAGCCTCCTAGTCAGAATGGCATTTTCTTTCTGTTAAAAAAAAAGGAAAAATGCATTTTGCTCTTGAAAAATTGCCTGAACATTCCTTTTGGGTAACAATTCAACTAAAACATGTAATGTTGCTTTGATTTTCCAATTGCTTGCATTAACAGAACTACTGCTCACATTCAGAATGGTAGTTTTGCGCTAAGAAAATTGTCTGAACAGTTTGTTCAGGTAAAAAAATTCAATCTGGAATGTTTGTGTACCCCTTGCGTTAAAGAACTGCCTCTATTGTTGGCAAGATAACGATCTTGTTGTTTCGGATTTCTCTCTGATCTGCAGTTTTGTTTGCATAATAGACCTAGCTCTGTAATTACGCGTACATTTTGATACACAAAATGCCCAAATTATGGAAACTATCCTGCCGTAATTAATATTTCACCCAGCCTGGTCGTTATACATTGCTACGTGATAATTCAGCTTGCTTGAACACATTCATGCTTATTTCTGCAGGACTTACATTGATATTTCCACTACTTGTTTTTAAACAATGAACACAGACTAACCCCTTGTGTGTATCGATGCCACGGTGGCCGTGTGCTGACGATGGCCGGGGCCGTCCGAATCCCTCCCACTTAATAAAACCCCTGCACAGCGTGAAAATTCGCGCAGCGCAGAAGGGGCTAATATAAACTGATATCTTGATTTCTCTGTTATTGTTTTTAAACAATAAGCAATGCTTCACATAATATAAGTAGGTGAAAAATTACAAAGGCTTTATTAATAATGATTTATTTTGAAAATGTTCAAAAATGTCCAGACAAAGTATACAACCTGGATCAAGGCATTATTAAATAATGAAGAACTTTGCTTGAGGTATACTAAACTGATGGTTATGTAGTAGGCATAAACAACGTTCCTTTCTGAACGCTATGGAGATGGCACTTCAAGTCTTTCACTTAGCTTAACTGCCAACTCGTAACCATAGCTGATTTGACACAGTGGCAGGAGCAGCAGCTGCTGTTGCTTTGACGCGCAGATGAGAGCAGGAGCTGCTATCTCTTTACCATTGTTCAGAAAAGGTACATTCACAAGCCTTGTGTGATGGCAGTGCGTCAATTTTTGTGATGCACCAGCTGTGCATTTTTCTACCCCATATTTATAAGGACAGGAAAAGCCACCCTGCACTTTGCGTGGAAGGGGTGTTCCATAGGTGTTGCTGTGGGTGTTCCCACGCAACACCCATGGAACCAGACACATTTCCAGATTTACAAGAAATCGTAAATCTGGAAATGTGTCTGAATGCTGCGTCTCCCTAGGGGGGGGGGATAGGGAGGCACAACTAGGAGAAATGTATTCATTTCTCCTTGTTATTTTTCCTCTTTCTATGCATGCTACATTCTGCAGCACACATAGAACATGGAAATGCCCTCTAATGATTGTTTATGTACAGGAAGGTGTCCCTTCCTGTACATAAAAAATCCTTTATATCAATGACATTTTGTAAGTTTTATGTGTGCTAATGCAGCACAATAGAAGTTGTAAAACACCATTTCTGATTGTTTATGTGCAGGAAGGAAACTCTTCCTGCACATAAACAATCATCCCGTGACGCAGGCATCCTTGCACCATTGCGCAAGGGTGCCTGGGTCAGCGCTAGCAGCAGTTTTTGCGCCAGCTCAGGGGAAAGCACAGAGGTGTGACACATTGTTGTAAATATCTTGCATCCCTATGCTTCAAAATGAACGCAGCGCAGAGAAGCAATATGTCTTGCTGCCCCGCCCTGTGCTAGTTTATTGCAGATCTGCCCCCTGGCATCTAAGAAACTCAAGTAGGCCTCTTTTGGTGCTACGTTTAGCTTAGCTAACCCAGAGAAAGGGAAAGGTGGGGTGAATAAACTAATGTGAAAAAGCTTTATAATGCCATCATAATGCTACATTACTTTCTATTGTTCTTTAACAAGTATCAATACCCCTATATTGCTCATTTTTATAATCGTTACTATTCATACTGTGTGCACTAGGGTAGGATTTTGATCTAAATAAATCCTGAAATTATATTTCTAGCTTCCTAGTGTTCTTTAATGTGCTTATTCATGATGAAAGCGGGTTTGGGTTCCACTAGCTATTCTTGCAAAATCTCAAAGAAAGGATGTTACCTAAAATGCATCTCACTCAGGTTTATGCTCAGTAGGCTGTGGGGTGGTTGTAGTCCATTGGGTACTCATATCAGATTGGCATACTGACTTGGGTCTGATTTAAAGTTTGGTGGTTGGCCTGTCAGAGCTCCAGCATGGAGACTTTTATCTGTCCGTCATGCTTGAAAAGGATATCCCACTCGATTTAGAGTTGCAAATGTAGTATTGCTATTCACTATGATGGAGTTTTCTCCTTCAGACCAACTAATGTCCTCCGTTGGTGATTTACAGTATGCTGTAGTTGGAGACTACTCTGTTAATGATGTTATGGGGATTATCTGCCCACCACATTTAGGCCCCCATTAGGATGGCGGGCGGACTTTGCCCGCCCGCCACCCTTGCGAAAAACAGGACCGCCCGCCTTAAGGGCGGGGGTCCCAAGGTTAGCATTAGGATGCGCCCGCCACAGTGGCGGGCACATCCCTCATTTCTAACATTGTGGCCGGCGGTGCTCACTGCACCGCCTGCCACAATGTCAGAAATGCATGCATGCATTTGCATACACGAAGCGGCAGGCACCGCGCGGTGCCTGCTGCTTCGTGTATGCAAATGTTGGGGGGTACCACAGGTACCCCCCCGTGTGCACCCCCACCCCTCTTTCACTCTGGGGGCCTACAGGGGGCCCCCAGAGTGAAGACCGCATGCCTTTCCGTGGCGACATCGCTGCAACGGAAAGGCATCTGAATTGGCCCATCGTAATATGGCTGGCGGTGTCTATTAGATACCGCCACCATATTAATCCATTTCAGCCCCCGAGCCGGAAGGCGACCGGGGCGGAAAAGCGGCGGACGGTCTTTCCGTCTGCCACGGTCCCCCCCGCCATACTAATATGGCGGGGGGGGGAATTCACTTGCGGATGTTGGGCGGATTGCCCTCCGGCAGGCCGGCGGTGGCTACTGCCAGCCTGGTGGGGGCAATCCGCCTGACATCCTAATGGGCCCCTTAGTCTTCCCCACCATCACAGCAGGCTGTAGGGAACTCATGACTGAGTATTATAATGGCGTGAGTGGTTACAGCAGGCATATACTTCCGCCTTAAAGGCAGATGCGTACGTCAACCACACCTGGGATGCATCTCACTATCAATCACACCTGCAGTTCACGCTATAAGAGCCACATCTTCAGACACACAAACCCGTTGCCTTTCTGCAGCAGAAGCAGCAGTTACAGGATACATTTTGCTTGATTCCTTTAACCCTCCGCAGACTTTTTTTGTTAACCTTCGATCTTATGTTCTTTTGTTTACATTTTCTGAAATGACTGGTAGAAGAGCCCCTAGATTTACTGAGAATAAATTAATTGTAATGGTAGATGAGCTTATTTTGGTAGAGCCACCATTGTTTGGAGCCTTTGTCCACATACCACCATGACTCTGAGAAGATAAATGTGGGAGAACATTTGCAACAAGGTGAATTTGCTTGCAGGAAGACATTTACAAGTGCTGCAATGATCTTCTGGTGATAGTGTGCTCTCTGGTCTCAAAAGCGTACCAAAAGGCCCTACAGACTGTTGTGGCTCTCTAAGGCCCCTCCACTTCTTGCCCAGGGAGGGATAGGTGTTGTCCATACTACATACTGAAGGCCTTGCATGAATCCAAGGTGGAGTAGAGACTGGTAAATACACACAATACTTATAAACACATAGACCTTTGTTTACATATGTATTTTCTGCTCTAATTTTGGTTCTTCTTCAACTTTACCTTAAACGAAACATAACTTACTAAACGCATCCTATGTTATTTATCAAATGACAGTTGTTCATTTGTTACATAACATGACCACTCAACTGTAGTCTGCAAACATCTTTTCTTCTCTCAAACTCACTACAAAGGTAACCTACTAAATGCAATTTCTGTAAAAATAAACATACAGAATTGACACAATTTTATATGTAGACTTGCATGGAAAAAACCTAGATGACTTGTTCCTTCACATTTGTATGTAACTCTGCTTCAAATTTGACAAATGCTAAAATATGCTTACATGTGCAAGTACGTTTTTATTATTTGGGGCATAGAGTACACCAAAAGTAATAAGCACCCATGAGAAATTGGGTTACTGGTTGGGAGGGGTGAAACCCTCCTCAAGCAGCAACCACAATCCTTGTCAGGGTGAAGCACAAGCAAACCCGGAATTAACCTGTGCTCAACCCTCTTGAGCAAACAGTAATAAAGTCAAAACACAAAAACAAGACAAATCCCTCACCAATTTAGAAACAAATAGAGCAAAGTGTTATAAATGAATAAAGACCAAAATGGCAAAAATCCAATCATTGCAACTGGAGATATGCAATTTTAAAGATTTAAGTGAAAATAGCGTCAAAAAGCCTAAAGCATCACTCACGGCTATCTGGTCATGTGAAACCAGGAGAAAATCACAAGTTCAGACTGACCGTGATGGAGTATGGGTTAAATATAGGGACCAGGTTTGTCCTACTGAAAAGTTACTGCCTCAGTCCAGTTGCAAGCATCCCGTTCGTGGTGGAGGGGACCGCGAGGAACAGGGCGGCGTCACAGACGGTTGTTGATGTTGTGTGAAGTGCAGGCCTTGCTTCAAGGTCCTCTCATCATTGTAGTGTGAAGATTCCATTGTCATTCCAAACAGTTTGGCCAGACTTTCGCGGTAGTTCTCCCCGCGAGCGGTCGATGCCGCAGCACACATTGAAAGAGGAAAAAGCGTCCATGGATTGGTTTTCTGTAGTAAAGTGCCCCTTTCTTCACAGAAATATTCCTGCAGGCAAGGGCGCTTCCGCTGGTGCTAGTCACAAAAATTGTGCGAAGGCAAAAAGGACAGAAATGCACACATTTTTTTTTAAATGGTGCATTCCTGCCCTTTTGAATTGGCATAGGCCTGCTCAGCAAATAGACTTGAGGTGCTCCCCTGCACCAGTTCATTGTAAATGAGACCCCCAGTTTATTGAAATCTACTTACTGCTGTGGGAAAAAGGGAAAATAAGGCAAACTCATTGTACAATATTATACATATCTAATATGTGTTCACGGTTGACAAAGCAAAAATATTATTAAGATCATGTGTATTCATGCATTTCAAGATCAAATTTTCATCTTCTTCTCATACTTCATACTATGTCCTCGTAGGAAGGCACTAGACTCATACAAAAGTCACAAAACAATCACACTTAACTGACCTTTGTGACTAACCTCATTGCTGCATAACAGAGTTCTCTGACAAGTGAGGGGTCCGATGTTATACTTTATAGTGTCTGAACTGACTTTTTCTATACAACACTTACAGCCTGATTCATGAAGCGAAATAGCGCCCGCAATGGCTGCGAAAACGCAATTGCGGGTGCAAAACACGGAATCGGCATTCAAGTACGAAATAGCGAAATCGCAAAAAAATAATAGCGAGCGGAATAGCGATTACGCTGTAAAAGTCGCAGACTCCGGGAAGTCGAGCATTAGCGACAATGAAATAGCGACCAACCACGGAATCTGCGAATTGAATAGCGAAACGCAATATTGTCTCAATCGGCATTCATGAAAGAAATACATTAGCGAAAAATCGCTAAATCGCACATTAGCGCGGCGCAATTTAAGGACAACTCAAAGCAGGTGGTAACCATAAAAGCCATGATTAACCAAAATTTGAAAAACTGTTAGCCAATCACCAACAGGTCCAGGCCTGACCAATCACACATAAGGACATTCAGCAGCAGCAATAGGCGTTCCACAATGCCTGGGATGTACATGGTGGTGAGGCGGCGAAGGCTACAGCGAGCAGCACGGAGGAGACGCATGAGGCAGGCAAGGATTTACCGGCAGCGGGTCACCTTGCTGGGGCAAACCAGAGAACAGATTTATGCTAAATACAGGCTGAATGGGGAAATGATCACCTGGCTGATACAAGAACTCGACCCCATCATGCAGCACCCAACAAGGCGAAACAATTCTGTGCCCACACATGTGCAGGTATTGTGCAGCCTGCACCTCCTGGCATCCGGCAGTTTCCAGGGCATAGTAGCCGCTGCTGGGGGGATTTCCCAGCCCACCATGTCACGCTGCCTCCACACTTTTGTTGACGCCATGCTCACCCAGCTCCACCGGCACATCACATTTCCCACGAGCCAACAGGATTTGGACCTCACAAAACTACAATTTTATAATGTTGCCCATTTTCCCCATGTCCTTGGCTGCATAGACTGTACCCACGTCGCCATCTGCCCACCAGCTGGCACGGAGTATATGTACCGCAACAGGAAGTCGTACCACTCCCTCAACATACAGATGGTCTGCAATGCCAAGACCATCATCACTGACATTGTGGCCCAGTACCCAGGGAGTACCCATGACTCCTTTATCTTCAGGCACAGCGGACTCCACACACGACTGATCAGGGGAGAGTTTGGGGAAGGACACCTACTTGGTAAGTACACTTTGTCGACAATGTCACATTGCTATGAAGTAACTGCGCTGCACAGGCAATCAACATCTGCTCCTCTCATTCAGGTGACAGTGGCTACGCCCTACGGGAATACCTCCTGACCCCTTACCTCAACCCTGCCACACCTCAGCAACGCCGCTACAATGTTGCGCACATCCGGACAAGGAACTGTATTGAAAGGACATTTGGCCTGCTCAAGAGCAGGTTCCGTATACTGCACAAGACAGGTGGGGCCATGTATTACAGTCCTGCAGCGTGCTGCCGCATTGTGGCTGTCTGTGCAATGCTTCATAACATTGCAACCAAGCGCCGGATACCAGTTGACATCTCAGGCAGTGAATCTGAGGGGGACGACCGGCCACCAGCACATGCGCACCATGCACGCGGGGAGAACCCAGCTGAAGGCCACAGACGTCGCAACCACATCACAGCTAACAATTTCTAGCCCACCCCCTTCCCCCACCCCACATATCACAATTGCATGCAAACTGTAATGATTACACAAGGCGTATGTGTGCACCAAAATAAATGTATTTGTTTGAATCACCAAAAAATAAATGGGTCTTCGTAACAACTATTTACAAAATGCAGTATTCATGCATACTGCATGAGACGCTCCATGGCAGGCTTAAGTTCAGCCTGCGCCTGTGTCCCTGACACAATGTCATTGGCGCCTCCGGCGCACAATTCCCAGGCGCCTGGGAGCCTCTTCCTCTTCCTGGGCAGCTGGAGCTGGGGCAGCCCTTGTGCTGCGCCTAGGTGGGGGGGCCTGCGTGGCAGAGTGGCTGCTGACACTAGAGGCACCCTCACTAGCATCATCACCCCCCACAAATGCCGGAATCACAGGTGCGTGCAGTGCGGTGACGGCGGTTGTCAAATGCTCCAGCACCCGGGTAATATCCTCGCAGCACTGGACGAGTTGGTGCTGCTGGGTTAACGAGCGCCGCGCAAGCAGGGTGGTGGCATTTGCCGAGGCATAATTGGAGCGGCTATAGGTGGACAGCCGGCTCAGCAACTGGTGGTGGCGCCTGCTAGCAACACTTCGGTGCTTCACCAGCGCTGCAGTGTTGTGTTCCATAGCCGTCGCCATGCGGTCAATGGCCGCCGTCATGCGGTCCACCCTCTCGCCCACTCCCGCCACATTGCGGCCGATCTTCTGCAGCTGGAGCTGGATGGCTCCTTGCTGCTGCGACTGGCGCTGGTGTAAACGCAGCATGCGCCGCTCCACACTCATGCAGGCGTGGAAATGGCCATTGCCCCTCCTGGTGGTCGGCCGCTGTGTAGCGGATGTGGCTGGCCCAGATGGTGGTGGACGAGCTGCAGGTCTTGCAGCAGCTGGTGTTGCAGGTGCGGCAGGTGTGGTGGGTGGCCTGGCCTTGGCAGCCGGTGGGCCTGAGGCGGATGCAGCAGGCAAGGTGGGTGGCCTGGCCTTGGCAGCCGGTGGGCCTGAGGCGGATGCAGCAGGCAAGGTGGGTGGCCTGGCCTTGGCAGCCGGTGGGCCTGAGGCGGATGCAGAAGGCAAGGTGGGTGGCCTGGCCTTGGCAGCCGGTGGGCCTGAGGCGGATGCAGAAGGCAAGGTGGGTGGCCTGGCCTTGGCAGCCGGTGGGCCTGAGGCGGATGCAGCAGGCAAGGTGGGTGGCCTGGCTGCTGGTGTTGGCGCTGCCGCAGGGGCTGGTGGCTGGGTAGCAGGTAGGGATTCCTCCTCCTGGGCCTCCTCGTCGATCAGCAGCCTCTCACTGTCGCTGCTATCTCCCGCACCTGTGAGGGTAAGTGGATACTCATTAGGTGCATGTGACTGTCAGACGTGCAGATGTTACATGCATGCTGGGTGTCATTCCCTGGGTGGCTGTGTATTTGCGCACTTTGGAACCTTTCGGGCCGCATTGTGGTACTACTACATTGTGGACATACTACGTCTCCCACAATGCTTCAGGGCATTTCCTGATGCACGGCATGACTAAGGGCCAATGAGTGAGCCTATTTGGTCAGGGGCGGTCATAGGGGACAGGGTCGCAGTCGCATGCCACTTACCTTGGGTGTCTTGGGTGGGGCGGGAGGAGTCCTGAGGGGTCACGCCAACACACGCCTCCCTCTCCAACGTGTCCTCTACCCGGTCCTCCAGGGGGGTGTTGGGTGGGACAGTCGGTCCACCACCTCCGGTGCCTGATGCCTCACCAAGGCGCTCCGCCACCCTCTCCTTGGCACGCCCTCGGAGGTCGTACCACCGCTTTTTTAATTCCTCCAGGGACCTGTCCGCAACGCCCACAGAGTTCACGCTTGCGGCAATCCCCACCCAGATCCTCCTCTTCTCCTGCTCTGGGACCCTCCGGGAGTTTGCACCAAACAGCTGGTCGTGGTTGGCCACCACACCCTCTATGAGGTTCTCCAGCTCCTGTTCGGAGAATTTCAGTTTGCGCTTGCGGCCAGCGCTGTTGCTGGGTCCGGGCTGCGGGTCGTCTGACATAGCGGTCGCTATTTCGGCGGGGTCGGGATGCGCAAACGGCGGGTTGGTGGCAGCTTTCCGTCGTGGACAGTCGACTGATAGCGTCACTGTGGTGTTTGGGGGTGGGATTTGGCTGCTTCCTGGTTGTGATGTCATCACGGTGCTCGGAATGCGTCTTCCCGTTTTCCAGATCCCGCGAGAATGCGACTCGCAATCCCGTGCAATCGGGATTGCGAGCGCAATCTCGTGCGATCGGGATTGCGAGTCGCAATCCCGATCGCAGGTACCCGGAAATAGCGATTATTCTGCGTTTTTTGTGGGTCGCTAACGGCTTTAGCGCCCGCATGCGAGTCTCTATTTTTTCTCCGAAAAGTACATGAATGCCGTTTTGCGTTTCCTCAATAGCGAGTCGCTATTGATCGCTATTAGGGACACGCAAAACGGCCCGTACATGAATCAGGCTGTTAGGGCCTTATTACGAGTTAGGAGATCTAACTGCTATAGGACCATGTCCGACACTGCTAGCAGCCCACAGCACTGGTGGTTCAAAGACTTCCGTATTACGGGTCAACCATGGGGTCGGCAGTGTGGAAGCGGGGATCTTGCGGTACTTGTGAGTACTATTACCAAATATATCGATGCCTCTGTGTGCAGTTTGACTGCATATGTGTTGGATGCACACATAGATGTGTATTTAACAAGGACCCCCTGATTGCATTAAATTTGTAGTTCCTAGGTCAGGGAAAATACATTCGAGAGATAACAACCTAAGCAACTAAATTCTCAAACACATTGGTAGTGAGTTGAATGAACAATTGGCTGAGACAAACTATAAAACTTAAATGTTTTTATTTAATACTTACACAGTAAATAAATCATTATTAAAACATAATCATACAAGTTAAAAAATCATACAAGATTCTTAAAAAACAAATGGAGACATAAATGCATATATCAATAGTGAATCTGTGGCGAGAAATGTGTCTCTACGCGCGTTTCGGCGTCCAGCGCCTTCTTCATGGAGTAGCCACACAGTTTCTAGAGAGTGGAGATATACACAAATTATATATACATAATGACACACTATATGCAATTTATACAAGTTTAATAATATCCTCACTAATAATCTCTACAGCCATATTGTCCAGTTTGTATGTAATAATCTTTGCAAACAACAGTGACTTCCATAGTTCACTCTTATTTCTTGTCATTTCCTTACAAGTTCTTTCTATGTCCAGAAAAGACATCTGTCTTAACCTGGGACTTGAAAGTGGTGGGATACAGAATTACGAAATAGATTACCATATTTTAATGAAAAATTTCCTACTTCAATGGCTAGGATGGCATTTGAATTCGGACAACAAATACCTAACTTAGTTTGGAAGGCATTTGGTATGTTATAATTAACATATAGCCACTAGATTTGTATATGTAAATATACCTGGCTAGTTATTTAGGGGCTCATTTGTGAAGCTTTAAGTGATAGAATTAGATAAAACAATGACAGGAAAATTGATGTAGTATAATTAGTTATAGCCAAGGCAAATAGATTGTTTCTCTTATTTAATAGAAGTTTTTCTTAGATAGTGGTTTGAAATTTATATCTGTGGTACTTACAGAAGAGATCACTTATTTGGCACTGGTCTAGGTCGTTCTATACTTGTTTGGTTGAGTCGTTTCAGATCCAGTGTTACAGGAGCTTGGGTATAGAATTATTTACGTTATTATTTTTAATCCTATTTCTGATGAGAGCATCAGTTTACAGGTATTAATTAGGAATGTTTTTACCTGATTTGCCAGAGCCAACGTGGTGAATTCCCGCTGGCCGGAGCCCTTTCAGGTGGAGAGATGTCCGATAAAGTTCTCTGGGTCAGAATTACCCTCAAAGTGGAGAGATGTCCGATAAAAATCTCTGGGTCAGAATCGCCCTCAAAGGAGTTTAGTATCTATTTTCAGAGAGGGTTTAAAGCCAGAATAGTGTCTAATGGTTACGGTCTTTGTAATGCCATAATTGCGTTCAGTTATTTATACAGTGGTAGACTTGGTTTATCTAGACAAGGTATCAGATCTTACCTAGGATGTCTGTGAATCTTGAATTCTTTGTCCTGAGCCCACTTATTGATCTTTGATGTGATCAAGGGCTACTTTCAAATTAAAACGTGATATTCTGAAGATCCAAAGAAAGGAAAAAAGGAAAGAGAGGGTGCTTGAAGCATATCTATTTCTTTGGATCAGTCATGCTAAAATGATTCTTTAACTTTTTCAATCTTACCAGTGTTTATAGGGTCTTCTGCTTCAGAGTGCGTGAATGATAATCTCAGGATGTTCCAAAGTGGTAACTGGATTGGGGAGTGATGTTAAAAGATCTCCCTGCCTGTAGGTATAAGGGGGGAGGTATATTAAATTGTATTCTAGTAGATTATTAGAGAACAGGGGTACTGCTGTTTCTTCCTCGCAGTTTCTTGCAGCATCTTACCTCACGATGATCAGCAGGGCTCTATATGTCCGGCGACAGCGGGATAGTCCGTCTAGCGATGTGGTAGGGCGGGCAGAAACTGATAAACTGCTCAGTTTGGAGAGGTGTTTATATATGTTATTTAATTAGCGCTAATTAGCGCTAATTACTTACAGCTCTGTTGCATCTCCGTGGAGTGTTGCAGGCACGATCGGCATGGGAGGAGTGTCCATTGTCAGCTCATGACGATGGTTTGAATCGCTTCACTGATTGGGCATGAGGCGTATTTCTGTTTGGGTATGTAAAGACCGAGGAGAGACTTCGATCTGTAGTTTTTGTTATAGCGCAAGGCGCTTGTATATGTTGTTTAAATTTTTTTTAAATTATAAAAAAAAAAAAAAAAAAAAAAAAAAAAAACACTTTACTTCGTTCATGTATTTTCAAGTGGCTCTTATCTGGGAGGAGTTGCTATTATTAACCTATGACGGTAATTTAGCTCCCTTCAATGATTGGATGTGAGGCGCTTTCATATTTAGATATATGAAAAGCGAGGAGGGACTTCGATCTGTAGTTTTTCTTACGGCGGGACTTAACGACGCGCTTGTTAGTGTAACACGCCAGACTCCGCTACTGTATTAACAGGTGGGTCTTGTGGGTGCAGTATTTAATACATTTACGCAACCTCTTATTTTACAACAAAGTGAATCCATAATAAGAGTGCACGTCTATTCGTGCTGTTATTATTAGCGCTTGCAAATGAAGGTAAACTTCATATAGATATTTTGGGAGGTAAGTGTAACCTCGAGGCAATTTCAAGCGCTTTCAAAGTCTATCGTGGGTTTAGTATAGGAATTTAATTATTTACAACGCGCATGATTTTAAGGGTGAGTAAATCTACGCAAGGAGTGCAACAGAGTGATTATACTTCTGCACTACCTGCGCTTAGGGGTGAGTATTAAATCTGATAACTACAATTTGAGAATCGATGTATCATTAAAAGGAATTAAGATGCCTGTAGGGTCCTAGATGGCAGGGAGGCGCTCGACCTGCATTTCGTTGTGAGGTATAAGAAACCCCTAGGGTAGAAGTGTTTGAGTGATTCTAATCTTATGGGGAAGTAGCCTCTAACTTCTGAGTGGTATTTGAGGTTACAGACTATATAGAAAGAGTTCTATTTTCAGACACGCATTATACTACAGAGATTACTTACTAAGTCCCTAATACTATTGTTCATGTTTTGACTGTGTTTATACAGTGCTTAGTTAGTGTTTTCATTCACTATTCATGTTGGTAACAACAATACTTATGTAACATGTTGTTAGTTTACAGAGCGTACTTCTTCAGGAGATAGCATGTTCCCACGGAATTTCATTATTCATTCCCTGACGGAATGTGTTAAAAACAAAAATCCAAAAGACTTCCCTTTTCTTTCGGATGGCAGTGCCACCTTTGGAGTCTGGAATGTGGATTTTTTCCAGAATCCTCCATTTGAATTCATCTGCACAGTGGCCCTTCTCTATGAAGTGTTTTACCATAGGGCACGCAAATTTTTGGGTTCTTATCGCCGAGCGGTGTTCGTTCAGGCGAGTCTGGATCATACGGGAAGTTTCTCCCACATATCCTAGTCGGCAGGGACACTGTATAAAATATACAACGTTGGTTGATTTGCAGTTCCACATTTCTTTGGCTTTTGTTTTGTGGCCATTATGTTCGAATTCTTCGCCTCTTAGAATGTTACCACATGAGTTACATGAGGAACAGGGAAACGTCCCTATTACTGGTTTATTCGTTAGAATTGATCTTTGACTAAAGTTCTCTTTTTGTGTATTGTTTTGAAAGCGGGAGTGAACAATGAATTCTTTTATATTTTTGTTTCTCTTATGAGCAAAGAGAGGTTTCGCCAATTTGTGTTCATTGGTGCCATTACTGTTTAATATGTGCCAATTTGAATTTATGACTTGTTTAACCTTTTCATTCACAGTAGAGTGTTTTGTAATGCAAACTAGTTGGTCAGTGGATTTAGGGGATTTGGTTCGCAGGAGACAGTCGCGGTCGTAGTACCTTGCTCGCTTGTATGAGTCTCTCACTAGACGGTGAGGATAGCCTCTATCTAAGAACTTGGCTCTCATCGCTATGGCTTGCTTGTCAAAGTCATTCAGATTCGTACAGTTGCGTCTGACGCGTAGAAATTGAGAGAAGGGTATACTGTTTTTTTGCGATCTAGGGTGGAAACTACGATAGTGTAATAATGTGTTCCTAGCTGTAGGTTTTGTGTGGAGATCTACTTTTAATATACCTTCTTCGTCCGAGATTTCAATGTCTAAAAATTCAACTTTCTTGTTGCTAATGTTGGAGGTGAAATGGAGATTGGGGTTTACTGCATTTATCCAGAGAAGGAATTCCTCTAGAGTTTCTCTCCCATCGGTCCAGACAAAAAAGATGTCATCAATGTATCTGGACCAATGGGAGATAGACTCATAAAAGGGGGCAATCTCATTCTGAATGAATTCCTTCTCGAAGGCTGCCATAAAGATATTGGCTATCGATGGTGCTACTGAGGCACCCATGCTTACGCCTTTGATTTGGCGATAGATGTGGGATCCAAACTCGAATATATTCTCTGTTAATACAATTTCTAGACAGGCCATTAGAAATTCTTTCGGACAGGGAATTTTGTGTACATCAATGAACCAACTGGTGGTTTTCATGGCATCATTGAGGGGAATATTACTATATAAGGACTCTACGTCCATCGTGACTAATAGTTCATTATTACTATTGAAAGAGATTCCTTCGATTTTCTGTATCATGTGGCCTGTGTCGCGTATGTATGAATCAATTTTGGGAATGAATGGCCGCACATAGTTGTCCACATATTTGGACAGTGGTTCAGTTGCTGTACCTATGGTGGAAACAATGGGTCGATATGGAGGGTTGCTGGCATGTTTATGTATTTTGGGGAGGCCATAAATACACGCAATTTTTCCCTGATTGTGATTCAGGAAATCGAATTCTTTGGTATTAATGAATCCGTCTTCAAGGGCAGTTGTAGTTAGGGACATAATTTTCCGTGATAAGTTTATCTGAGAGTGGGATCTCAGCGGAACATAAAATGTCGGGTCATCCAGCATTTTGAGCATATTGTTCTCGTATTCGGATGTGTCAATGATTACTATGCCTCCTCCTTTGTCGCATCCCTTGATCGTTAGGTATGCATGAGATATGTACGACAATACCATATACCCATTATCAGGATTCAGCCCATGTGTGGGTAGTAATGGCAATGGGTATATGGTAGGAAAAGGACTCACTCATAATTCTTGGGGAGAAGCTCCTGCTATGAAGGGGGGTCCAGGAGAAACACATTGGAGTCTGCCTGGAAGAAGAAGAAAGGGGTGAATACGCACCCCAAATCCTTTGTCACTACCCCCTTGAAACAGGTGGTCGAACCACCATGTTTAGCTCGTGGAACAGGCAACTCATAATACGCACAGCAGTGAACTTTCCGTGTACTTGCCTATGCAGCTGCCTTTTCCCGATCCCGAACCCGGCGGTCAGTGGTCTGCTGGCGGTCTCGGAGGTCCAGCGGTGGTCTTTGCGAAAGCCGACCTGGCCAACTCACAATATGGAGTTCGGCCCTTAACATCAGTAGCATAAACATCCAAATACAACATTGTTTCTTTTTGCGGGGATGTGGAGAAAAGGGATTCTTACCCAAGACTGAAAATATAAACCAGCCTTTGTATGTCCTTAATTATTTCACCTTAATGCATGCCTGCTAACTTTATGAGAATGTACTGCCTTAGTTAGGGCAGAAACTATAAGAGGCAGTAAACCAAATTATGTTTTTTCTGGTATGCAATGTATTGACACTTTTTGTAAGTGAAGCTGTTTGGTTTTGGGACTCTCAATACACAGACAACTTGGAATACACTTGGTTCCTTACACATTCAGTGTACTGCACTGACACATGCACATGTTCTCCTTCCCAATGCAATGCACACACTGCCTTCAGCTCTTGGACGCAGATTATACTTATCCTCATTGCTTATGTGTTTGCAGATCCTCCTATCCCATTAAAGCTGCCTAATGTAGTGCCATAGCCTTCTTAGTGAGATAAGATAAATGCTCTAAAAATATAAGCAATACACACATGATTAATTCCCCTCCTTTGTGTGCTAATTCAATCGCTTCACAATTCATAGGAGAAAATAACACCTAGAATGTCTCCATACTTGTACTGTGAGGCATTGGTGTAGCGGATGAGATGCATTGCGCTGGGCCTGTGTCAGGCTGCGTTGGCATTTCTGAAGCCACAGGGGATTGTGAGGACTTGGCTGAGATGGGTCAGGATGGAGGGCGAGGTGTGTTGTGCTGGGCCTGAGGCGAGATGCATGGAGCTGGGTCAACTTCGCAGAATCCTGTTATGTCCTGGTGCTTTTGCAGGGTGCCAGTCGACTGACCCATGTAGATTTCTTGTAGTTCTGGGTCCATATAGGCAGCAACAGAAGGCCTTGTACAACAAAGCAGTTCTTGATCAGCAAAGGAGGGGTTGGGCAGCAGGGCAGACTTCCCAGCTGGGCAGTCATTCTTCCTGGCAGAGTCCACAGGTCCAGAAGTGATCTGAAGAGTTAGGTTTGAGGGTCCACTATTTATACCAGATGCAGGGGCGTAACATAGGCCCCTGCAGCCACCTCGATATGGGGGGCCCCAACCATCTCTAGGGGTCCCCTCAGCACCACACTTCGTCATGAGAGCTCAAGATTGAGTCCAGAGGGGTCCTCACCACGTATCCTGCCTGGGGGGGCCCCCTCAAGTTTGTTACGCCACTGACCTGATGCCCACTGGGAGAAACATCTAGAGCCCTTTCCCTACAGAGGTGTCTGGTATTTACTTTCTCCATACCCTAGCCCAAGCTTGTCTGGGGGCAGAATAAACTAGTGTGAAACCCTTTGTGAGTGTGCTGAGGCAGAGTCTTTGTGATGTGCAAGTGTGGTAGGTGACCGCTCCTACCCCTCATACTGGCAGAAATGGCCCTTCCTGACAACACTTATTCCCCCTTTGATTTACTGTCTGGGAGTAATACACAAATACCAACTGCCAACTGCACCTGTTCATGTGACCAAGAATACAGATGCAGGTAACAAATGGTTAGGACAAGAAAATGCCAACTCTCTAGAAGTGGCATTTTCAGAATTGTGACACTTGAGATCCAACAATACATTTAAAGAGGGTTTTTAATTACAATTCTGTAGAGACCAAAATCAAGTTTCATACCTGCTCCCAATTGAAAGTTATCACTTAATAAATGTAATAAGGTAACCCAGTAGTGAAAAACAAATATAAGAGTTTTTCACTACCAGAACCGGTAAAAGTTAGAAATATATGTCCAACTTTGTAAATACACTGCACACTGCCCTATGAGCTGTTTAGGGCCTACCCTGGGGGTGACGTATAAGTATCAAAAATGAAAGTTTAAGCTTAGCAAATGGTTTCTTTTGCCAGGTCAAAATGGCAGTTTAAAATTTCACACAGGCTGCAATGGCAGGCCAGAGACAAGTTTTGAAATGGCTATTTAAGTGGGTGGCACAATAAGAGCTGCAGGCCCATTAGTAGCATTTAAGGCACAGGCCCTGGGTACACATGTTACCGCTTTATTGGATACTTATAAGTCAATTAAATGTGGCAATTGGGTGTAGTCCTGTTTTACCATGTTTAATGGATTGAGCACAAACACTTTAGCACTGGTTAGCAGTGGTAATGTGCACAGAGCTCTTAAGCAAACAAAACTGAATTTAAGCAAAACAGCAGGGGAGAAGGTAAAAGGTTTGGGGGAAGACCATCCTTCTGCTGTCTGGTCTATCACGTTCCCCCCTCAGGCTCAAAGTAGGAAGAACTACCCAACCTCCTGGGAATTCTCATCACTAAGGCAGAAGAACATGGACAGACCATCAACATTGGAGTGGTCTGACCCAGTGCGGCATTCCAACACAAACTTCATTCCCTGTAGGGAAATGGACCGCCACAGTAGTTTGAGATTCGCAGCCTTCATTTACATGACCCATCTGAGGGGCATGTTGTAAGTCCTAAACAGGTATGGGCTCAACTTTTTCAGTCCGTTCCCAGACCACGGGCAAATGCATCTTTTTCAATATCAATGCACTTCTGTTTCCTGGGGAGTAACCTTCTGATTATGAAGGCTGCAGGTTGGTCTAGGCTCTTCTCTGTGTGATAGTACAGCCCATATGCCATTCTGTGTAGTATCTGCCTGCACTTTGAATTCTTTGGAGAATTCATAGTTTTGAACACAGCCTCCTTGATGGTGTTAAAGTCTTTCGGGTAGGCCTCTCTCCAGCTCACCTTCTTGGTATGCTTCTCTAAAGTCATCTCAGTCAATGAGGCAACATTGGTGGCACATCCCTTGAGAAATCTCCTATAGCATATATTGAGGCCCGGGAATGCCCTCAATTCTTTCTGAGTTTTGGAGGCCAGAACAGTTTCCATCTTGGGCCTCCAGGTGTCCCAGATACACTGCAGAACACTTGCTTGCTGGCCTTGATAGTTAGGTCTGCCTGTTGCAGAGCCTGGAGCATCTCATGGAGGTTCAACAGGTGACCCTCAGAGCTGGAGATGTAGCTAGATATGTCATTCAGGTAGGCGGCATTGAATGTGTTTACCCCCATTAGGACCCTTTTGATCAGCCTCTGAAAGGTGGCAGGGCCATTCATTAACCCCTTGACCATGGCACAAATTCCGCCGCGGTGCTGGGGAATTAATGAGTGGGCGTGTTTCAGATGGCCCCCGGCCATCCTCTGCACATGCCCACTGTGATGTCGGATGGCCTGGGGCCGTCTGATGCACGCAACAAGTTAATCCAAAGGGCATTGCCAAAATTTGAAGTGGCCCTCTGAACACGACCCCTTTGAGGCAGGGCAATCTACCAGTGCCCTGATGTGAGGTCCAATGTTTTAAGGAACTTGGCTGCTCCCAGTCTGTCAATGAGCTCATCAGTTTGGGCGATGGGGTGAGCATCAGTTTTAGCCTCTAATCTAAACAGAACCTAATGCTAGATCTCACCTTGTCAGACAGTTTGTACATTTTATTCTTTACAGGGTGCTGTCTCTTGTATCAATATTACAGGTACACAAATGTGTGAGTCCACGGGTGAGGGAGAACATGGAGGCACACTGCTTAATAACTGACAACAGTTCATCTGCTGATCTGAGATCAGGGTAGGGAAGCGGTTGACAGCTTTCAGTAATCATCCTTCTCCTTTGAAATTAGGAGGTTGGTGAGAAGTTCACTCTCATTTTCCACCCTATCATCTGTTACCAGGACCATGGTGACTTCAGAACTCTCATATTGTGGTTTGAGGTGGTTGGCATGGAGTACCCATAAGGGAGAAGTGTTGTGGAGTGGCAAAGCAGCCAGAGTGGCTGACTCCAGAGCACAGAGCTCACGGTTCGATACCTGGCACTGGAAGCAGCTCAGCTCAGCACCATCTGACTCTGGGCGATAGCTTGCATAATCCCCCTGACGGCCCCCAGCGCCTTGAGACCCTTAGGGGTGAGTACTTTGTGCTTTACAAATACTGGATTTGGATTTGCTTAAGGGGTTTCAATGGGTCTTGATGTCCACCAAATAGATGACCTCCCCCTTTATCTCCTTCACCTCATAGGGCACTGACAATAGTCTTGGGAGGCCCCGGGCTCCCACAGCCTCATCACTCACACTTTCTGTCCAGGTTGAACATGAACCAGAGCAGCTGTCTAGTCATATCAGAGCTTCATCACCTCCTGGCTGGCTTCCAGATTTCCAGAGGCCTTCTTCCAGAAGTGCTGCATCTGGGTTTGGAGAGCCAGCATGTAACTGATTTCATACTGAGGAGACATTTTGGGAGCTTGCTCCCACCCCTTCTTCACCAAACTGAGAAATATGGCCATTGCATAGCTGATGGCATGGTGGACCAGGACCAGGATAAACCTGTTACCTAAGGCAGTCTTGGGTTTCAAGGTCCCAACTATGTCATTGCCCACCCTTTCAAAGGGGGTGCCAACAACAGGCATGTGAACCAGGGAAACCTGTAGCCTGGCAGGTGGGACAAGACCTATAGAATGTATTTGAAAATGCCTATACCCTGGGCCCAAAAAAGTGTGTGATACGCCTGGCAATGGTTTTGCCTTGTCTCAGATGTCCTACCAGATGTATATCATGAGCCTGATCCAGTAGGAAAGCTCTGTAGCACTGGGGGGGGTACCAACATATGAGTTAACCCATGCTCAGAAACATTAGACTTGCCATATAGGCGGTCCTTCTCCCAATAGTGGTGTGTAAGTCTACAAACCTATATAGGATCTGTGCATTTAGACAACATAAACTGAGGGATTGGTGTTCAGGCTGATTCCAGACACCTCCAAAGGATATGTTTGTCTGTAGAGCAGCTAGCTCACAGTGCCACTATTAGCCCCACAACCTTACCAAGGAGTGAATCATTTCTGGCAACTATCGAACATGATAACCCTGACCCCTCAGGGATTGTGGAAACAGTACAGTACTTTACCCTCAGTCACTCGTGCTCACTTTGTCACAGAGAGATACACAGAATAAACGGTGGGGACGTTTCCAATAAGTATTTATTGAACCAATGTTATTCTAGTACAAAATATGTGTGCTGCCACAACCATTAGAAGGAAACAGATATATACGATTACGAGCACCAACAGAGTAACTAAAAGGTAGAATTCAGGGGCGTGGCCAAGATGGCGGAGTGAGGAGTCACACATCCCGAGAGCTCCTCAACATCTGCCTTTCCCGGACCGCTTAAACTGTGCTTCCCCCCCCCCACAGTGCTGCAAAGGGGGCGGGAGAGAGAGTAGACTTGCCCTAGCTGCATAGTGAGCCGGTGTTGCTGACTCCGGATCCGCGGGGGCGAGAGCGGACGGACGCTAGCGGCGACTAGCACTGAGGCGCGCTCCAGGGAGACCTCATGGCCGCGGCACCAGGGGAGCTCGGAGAGGAGGCGGGGGCCCCTTGACTGCCGACGCTGATACCCGGGGTGCCGTTGCTGCCTCCGGGGGTGTCACGACAGGGAGAGGACGGTGGGAGACAGCCCTGCGGCCGGAGAGACCCGGACAGTGGTGGCGCCGCACTTGAGACCGGGGGCGCGGCCTACGACTGGGAGGGCCACGGACTCCCCGCCCTGCCCTGACTCGCAGATGGGCCCCGCCGAGCATCTTCAGGGGTCCGCAGCAACTGCTGAGGGCCCGGGGAGCGACTCCCTCGGGGCAGCCTGCATCCCTGGCGGCCGTCGGAAGGAAGTGGAAATCAAGGACGTGGCTTACATCTGGGAGCACCCGGGCCTGCTCGCACTGGCCTGCTTCGCGGCCTGGCCCCACGAGACGCCTGAAGGGGACCATAGCGGCTAAAGAGGGAGGCGGAGTTGCCCCCCGGTGACCACCTGCACTACTGGTGGCCTGAGTGAGACCGCCGAGACCGAAGCCGAAGCAGCGGCCTAAGATCGGGAGTGCCCGGGCACACACGCGCTGTCCAGCTCCGTGGGGGGCCCACCTGACATTGAAGCGACGCCACAGTAACACCCTAGGAGGGGTTGGTAGTCCCCCACACAGCCGCCTGCCCCCTTAGCAGCCGGAAAGAGACGAAGAGCTGAGCAGGAAGCGCCGAGAAGAGGTCCCCGTTGGTCTTCCTCCTCCCCCACTCACCATGTGTAGAGGCAAGCAAGCACGGCGAAGGTCATCGGGTGGGGTGCACGCGTGGAGACGGAGGGGTTGAGGCGCCATAAACCCCAACGTGAGGCGCACAATGGTGAGCCAGAGGAAGAAAGGGGACCGCACCCTCCCGGAAATGTTAGGCAAAGGTCAGACGAAAGGAGACAAAGGGCAGTCGTCCCCGGGAGCGTCCAAGCCCCAGCATGATTCCAATGATTGAGAGGTGCCCATCACCAAATCCTTCCTGGACACTCTCTTCAACTCTCTTCGCGAAGACTTCCACACCTTGAAGCAGGAGGTTGCGGGGGAGATCCGGGAGATCAGGAGAGAGGTGGACGGGCTCGGCGAAAGGGTGTCCACCATCGACGACGCAGAGCGCGCATGGGATGAGGAAGTGGAACACCTGCAGCAGGACATACTACGCCTGAAAGAACAACAAGTGGACCTCCAAGCCATGCCGAGGATTTGGAAAACGGGTCCCGGCGGAACAACATTCGGGTCCGGGTCGGGTCCCTCCTAAGGAAGAAGGAACGGACATCATGGTCTATCTGCCAGCTCCATTCCGAGATGTTTTGGGGGAACCGGCAGACTTTGCGATCAGAATTGACAGAGCTCACAGAGTGGGGTTGGCGAGGCGGACATCTGCACTGCCTCCGGACATTCTAGCCTTTTTACCGGACTACCCTCTCAAAGAACGCATCCTCAGAGAAGCACGGCAGCAACAACCCCTGTGGTTCCAGGGCCACTCAGTAGCCTTATTTCAAGACCTGTCAGCGATTACGCTCCAAAAACGTAAGGCCTTCAGGGTTGCGACGGACTTTTTGAGAGGTAAAGAGATCCCATACGCCTGGGGGCACCCTTTCCGCCTGATATTTAAGTGAAACGGTGCCCTGCATCAGCTTCGCTCCCTCCAAGAGACATGCACACTGCTGGGCATCTCCCAGGCGGAGGAGGGTGTATCACCGAAACCACCTCGGCGGCCGCCCAGGGGTGGCTGGCAGCAAATTGTTAGACGATGCTCGCCAGGAGCTAGCTGGGGCCCGATGCACTCACCATCAAGAAGGAGATGGACAACGCCATCCAAGAGGTGGCCAAGGACACCACATCTTCAGACTGATTGGTCTCCGGGGGGAGTATCCATTAGCATCAGTTATTATGCGGGTCCGGGGGGCGGGGAGGGGGGAGCCACAGGGAGCGACGTGGCAGTACGCCCACACAGGTAACTCACCACAGCCCTGCACTACATGAGGGCAGGACTGGGACTATATCCACTAGTTGGGGCACTACAACTCAAGGGGAGAGGAGTTGACCTAACGGCTAGGGCGCTCAACCTCGGACCTGGGGATCTGGGTTCGAGTCTCGGTAACGACGCCAAAACCTCCTGTGATTCTGGGCAAATCACTTAATCTCCCCGTGCCTAAAAATGAATGTGTGTCCATCCTCATGTAACGTAACTGGTGCTATGTAAAGCGCTCTGATACCTGATTCGGTTCGGGTCTAGTTCGCGCTATATAAAACTCTGCAAAAAAAACCAAAAAAAACCAACTACACGGGGGCCAGGGGGAGTGGGTGGGGATGGGAGGGGGGAAGTTGGGGTTGGGGGTTTGGGGGGGTTGTTGGAAAGGTTGGTGGGGTTGAGAGGGCTTGTTTATTTTTGGTGGGGGCACCCCTCTGTCCACCTTTCTTTTCTGTTTTATTTCCCACAGGCTGCACAGAGCTCCGGAGTACACTTTAAAAGACAATGACGCACTCCAGACTTAAAATTCTTTTCCTCAATGTGAGAGGGTTCAACAACCCCATTAAAAGCCGAGCGGTTCTGTCCCTTTTAGAGCACTCCACAGCTGATCTCTGCTTCCTCCAGGAGACTCACTTACTATCGAAAGATCAGCACCGCCTTAAAACCCGTGCCTTCCCCACGCAACTTTTCTCGTCCTCCCGCAAGAAAGTGGCAGGGGTAGCAATATTGGTATCCAAATCATTTACGGGCAAAGTCCTCCAGCGAGAGGCGGAGCTAAAAGGGCGACTATTGGTATATCGCTTCCTAATAGCAGGGCAGACAATACTGGTGGGCTCGGTATATGCGCCCAACGAAGGGCAGGGAACCTTTCTCCAGAAAGCGTTAGCAGCGGCCACAGCCAACACCGAACGACATTTACTGCTGGGGGGCGACCTTAACATAGTCTTCCATAACACAGCAGACCGCTCCTGCCAAAGGTCAGGTCAGGTGGGAGCCCTTTCCAAGTCTGGACACGCACACCTCCGGGATTTAGGCCTTATTGACCTGTGGAGACACTTCCACCCACGCAGTACCGCCTACACCTACCATTCAGGGGCCCTTAAGTCCTACGCCAGGCTCGATTACTTCCTTTGCACCTCCCCGCTGGTATCGCGAGCACAGGATGTAGACATCTTGCTGGCCTCCCTAACTGACCATTCTCCGGTGGTGGCCACATTCCTCTTACCAGCCGCACCGACCCCACAACGACACTGGCGCCTCAGGGAAGCCCTCCTCCATACCCCATCGACGGTAGATCGGATCAAATCCGCTATTACAAACTTCTTGACCCAGAACGACAACACCGACACTACACGGGCCACACAGTGGGCTGCCCTTAAAGCTGTCTTACGAGGTGAATTTATATCTATCGCTACGGCCATCAACAAAGAGCGAGCGCAGAAACAGGCCGAAATTGCGCAACGTGTAGCAGAGTTGGAGCAAATGCACCAACGCACAGGGGCAGCGTGGGCGTGGCGCTAACTGTGCGCTGAGAGGAAGATGTTAGCCGCTCTGGACCAAGACACAGCAGAATATACGGCCCTCCGTCTCCGGCAGGCCTATTACGCAGGGGGGGACAGATGCAGACGATTGCTAGCGAATAAGCTGCGTGAGCAGCGCCAGAGGCAGGGGCTACAGGCCATATGGACCGACCAAGGTGACTTAGTTTCAGATGAAACTGCGATAGCGGAGGCCTTTGGGGCATTTTATGAGTCCCTCTACACCAGCGACACCCTTGACTCGCAAGCAGGTTAGAGATACGTGAAAGGGGCGCGCCTCCCATCTTTGAACTCGGCCCAGGAGGATTTCCTGGATAGACCCATCAGCCTTGCGGAGGTGGTGTCAGCGATCTCACGCCTGAAGCTCGGGAAATTCCCCGGCCCCGATGGGTACCGGTGATCTTTTACAAAACGTTCTGTCACCAGGTGGGCCCCCTATTACGGGATCTTTTGAACTCTTTTGCCCAACCTGGCGCGATTCCTGCAGATCTTTTAGAAGCAGCAATTTTGGTCATACCGAAATCTGGCCGGGAAGCGACCCATTGTAGTTCGTACCGGCCGATCTCGCTTTTAAACATTGACTTCAAATTGTACACAGGCATTCTGGCGAGCCGGTAAGCACCTTATATGCAACAGCTGGTGGAGCCAGACCAGGCCGGCTTCATACCTCAGCGACAGACCAGTGACAACACTAGGCGGGTCCTCCACCTCATTGAAGCAGGGTTGCGTACGCGGCCAGATTGCATGCTACTCGCCATAGATGCCGAAAAGGCTTTCGATAGGGTGCACTAGCCCTACCTGGAACAGGTCTTGCACCTCTTTGGCCTGGGCGATGTTTTTTGTAGACGTATTTTGAACTGCTACAAGCAGCCTAATGCCTCAGTGCGCGTCAAAGGACACACCTCCTCTCGCTTCCCGATTGGCAGGGGGACCAGACAAGGATGCCCCCTTTCCCCTATCCTGTTCGTCCTTTATATGGAACCGCTGGCACAAAGGATTCGGCAACATGCCCTCATCAAAGGCATCCCATTCGGCGGGAGCACACACAAGATCAGCCTCTACGCTGATGATATTTTACTCTCCCTCACCGAGCCAGTCCAATCTCTCCGTGCATTTTTATTGAACTACATAGCTTTGCGCTCGCCTCCGGGTTCAAAATTAACACCGACAAGACGATTGCCCTCAATGTCTCCCTGTCGTCCGAGACGCTGGCCGAGGTGCAGGGGGAACATGATATGCAGTGGTCTTGTACCACGGTCCCTCACTTGGGAGTCCTTCTGGGCCCCACCATCCCAGCCACCATAGAAGCTAATTAACCTAGGCTTCGCATGCAGCTTTGCGGAGAACTCCGGAGATGGAAGCGTCATTCCCTCTCCTGGCTAGGGATAGCCGCCACCAAAATGACTCTCCTGCCACAGATACTTTATCTGTTTCAGACCCTTCCCTTACGACCACCGACGGGTTGGATCCAACAGACACAGTCCGAACTGGCACGCTTCATTTGGCAGGGTCGCCGACCGCGCTTTAAACAAGCCATCACAGTCCTTCCGCCTGGCCAACGAGGAGTAGGGGTACCAGATCTCCAACTCTATTTTTACGCGACACAGCTCCGAAGCCGAGTGGAATGGCATCAGTTGGAATCTGGCAAGAATTGGCTCTTCCAGGACCAGGCTGTGGTGGGCATGCCACTACAGGGGATTCCCTTTCTCCCCAAGCGCCAACTGCTGCCTAATCTCTCCCAGATCACAGGCACTGTCATGGAGGTGTGGGATCGGGTCGCCACTAAACACGAATTAACCTCCTTCCCCTCCCCTCTGACACCGTTATTTACCAACCCCGACTTCACCCTGGGCCTCGATCCTAAGGCATTTGCGACCTGGCGATATTCCCCTTGCAGGGCCCTAGGACATCTTTTTAATCTGAACGGTATTCTCTCCTTTCAACAGATGAGGGAGGACTATGGCATCCCAGAGGGTGATAGGCTACCCTATATGCAGGTGCGTCACTGGGCACTTCACCCAAAGGTTAGACCAGGAGCGCAACGACATCTTACTCCCTACGAGAAGTCGCTAGTCACTCGCACTCTCGAAAAAAAATTAATCTCTGACCTGTACCAACATCTCCTCCTTACGAACATTAACTCATGCAACGCTGGTAGGTGTCGGTGGGAGCGAGAGCTGGGGAGGGCCCTTACACACAAAGAATGGAGCGGTATCTACCATAGAGCCAGACACTCCGCATATCATGCAGGCCTGACTGAAACCCTGACCAAAGTGGCCACTTATTGGTACCATACGCCTGAGCGCCTTCATCAATTTGACCCCCGCATTAGCGACCGCTGCTGGAGAGGGTGTGGGGAACAAGGCACACTGGAACATTTGCTATGGAGTTATGACCACCTACAGGGGTACTGGGGCACGATACTGGCTGACATAGACTCCCACCTAGACACCCAACTCCCCCAGTTCCCTGCTTACATTCTGCTGGGGTTGCCCAACGCCTTGATGTATCCCTTGAAATCACGGAGAGGCCGTCTCATCTCTATTGCACTAGGGGCGGCCACGTAAAACATTTTGGCACATTGGAGGACCCCACAGGCCCCCCCACGTACAGGCTGGTTGCACAGGTTGTGGATGGTGCTCGGCATGGAGAAACTGTCCCTAGGACGGGACGGAAGGGGGGAGGAATTCCCGGAACTATGGCGGCCATTTTTGACACTGCTCACAGGGGAATTCCGTGAACTGAGTTGTCCCCGATATCTACGCCTTCTTCGTTTGGCAGATACCCCAATTCCGGAACAGAGGGCACCCGCGCGCAAACAAAAAGCCACGCACGGATGACTCTTTCACTTTATTTTCTTTTTTTCCATAGTGGGGTTATCCTTTTGCTTTGTGGACAGAGGGGGGAGGGAGGGGGTGGCCCACATTGCATTGTTTAAGGGTGTTATATTTGACCTGCATCGCTGATCAGCTCCTTATGGCACCGAGTATGCTTGTCATTATTACATTGGAGCTTGCCTTGCTACACTGGATGGAAAGATTGAGGTCCTATTGTTTTGTCTTTTTTGAAATCTCAATAAAAGATTTAAACCATAAAAGGTTGAATTCTACCATGGTGCTAAAACAGTGAATATATGCAAGCATATAGATACATAGCAGTAATCATGCATACTCCTAAGATGCTAACCCTATATAAGTATACCTAAGTGTACATAGCATGTATGTAGGTGGAAAGTCAAAAATATCCCTAGAAAAGAGCCAACCCCATTACCCGATGGGAGAGAATGATGGACACTATTTTGGTCTCCATTTGGATACCCCGCAAGGGATGTCAAACCACTGCGTACTGAAGTGTCAGCGTGCAGGGACTTCAGCATTTTACGTCAGCAAGGGAGTTTTTCCTCTGGTTTGCCCAGCAAAGATGTGGTACTTACATACACAGATAAACACAGAGAATCCAACTAAACAAAGGGGAGGGGAGGGGAGTGTTTTCAACGTGTGTTGAAGCACTCAGTGTTTTGAAAAATACCCCTCACACACCAAAAGGCCCCTTGGTGTCATGCTTCATCATCGGGGTCTTCGCACCCCTCTATCGGGATGCGGCGTGCTGCGACCTACGACTACGCGGGAGCACTAATAGTAAAGACTATGTGTGGTGTTGGTGTGTGGGGTGTCTTGGGTTAAGTGAGTGGTGGGATGTGGTGAAAAATTAAAAAATACCTGGCGCATGAGTTTGAGGAAAAATTTATTCTGAACTCTGGCTGGTATTATTAAAAGAAGTGCAGAGTGAGGTCAGGGCTGTTATATTAGGAAACAGGACCTCCGGTGTGCGTTGTCGACATGTTTCGGAGTCAAGCTCCTTCTTCAGGACGGGGGCACAACCTCCCCACCTTACTCACGTTTTTCTAAAATTTAAAAAGTGTATTATACAGAAAAGTGACAAAAAATAGGCTAAATGTGCCTACAGCGGTCTGCTACAAGTACAATGACCTGCAGAAAGACAAAAAGGAGAAAACAACATTGGTTACCCTTGTAGCGGGTAGTTCAAGCAGGTGCAGTCACCTGGAACCTCACCATTATGCTTGTTTTAAAGCCTGTGGAAGGAAAAGGACTCACAAAACTCACAACATAGAACACACATGTACTGGTACTTAGAGTTATTGTTGGTCCTACTTTTGAAGCTTTCTTTTTTGCCTCATGAGCATCGAGAACGTCTGGGGTGTTGCTATTTTTGCAATCTGTTGGAAAGGATGATGCAAGATTTAATAACTCATTCTTACTCACTTTGGTTTTAGGACGCTGGTCTTAATTGATCAGACTGTGGATTACTCACGATTACAGGACGCTATGGACACCGTCTACCCCCACACGCTGCTCCGCTGGTTCTGAATGGTAGACCAGTGGTCATGCTATTTATACCCTGTTTCTTAATGGTCGGAAGTATCTGTGTTTCCTAACATGGGTGTTCCGCTCCATGTTAATTGACAGATGCCCATGTTTGGAACGTCCGTTAATTAGCCTCGCGCATGTCTCTCCGTCATGTAATGACATGGCATAGACGTCTGGTGATTCTCCCCGTCGGCGCATGGTAACTGATCACTCGCGCATGCGCACGCCAGTGATATCTGGCGCATGCGCGATAGCTATTGTCATTTCAGACAAGCACTGATTATCGCGCATGCGCTTCTTGGATTCCGGCGGTCCTTTCAGTACTGTCTGCGCTTTTAATGGGGCAATATCCTTCTTACTGAAGTCGGTTTTTAAAACTTCGGTTTCCTGGTCACAGAAGTATCCCGATTTGGTACCATCAGACAATATGGTTGAGGTCGCGCTGGATTTATCTGCTATGTTACAATAGTCTTCAATTTCAGGGGTATTTTATAATTAATTGAAGTTCTATTTTGACATATGAGAAAGACCGTTTCACCGGTCATTGGTCATTGGTCAATTGAGTCCACGGTACATCGTCATTAAGCCCAATTATATGGGTTCCAAGCCTGAACACCCATCTCTGTTCCTTCTGGAAGAGCCCAGCTTCAGAGGGTAGTTGCTCAATAATTGTCCAGTTTAGGTCATTTACGCAGTGTCCAGCAGTTAGGTAGTGAGTTGCCATTTTCGTTGTACTTTTTTTACAGCGTACATTGCTCTTATGTTCGTTCATTCTTGTTTTGACGGCCCTCGTTGTCATACCAACATACTCAAGGTTGCAGGGACATTTGATCAGGTATACTACGTTTTTAGTATTGCAATTAGAAAATTTCCTTTGCTCCCAAGTGGTTCCATTACGGAAGAAAAGTTTTTTGCTTTTCTTGGTCAGGTGGCAGCTACTGCAGTTTCCACAGGGAAAATGGCCCTGGACGTCAACAGATGGTTGCGTAACAGTTGGTTTTGATTTTGGTCTTGTGTGTACCAATATGTCCCTTAGGTTGCGCCCTCTTCGGTGAGCAAACATAGGTTTTTCAAAGTCTAGGTTGCCACAGGTTAGTATCCTCCAGTGCTTATTCACAATTTTTGATACTTCGTTGGACATGGTGTTAAAAGTTGTCACACATATAGGTCTTTTATTCTCCTTTGCTTCTGTAGCTCGGTCCTCCAGTAGGGCCTCTCTGTTGTTATTCGTAGCTCTTTTTAGTCCTTTTGCAATGATTCTTTTGGGGTACTCTCGTTGCTTTAGCTTCTCACTCAGGTCTTTCGCCTGTGATTTGAAACTGGACATATTTGTGCAGTTACGTCTCAGACGTAAAAACTGTCCATAAGGCAAATTCTCACGCAAGTGCCTGGGGTGAAAGCTGTCGTATCTTAGCAGACAGTTTCTCGATGTTGGCTTGAAATGGGTGGTGGTTTTTAGGCCCCCATCTTCTGCATAAATATTCAGATCAAGGAAAACTAATAGGTTGGATGACATGGTACTCGTGAATTTGAGGAAGGCATTTTGGTTGTTCAGCCATATTTGGAATTCCTCCGCAGATTGTCGGTCACCTTCCCAGATGACTAGAACGTCATCTATGTACCTCCTCCAGCATTTTATGTTTGCTCTGTATGGATTTCGTTCATTGAGAATTTTCGTGGTCTCTAGGTGATGTACATAGAGCCCCGCCAGGCTCGGCGCAAAGGTGCTACCCATGCTGGTTCCATGGCACTGCTGGTAGATCGTGGTCTTGTATTGAAAAAAGTTTTTTTCTAGGGCCAGTGAGATGCACTCAAGAACTAGTCCTCGTGGTGTTTGGTACTTCCATTGTGTTGAGAACAAAACTTCTTCAATGATCATGAGTGTTTCGTCATGGGGAAGACTTGTATAAAGACTTTCGACGTCCAGGCTCATTAAGAGTTGACTGCCCGGGTCGAAGGGTATGTCCTGTAGGAGTTGTAATACCGCTTTAGTGTCTTTGAGGTAGGTGTTAGTAGATTGTACTAGAGGGCGCAGGAAAGCGTCTGCGAATTTTGACAGTGGTTCTAGGATTGATCCGATCCCTGATACTATCGGTCTTCCTGGGGGATTGGTGAGGTTTTTATGAATTTTCGGGATGCTGTAAAAATACGGAATCCGTGGTTTTTTCTGCTCCAAAAATTCGCCCTCTTTCTTGCTCAACCAATCGTGTGCTAGGCCTTCTTCGATCATCCCTCCAATCTTAATTCTCAGGTTCTCTGTTGGATCCTGTTGTAGGATCATGTAATTCCGTCTATCAGACAGTAGTCTTAAACATTCACTGTCGTAGGCCTCGGCAGTTTGTAGGACGATGGCTCCGCCCTTGTCTGCTGGCTTTATTATGATATTAGTGTCCTCGGATAGCGATTTTAAGGCTTGTTGTTCCTCCCTTGTTGTGTTATGAAAAATTCTGGTAGACGACACATCCAGTTTGTTGACTTCTGTCATGATAGCCTTTTCATAAGCCAATAGCTCTAAGGGGACCAAGGGATCTGGTGGAGTGAAGGTAGACTTGGGTCTAAGGCCGGTATCGGTTCTCAGAACTGGTGATGGTCTTTCCATGAAGTAGGCTTGTAGTTTCAATTTGCGTATGAATTCCTGCATCTCAATGTTCATCTTGAAGATATCAGGTCTCTGTGTAGGAACAAAGCCTAGGCCTTTGTTTAACACCTGGGTTTGTAGACTCGTTAGTAGTGTTGGAGTGAGATTGACCACTAAGTCCCTCTCTGGTTGCTGGACGACGGTTGGTTGGGTAGGGATCCCGTCATGCTCCTGGTTTGTCGGGGGTTTCCTTGGTTCTGGTCCTCCCATGTGACGTTGTTTCCCTTCCGGTTCCTTCCCCGCGGCCCCGGGCGGGCGCCTAAAAAAGGCTGTGGGTCATAGAAAGCACCATCAAAATCCTGGTTCCATTGTGGATACCCCTGAGCATTAGCTGTTGGGCCAAACTGGAAAGGGGTAAATGGTGGGGGACCCATGTATTGTGGGAATTGTGGGTACCCTCTCCATCCCCGTTGTCTCGGGAACTGTTGTCTTTTTTGTCTCCAACCGCCTCGGTTTTGACGGTACCTTTGGCCATTACCTGAGTTAGAGCCGGTTGAGCTGTCTGACCCATCACTATCTATGTCGCTGTTTTGGTTCTTGTGCACATAATCAGCTTTTGTGTATGGATAGGCTCCTTCCGGTGTGAATTTATCTTTATCCTTTTTAAGTTTACTAAACTTGCTTTGTTTCAGGGTATATTCGAACTCCGTCATCTGTTGGTTAAGTTCATCTAATCTTATTTTGAGGTCGGCAGGTGAGATGTAAGTGCTTAGTTGTACCTCAATTTTTTGAATTTCAATTTTTAATTCTTGTGTTATTCTGGCCGCTGTTCTAACAATGAGGACTAACCAGTCCCTGGTGCAGTGCCAGGAGATCAGGGACCACTCTTTTTTAAACTGGGCATCAGTCTGGAAAATAAACGGTTCAGTTTTGACGATCAGACCCGGTGGGCCCATTTTATTCCGGAGGTACTCTGTCATTAGTAGACCATGTAGTGCTGCTTTGATTTGGTTACGTCTTAGGTTTACTATTTCGTTCCAATCATTGATATTAGGACCTGTTTCTGGGTTGGTGAGGCCCTCGAAAGGGTTGATGGCTGTGAGAATTCTGTCGATCTCGTCCTCCCCAAACGTGAGGCCATGTTCGTCCTCCATTGTAAAGACCGCTGATGTAAGTACCTAATGTGTGATACTATGTGTGTGAGTATGAGAGTAAAGCTCCCGCAGCTGTGCGCTGCCTGTACTGAGTCAAAAACAAAGAAAGGAGGTAGAGCGAAACGACTGGATTCTTGCTCCACTGGGATACTTAGATAAACACAGAGAATCCAACTAAACAAAGGGGAGGGGAGGGGAGTGTTTTCAACGTGTGTTGAAGCACTCAGTGTTTTGAAAAATACCCCTCACACACCAAAAGGCCCCTTGGTGTCATGCTTCATCATCGGGGTCTTCGCACCCCTCTATCGGGATGTGGCGTGCTGCGACCTACGACTACGCGGGAGCACTAATAGTAAAGACTATGTGTGGTGTTGGTGTGTGGGGGGTCAAAACCGAGGCGGTTGGAGACAAAAAAGACAACAGTTCCCGAGACAACGGGGATGGAGAGGGTACCCACAATTCCCACAATACATGGGTCCCCCACCATTTACCCCTTTCCAGTTTGGCCCAACAGCTAATGCTCAGGGGTATCCACAATGGAACCAGGATTTTGATGGTGCTTTCTATGACCCACAGCCTTTTTTAGGCGCCCGCCCGGGGCCGCGGGGAAGGAACCGGAAGGGAAACAACGTCACATGGGAGGACCAGAACCAAGGAAACCCCCGACAAACCAGGAGCATGACGGGATCCCTACCCAACCAACCGTCGTCCAGCAACCAGAGAGGGACTTAGTGGTCAATCTCACTCCAACACTACTAACGAGTCTACAAACCCAGGTGTTAAACAAAGGCCTAGGCTTTGTTCCTACACAGAGACCTGATATCTTCAAGATGAACATTGAGATGCAGGAATTCATACGCAAATTGAAACTACAAGCCTACTTCATGGAAAGACCATCACCAGTTCTGAGAACCGATACCGGCCTTAGACCCAAGTCTACCTTCACTCCACCAGATCCCTTGGTCCCCTTAGAGCTATTGGCTTATGAAAAGGCTATCATGACAGAAGTCAACAAACTGGATGTGTCGTCTACCAGAATTTTTCATAACACAACAAGGGAGGAACAACAAGCCTTAAAATCGCTATCCGAGGACACTAATATCATAATAAAGCCAGCAGACAAGGGCGGAGCCATCGTCCTACAAACTGCCGAGGCCTACGACAGTGAATGTTTAAGACTACTGTCTGATAGACGGAATTACATGATCCTACAACAGGATCCAACAGAGAACCTGAGAATTAAGATTGGAGGGATGATCGAAGAAGGCCTAGCACACGATTGGTTGAGCAAGAAAGAGGGCGAATTTTTGGAGCAGAAAAAACCACGGATTCCGTATTTTTACAGCATCCCGAAAATTCATAAAAACCTCACCAATCCCCCAGGAAGACCGATAGTATCAGGGATCGGATCAATCCTAGAACCACTGTCAAAATTCGCAGACGCTTTCCTGCGCCCTCTAGTACAATCTACTAACACCTACCTCAAAGACACTAAAGCGGTATTACAACTCCTACAGGACATACCCTTCGACCCGGGCAGTCAACTCTTAATGAGCCTGGACGTCGAAAGTCTTTATACAAGTCTTCCCCATGACGAAACACTCATGATCATTGAAGAAGTTTTGTTCTCAACACAATGGAAGTACCAAACACCACGAGGACTAGTTCTTGAGTGCATCTCACTGGCCCTAGAAAAAAACTTTTTTCAATACAAGACCACGATCTACCAGCAGTGCCATGGAACCAGCATGGGTAGCACCTTTGCGCCGAGCCTGGCGGGGCTCTATGTACATCACCTAGAGACCACGAAAATTCTCAATGAACGAAATCCATACAGAGCAAACATAAAATGCTGGAGGAGGTACATAGATGACGTTCTAGTCATCTGGGAAGGTGACCGACAATCTGCGGAGGAATTCCAAATATGGCTGAACAACCAAAATGCCTTCCTCAAATTCACGAGTACCATGTCATCCAACCTATTAGTTTTCCTTGATCTGAATATTTATGCAGAAGATGGGGGCCTAAAAACCACCACCCATTTCAAGCCAACATCGAGAAACTGTCTGCTAAGATACGACAGCTTTCACCCCAGGCACTTGCGTGAGAATTTGCCTTATGGACAGTTTTTACGTCTGAGACGTAACTGCACAAATATGTCCAGTTTCAAATCACAGGCGAAAGACCTGAGTGAGAAGCTAAAGCAACGAGAGTACCCCAAAAGAATCATTGCAAAAGGACTAAAAAGAGCTACGAATAACAACAGAGAGGCCCTACTGGAGGACCGAGCTACAGAAGCAAAGGAGAATAAAAGACCTATATGTGTGACAACTTTTAACACCATGTCCAACGAAGTATCAAAAATTGTGAATAAGCACTGGAGGATACTAACCTGTGGCAACCTAGACTTTGAAAAACCTATGTTTGCTCACCGAAGAGGGCGCAACCTAAGGGACATATTGGTACACACAAGACCAAAATCAAAACCAACTGTTACGCAACCATCTGTTGACGTCCAGGGCCATTTTCCCTGTGGAAACTGCAGTAGCTGCCACCTGACCAAGAAAAGCAAAAAACTTTTCTTCCGTAATGGAACCACTTGGGAGCAAAGGAAATTTTCTAATTGCAATACTAAAAACGTAGTATACCTGATCAAATGTCCCTGCAACCTTGAGTATGTTGGTATGACAACGAGGGCCGTCAAAACAAGAATGAACGAACATAAGAGCAATGTACGCTGTAAAAAAAGTACAACGAAAATGGCAACTCACTACCTAACTGCTGGACACTGCGTAAATGACCTAAACTGGACAATTATTGAGCAACTACCCTCTGAAGCTGGGCTCTTCCAGAAGGAACAGAGATGGGTGTTCAGGCTTGGAACCCATATAATTGGGCTTAATGACGATGTACCGTGGACTCAATTGACCAATGACCAATGACCGGTGAAACGGTCTTTCTCATATGTCAAAATAGAACTTCAATTAATTATAAAATACCCCTGAAATTGAAGACTATTGTAACATAGCAGATAAATCCAGCGCGACCTCAACCATATTGTCTGATGGTACCAAATCGGGATACTTCTGTGACCAGGAAACCGAAGTTTTAAAAACCGACTTCAGTAAGAAGGATATTGCCCCATTAAAAGCGCAGACAGTACTGAAAGGACCGCCGGAATCCAAGAAGCGCATGCGCGATAATCAGTGCTTGTCTGAAATGACAATAGCTATCGCGCATGCGCCAGATATCACTGGCGTGCGCATGCGCGAGTGATCAGTTACCATGCGCCGACGGGGAGAATCACCAGACGTCTATGCCATGTCATTACATGACGGAGAGACATGCGCGAGGCTAATTAACGGACGTTCCAAACATGGGCATCTGTCAATTAACATGGAGCGGAACACCCATGTTAGGAAACACAGATACTTCCGACCATTAAGAAACAGGGTATAAATAGCATGACCACTGGTCTACCATTCAGAACCAGCGGAGCAGCGTGTGGGGGTAGACGGTGTCCATAGCGTCCTGTAATCGTGAGTAATCCACAGTCTGATCAATTAAGACCAGCGTCCTAAAACCAAAGTGAGTAAGAATGAGTTATTAAATCTTGCATCATCCTTTCCAACAGATTGCAAAAATAGCAACACCCCAGACGTTCTCGATGCTCATGAGGCAAAAAAGAAAGCTTCAAAAGTAGGACCAACAATAACTCTAAGTACCAGTACATGTGTGTTCTATGTTGTGAGTTTTGTGAGTCCTTTTCCTTCCACAGGCTTTAAAACAAGCATAATGGTGAGGTTCCAGGTGACTGCACCTGCTTGAACTACCCGCTACAAGGGTAACCAATGTTGTTTTCTCCTTTTTGTCTTTCTGCAGGTCATTGTACTTGTAGCAGACCGCTGTAGGCACATTTAGCCTATTTTTTGTCACTTTTCTGTATAATACACTTTTTAAATTTTAGAAAAACGTGAGTAAGGTGGGGAGGTTGTGCCCCCGTCCTGAAGAAGGAGCTTGACTCCGAAACATGTCGACAACGCACACCGGAGGTCCTGTTTCCTAATATAACAGCCCTGACCTCACTCTGCACTTCTTTTAATAATACCAGCCAGAGTTCAGAATAAATTTTTCCTCAAACTCATGCGCCAGGTATTTTTTAATTTTTCACCACATCCCACCACTCACTTAACCCAAGACACCCCACACACCAACACCACACATAGTCTTTACTATTAGTGCTCCCGCGTAGTCGTAGGTCGCAGCACGCCGCATCCCGATAGAGGGGTGCGAAGACCCCGATGATGAAGCATGACACCAAGGGGCCTTTTGGTGTGTGAGGGGTATTTTTCAAAACACTGAGTGCTTCAACACACGTTGAAAACACTCCCCTCCCCTCCCCTTTGTTTAGTTGGATTCTCTGTGTTTATCTAAGTATCCCAGTGGAGCAAGAATCCAGTCGTTTCGCTCTACCTCCTTTCTTTGTTTTTGACTCAGTACTTACATACACAACAGGTACCCTCAGGGGTTCCACCTAAATGTGTCATGGTACTGTGGGCATGCCAGCCAAGGACGATGATAGCAGTGACTTTTGTGCAGAGTTATTATGCAGAAGGTGGAAATCCTGCTGTGATACTAAGAATCCTTATGCATAATAAATGAGGCTAGTTTTCAATGAAAACAACACAACATTTATTTGGCACCGAACTAGGTAAAAGGTTAGTGCCAGAGCCGTTATGTAGAGCAAGGTAAGACAAATGTAGGTAAAGGTTGTGCAACTACCTAGGTCTATATTGGGGTGCATTGGGGCTCATAACAGTAGAACATGTGATCTGCAGCTGCCTCGATCTCAGTTTGCCATCTCAAGCACTCTAGAGGGGTGCCCTCCTTCTGAGCTCTACAGAACTCCTCCATGTTGGTCCCACTCTAAACTTTATGTTAAATCAATGGAGGGAGAAAGAAGAAACTGTGATCCATTCAGCTTCCTATGTCATATATCAAAAAATCAAATGGGGAATGGATCACTTGTCCTGCGTAACCAATGTTCTGTAAAGTTTTCGTACTGTGCACCGATAAAAACCCTCATTCACGTACAGAGGCTGGAATTGGCAGTATATCTTGGTTCTCCGCCTTACTCTTTTAAAAACGTGACCACATCATCATTGGGTTAGTGCTCATGCTTCCTCCACCCGGAGGCGTACCTCTGGTTAGAACAGTAGTGATCAGTAATAAGGGGGTGTTGTTGTGGTAGGGAAACAATCTTTTTATTAAAAATACCTTGTGTTACCAGATTTGAGAATTTAATAGTTCTGGGTTCGTGGTACACTTAAAATCAGTTCTGTGCGTAGGGAGATTTATTTAGGGGTCTCCCACATTTTAAATTGTCCGTAAAAAGGTTGACATGTTTTAGCCCCACTATTTGCCCATGTGGGTCAAGTGGGCTTTCTTCAGGACCTGGAGTGAAAAAAGAAAATGTGAAAGAGACTAGGTCTCTGTGATTCTAGACCATTGAGTATTTGTTGGTCTTGGGGGGATCCCGGGTATTAACCTGATTCCCAGGAGGTCTAGTAGTACCTTTATGTCCTATACTCCGGACATCAGCGGGCAGTCAGGGAGTTCAAAGCATGCTGTATGCAGACGCAGCACGACTTGTGCTGACTCTTCTCCTTGCAGGAGAAGAGTCAGCCCTCAAATCCTAGATTTAGGAGCATTAGTGGTGTGGGAGCTAGTGGTCAATAGGCTACTAGCATCAGCGGCTAATCCGCCCCTGAAGTGGCCACATCTGGGGGTGAAGGTCACCTTTTGCTATCCAGAAACCACCATTTCACCACTTATTAAATTGGCAGGTCTTCTTCAGCTGTACAGACCAGGTAGCCCACCCTAGAGGTTTGACTTGCCTTTAGGGGGTGTAAACCTCCTGATTATCTAACTTTCCCACTTGCCTGGGGGCAGGGGGATGGCTGTTTCCTCCTTTGGAAGGTAGCCTGGCTGCAAAGCACAGGCGGTGCAGCTATTGAAGCTCATCACCTTGATGTGCCACTTCACTAGTTAGCCTGTCCGGGAGGGAGGTGTGACCTCCTTACTGTTCCGGCCATTGTTTCTGAGTCCTGGGAGAGCTCACACTTCCTGACATGGGGTCAAATCCCTGTCTTGGCTGCAGCAATCGTGGGCTGACAGACAGAGCACAGGAAAGGCTGGGGCATCTAGGTGGGCAACTTCTAAGGTAGCCACCTCAGTTCATGCTACATTGTCCGAGACACAAGATTCGGATTAGAGGTGAGGTTTTTTACTGTTTGATACCAAACAAAACATATTTAGGTGGTACCATAATGGAGCTGCCAACCACTTGTAGTGTCCTTCAATAATTAAGGCCACTATAGAGACACTTAAGCTGGCACTTACATATCCCCACCTTTAATATAATGCACCCTGCCTCCTGGGCAAACCTTGAAATGTTGCGGCTGAACATTCATGGCAGAAAAGGCTAGTGGACAAAAACACTGGAGATACACCTTTATAATGAAATTTTAATGAGTGTAAACATTTCTAATATTTAGTAGCCAGTTTTTAAAGAGTTTTGAAAATCATCAACACATTTTTTAGAATTATGATTGACGAACTCTGAAACCTCAGGGTTTCAAATTTATTGGGCATGATAAACAGCACCTAATTATGAGTTTTGATCTAAAATTGGGTATAACATGCAGATTTGAGAGCTTTCCACAACAAAATTCACATTGTAATTGATTACGGCTCATTTTTCCCTGAGACATTTTGGCAGGTTTGACCTGTAGTTGTTCATCTGGGGAGCATTTCAGAGGGTGGTGTTTTGTCATGAAACATGGGGGTATATTCATAAGAAGGTGTGATAACTACCGCAAGAGTAGCTTAACACAAGTTTCAACATCACAGCCCATTGCTGGAAAATAACCCTGTCTCAACGTGGAATTAACAACACGGCGGTAGCATGCGATAGTCTGCCAAAACCGCGGGAAATGTCTGCGATACAACCACCTCGATGGAGACAAAAACACAAATCACAACACCAAAAAACATGCAATGGGCCCAAGCGCAATGAGGAAACTAGAGATAAACAGCGCTAGGCCGGCAACACACACCTGGCAGGTGAGATAAATCACCATAAAAGTTGAAAAAACACCCAAACACAACTGACCAACACCCAAGTACCATGGAGGCAGCTGGAGCAGTCGCAGAGGACGAGTGCAACCCCAAAATCACCCCGGACGACCAGCACGGGACCTCAGGGACAGGAAGGGCAAGGACAAGAAGAAGAAGACAAAGTTCAGTCTTCCAGCAAACAGGATCATAGTCACAGAGGTGATGGAACACCATCAACAACTGCTCGTCACCTCCAATGTGTCATTGGGCACCAAAAACAGAATATGGCGGGACATCATGGACAAGGTGAATGCCGTCGGGGAGCACAAGAGGACAATGGATGAGGTCAAGAGGCGATGGAATGACATCAATTGGCAGACCAAGGAGAAATCCTCTGCCAACCGGAAGGCAGCAACGCAGACTGGAGGTGGGGGGCCAGCGCCACAGCTCGAGCTGGATCACATGGAGGAGCTGGTGTCGACAGTCATCAGTGTGGAGACTGTGGCTGGAGTCGGGGGATCGGACACTGCTAGACAGGACACAACACAACCACAACAGAGTGAGTGACCACCAGGTACTAGGGGGACAGGTGGAGATGGGTACAATGGCACACATGCACAATCAAGCAGAGCACAGTGCACAGTGCAATATCATTTTTGAAAAAAATGATTAAAAGATGAAAGAGAAGGGGCAGTTGATATATTGTGGCTGATGGTAACAGTGTTTTTAAAAATTATATTTAATGTATAATTGTTGTTTCTGTATTATGTATGTCCTCACTATGTTGTTTTTGATAAAGTGCTCACCGCCCGTTACCCATGGTAAATGCATACTATTGATGTATAGGCACTCATATATAAATGTGTTTTATTATTGCTTTTTGATGATTGAATAAAAAAATACCAATAAATGAATTATCAATATGTTTTAAACAGTTTGTCAATTGCACTGAGCTTGGTTCATCTCACACATGATGTCATATAAATCAAAGTAATATTGATGAATCTTGCTGCCTAGGAAAGTTTTTCCCATTGGTGGTTGGGCTTCAGAAACATGACAACCAAACTTGACACCATCCTTGGGTGTCTATCCCCACTACATGATCTCCAACGAGCCCTGACTGACATCGCTGTAGTCTTGACGTGGAGAGAAGAACACCTGTCCGCTCAGAGTGTCTCCATTATACCAGCCGTGAGCTGCCACAGATGTGGAGGCTCATGGAGGAAATGTTGCGGATGGAGCCGGAAAGGATGGCAGCCACCGCTGAACATCAGCGGAATGTAGCTGGGATCTACCATGCCCGTCAGATCCTCATCATGGCATTGCTGCCACAAGGTGTGGTAATGTTGAATGCTGCTGCCCCCACAACAGCCACATCTCCGCCCCCTGGTGTGACCATGCGTCCCTGTGCGGCAGGCCTAACCACTTCGGCACCTGAGGTATCAGTGCCACACAGTGCGGCAGACAGACCACCTCCGGCACCTGAGGTGTCAGTGCCACACAGTGAGGCAGACACACCACCTTTGCACCTGATGTGTCAGTGCCACACAGTGCGGCAGACAGACCACCTCCGGCACCTGAGGTGTCAGTGCCACACAGTGAGGCAGATACACCACCTTTGCACCTGATGTGTCAGTGCCACACAGTGCGGTAGACAGACCACCTCCGGCACCTGCAGGTTGTGCTTTACTAGAAAGCTAGCTAGTACTTAGCTAGTAAGTACAAGTCTTAGAAATTCCATGAATGTCTTCTAAAAAGTCAAAGTATCTTCACGCAGTAGCACTTTTAGTCAGACCAAGTTCCACTAGAGGCTCAGGGAACATCTTCTGATACCCCACCACCAGTGAGAGTTATTTAGTTATTTTATGGAGCACAACTTTATAATTTTCTGGTTTGGGAGCCTTATGCATTAAGGCCTTATTTAACTTTTTCAAATGTCAGTGTGGGCCACCTGCTATCTGTCCGAGCCCTTGAATCTTAGTCTAACTGAAGCTGGAACGTGCTTATCGGCCTATAGGTTTCCGATGGCACATTCGCAGATCGTGTTATGAACTATTGAAGCAGCATGACAAGGGCAATTAAATATAACATATAAGTAATTATTCTTTCAGAAATATATGAAGATGTTTGGTTATGCTGTTACGGGAATTATGAATTTAACAGAACAAACAGTATTGCTTTTCCAAAGCAATTACTTAAAAATTGGCTCATTTCAGTCTCTCTTTTCAGCAGTTTGAAAACAAATTACAATTTTCTGCTTGTTACAGAAAAATGTTATTGCATCGGGTTAGGAAAAAAACAAATAGATATCTAATCCCATCTAGAATCAAGTCAAAATAAGAACATCAACGATGGGGCTCTCACATATTAAGTGTGACCACTGTGCATGCAAACAGATTAAGAATTTAGGAAAAAATATAAGGAGCGATACACTTTCAACTGTAACCTTACAGCACTGTTATGTTCAAAGGTCTTCATTAGGAAGTCATTTCAAAGTAGAATTGTACATTATGACCTCAAGGGGAGAAAGTACCCAGTAACCAATGGGTAATGTAATTGTACCATTTGAAATTGTCTCTCAAACCCCTGCTCACAGACCTGGACTTATCCACAAGGGACGCTTTCTAGAACTATCATTTCCATTCAGTCATACCACTCTCCATAATGTTTAGAAATATGTTATATTGTGCTATTTTATTGACGTGTTTCCAAATAACTTACATTATTAATGACATGATCGTGCATTCCAGACCTCGGTCTCCTTTCATTCGGAATTGGCAAGGGAAACTATTTTGTCATTTGTTTGTTGGTGTTGGTTTGTGGGAATAGAGAGGGTTTGTTCAATATTTAATTTAGAAGCGGTTACGGTAGATTACAATGGAGGCAAATTGTGTTTGATCTTTGGAGGTCCTTTTGTGCGAGGGTTGATGTGCCTAAAGACTTTCCCGGTATTTCTCTGGATTTGGTGGATGGTTGTCCATTGCTCCACTGCAGTGGGGTGCTCGCCATCTGTGCGTCACGATCCTTCTAGGTAACTGTGATGCGATTGTGTAAAAATTAGGATATGCGGTGGATGCTAGAGTTTTTTTTGTTATAAACAATGTTATTGATTTGTCAGTTACAAACAGTAAAGTTAAGCAATTACAACAGAAAACGCACCTAGAACCCTCACACCCTGGTGTGGCTCATTGATAATGTTATAGAAGAAATTTAGTTGCCAAGTCTGTAGTAATCCATCCATCAGTCCTATATCCAGGGGCGCTTTTGTGGTCGTCCTCTGGCGGTGTATATAGGTTTTTCTATTCACACGCACAAATTCATGTCCCTACGCCACTCAACGAAAGTAGGTAGTGCGTCCAATCTCTACCTCCGAGCTATATTGGGATTTGCCACCATCATTGACAGTCCGACCAGGGAGCGATTTCTCGGGGGGCCATTTGTACCAAGATCCAGTGCTTATCATCGAGTAGCCTAATCCATCCCTCCCACTTTTGTCTCAGGGATTGGAAGCTGTCGGGGGCATTCATCACTAGTGTACAGTAAATTTGGGACATTCGCCTGTTCCCCAGTCTGCCAATCAATAACTTGTCCTCAAGAGGACTATAGTCAGGAAGAGTAGAGATTTGACAGTCTATATGGCTGTAGGGCATGATGTAGTTGGAGGTACTTGTGTAATTGTGTCAATGAAAGGGAGAAGAGTCTCTGAAGGTCATGGAAGGAGTCAATCACACCATCTGTACAGATGTCCACAGGGATCAAGATGTGGATCCTGTCCCATTTTGCAAAACCTTGCAATTCGGCACTGTGCAGGAGGGAGTGACCTCGCTACAGCAGGCTCTGGCACCCCAGCCCATACCCCAGAATCCTCCCTCCAGTTACGGAGGACCACCTTGGTAGCCTTGGCGAGATTGTTGGATCAGGTCATTAGATAGGACGCCCATCAGCCGGTCAAGTCCTATGAGGGAAAGTTTATTGCAATAGTCAGGGTCATCTCACCTAAAGTCAATCAGTCATTAATAACCAGTAGTTTTGTGGCTTTATAGTAGAGCTGGAAATCTGTCATCCTCATACCCCCGCCGTAAACTGATTTATTCAGTCCATCATGTATTTTGCAGGAGGGGCCTTGCAACCTGAAGAATGAGTGAAGTGTGGATGTCAGTTCCCAAAACCACTGGTCTTGAATGTGGAGCGGAACATTTTGGAAGACATAAAGATACCTGGGGAGTACCATCATTTTAACTAGGGCTATTTTCCTGTAATTCAGTAGTGGTAGTGTCTCCCAGCACTGAAGGTCTGTTTTCATGTTCAGGGATTTAAGATTGAGGTTCCAGGTCTTAGCAGAGTTCCTGGCGATGTGAATCTTTGGGTATTTAACCTCTCCCATGCTTGTGACGGAACCGTTCCGTCATGCCCCTCGGGTGGGCTGTGCTGGTGACGGAACGGTTCCGTCACGGCCCGCTCGCCGCGCCTGCGCGGCGCAAATTCCGTGCCTGCGCTGAGCGTTCTATTGAGTGGGCGGGGCCGTGACGGATCCGTTCTGTCACAAGCACAGTTCATCCGAAGGGCGTGACGGAGCGGTTCCGTCACCAGTGCGGGAGCGCCGCGTGCCCCCCCGCCCCTTAGCACTGCGGCGGAATAGCCGCCGCAGTGAAAGGGTTAAAACTAGAGGTGCACATCGGCATAAGTGGTTCCCCGTCTTCCTCTTTTAGGGGCACCAGTAAGGATTTCCTCAAATTAACCCAAATGCCCACATGCTTGTTCATAGAGATCTACTATTTTTATACAGCAAGGGCCAGGGATCCGGCAGTGGGAAAGGTATAGCAGAATGTTGTCCATGTACAGTACAATCCAATCCTCACAGTCGTCTGCCTGTTCAGAAGCCACCACTTGGGTATCACAGCGTATTAGTCGACCTAGAGGCTTAATTACCAATGCAAAGAGGAATGATAATAAGGGGCAGCTTTGCCTTGTGCCCCTATGGATGGGGAACGTGTGTGATAGAACTTCGTTAACCAGTACCCATGCCTGCGGCCCGGTATATAGGATGGCAATGTAGCTACGGAGCTTGGGACCCAGATCCATTCTCTTCAGTACCCTGGTCAAGAAAGGCTAATTTACTGTATCGAAGGCCTTTTCAAAATCCAGAAGTAGAGAGGCCAGTAGGTCTTGGAGGTCAGTCATGTGGAATGAAGCCGCCAGATGCAATGTCTGGTACTGTGTTCCGGCACGAGGCCGTGTTGGTCTGGGTGGATCAATGTGTTCAATATTGGGCTTTGTCTGCTAGCTAGGAGTTTAGCGAATATCTCAACCTCTGCAATGATCAAGAAAATCAGCCTATAGGAGTCACACTGATCCACTGGGCTCCCTGGTTTAGGTATGACCACAATTGTGGCAGTGTCAATGTCTTGGAAAAATGTACTCCTTCCAGCCACATCCTAATATAGATTGAGCTGATGCTGTTTAACTGGAGAGAATATCTACTGTAGTATCTGGCAGGGAAGCCATCAGGGCCCTGTGTCCTACCAGAGTTAGGTCTTTGGATTGCGTCCCCAATTTCGTCCACTGGCAGTCTACCCGAGGATGCATGGCGAGTGGTATATCGTCATGGTTTGAGTGTTATCGGTCATACTGTGGGTGTTCTCATTGGGCATAAAGGTATTCAATGTAGGAGGCAAAAACTGCGGCAATAGCTGTAGCCATTGTAGGGGATGGAGATCATTAAGTATCACAGGCACTATATGGGATGCCATACCCTTGGTAATTACCCAGTTTAGAAGTTTCCTTGATTTATCACTGTGTTTATAGATCCATTGTGTTGAGGCCATCCAACACTAGTGTGCATCTTCCATCGCAGCTTGTCAGAGGGTTTCTTTCTCTGCATTTAGCCAGCTGTGGAGGATCTCACTTGGTGGCTGTGGCTGTGGAGGATCTCACTTTCGTGCCTAGTGTATTGCTGTTTAAGGTCAAGAACACAAGTTTTGAGGGCAGCCATGGTGCTTTCCCTCACCTTTTCAGCTGGTCTGAGATAGCACTTGGCAAACCTTCTAATGGTGGCCTGCTGGCCAGTGAATATTTGGCGAGTCTACCATACCCTCATTGAGTGTATACTAGCATTATAATTCAGTGGAGAGGAGTTCTACACAGTATTTATTCTGGAGGCGCCCGGTGTTGAGGCGCTTTACCATTCACAGTGCCTTGCCACAGCCCCTTAGTTCGCCATCACTAGGGAGTGATTGGAAATACCCGTGAGTCATATGTCCGCCAAAGTGACCTGCAGCATATATATTGCTGGGAGGAGGATTAAGCCAATGCATGAAGAAGGGAGGCCAATGTGTGACTATATTCTCTAGAACCATGCTAGATTCTCCAGCTGTTACAGAGACCCAGGGCATGCATCCAGTCTCCTATTTTACCAGCCTGTGTCATGCGGGCTGCAGTAGGGTGGTCAGAGGTGCCCAAATCGGCCTTGGGGTAGCATGGAATTCTCATCCGATCACTGTTGTTCCATGCTGCATCCCAGACCTGTGTCGGATTGGCTACACCTCCTGGTTATTGATAGAGTGAAATGTATATGCTGAGAAGGTTATAGTCTTTCCCTTCCAAAAGACCCTCCCCCTTATGTATCGGCCTAATGGACCGGCAGTTGTGGCAGTCACTGTGGGAGATAGGATTTTATGAAGGAGGATAGCAACTCCTTGCGAATTCTGGGCGAATTTCGCATGGAATATCGTTTCATAGCCATAGCAACTGAGAAAGGGACAGTGCAATTCCAACAGGTGATTTCATGAACATCAAGATGAGAGGCTGGTAGCGTTTGGCATATTGTAGGACTGCCATTCTCGTAATGCGATCTAGGAGGTCATTCACATTCCAAGACATGATGTTAAGTCACAGTTTTTAAGTCTATGCACACAGTAAGGGGAGGACGTGAGTGTGTAGATGGGACCATATAGGGGTATTTGGGACCCTTTCAGGGTTTGGTAGGCAGGATGTGGTCCTTGTCTCCAGAAGACATCACAAGCTCAGTCGTAGTTGTAGACAGTGCTAATGAACAGTAAGCCAAACTTAATATCCCATTTGCCGCCAGCTAATTCCTCCCCTATACTTCTCTCCCAGAAGCATCTGTCACCCTAACATTCTAATTAGAAACAACAAAACAATCAAACTGTTGGGGAGCATATGTGTTGGACCTCCTCCCATGATGAGGATTTAGATGTGTATGACCTGTAAATGTTCGACAGTTCCTGTCTGCCTAAGGCCAGAGCCACCCCCTCTGAAGCATTTTACTCTGGGTTCAAGTGTGGGTTTGGAGGCAGTGAGTTCACCTCCACAAAACTGACTTGTCATGGGGGTCGGATTCAAAGTATCCCCTTGTCTTCTGTTTCAGGTGTGGTTCCACCAGGAGTGTGATTTCTGGAGAGTAACAGTCCCAGGCGATGGCCTGCAGACCTGCCATCATCCAATGGGGCTCCTCTGGGGCTGCACCCTCAGCAATTGAGTCTCGGTGTTCCAACACCCACTCCCATGCTGCCTCAGAAGTTTCAAGAAATGTGTATGGTCTTGGAAAAGCACTTTGATCCGCAAAGGATAGATCAATATGTAACAGATATTTAAAGCTCAGAGTTTTTGCTTGACCCAGTCAAATGACTTTCTTTGTAGTTGGGTTGAGCAGGATTAGTTCAGGAAGATCATGATGTGATTGGACTGCAACTTTAGGTGTCTTGCCTTGCGGGCCTCTAGGAGGATAGCATCTCTCTTCCTAACAACTGAGCAGCTTGGGATTCATAGGGTGAGGGGAGTCCCTGGGGGTGGCCGGGGGCCAGTGAACTATGTGCCTGCTTCAGCACAAATCACAGCAACAGTGCCCCTTTTGGTATGCATGATTTCAACCAGGTGTCAGGAAATGTCATGGGGGCTTGGGCTTCAACACCCTCAGGGAACCCGACAAAGTGCGGGTTATTCAGCCTTGATCTGTTTTCAGCTTCCTCCAGTCACTGCTCAATGGTAGCTATCAAGGAAAGCATCTTTGCCATGTTCGCTTTAAGGGTGGTGACGTTATTTCGGCCATGGAGAACCTATCCTACACCACAGTCATCCTAGTAGCCAAATTGCGGAGGTCCTTTCTGAGGAGCACTATATTAGCCCCAGCCTCTCCTACCTTGGTCTCAACCGTCTCTATGGACATACAGATAGCCAAGAAGATAGCGCTCATGTCTGCAGGGGCCATTGTCTGTGCAGGCCCCTCTCTTGGGTCCCGTTGGCCCAGTCTACAAGATGGAGCTGCTGATTTGTCACCTTGGACTGGGTGTGGAGTGCTGTATCCTTGTCCTTCCTCATTTTGGTGCCAGAAAAAGAGGGGGAGACCCGGTGTACCCCTCTATGAGAGCAGTCATTTCACCCATTGCTGTCCGTTTAGCTGCCACTGTCTCCAATAGCCCAGAAGGGAAACCAACAATTGATCCCCCTGGCCTGTGCTTTGCAGCCCCAGCCATAAAGGGCTTTCCAATTTCCATCTACCCATTTTTGTAACTGGTTGGAAACTTTTTTCTGTAAGCCTGGCCGCTGTTGAAGCCAGAGTCCTCAGCTGATTCTTAAAACTACTGCATCAAATTAAATGAGGGTTTTTGAATGGCTATGTCATATTTGGTTAAAAAAATGGTTGTTTATAGTGTGGCTCTACTTCATGTCTCATTCTGCTGAGCTATCTGGTTGCAAAACTAATGGTGGCTATTCTGTTAACTGCTGTCCAGATGTATACATGTATCTTGCATGTATGATGACTTTATCCAGCTCCTGAAACTAGAATTAAAACTTTGACAACTGGACTAACAGCAATCACTTTTTCTGTGGACATTTCAAGGAATCTATAGCTGTGTAACAAATAGGCTACAAAATAGAGTTCTCATCACCTCCTCCAAATTCTGGATCATTCCTACTCCTTGACTCACGGATCTGATCAATATAGAATCAATGCCAGAGAGTTTGTAAATCCTGGTGAAAAAGACGAAGATTTCAAACCTACTTTGGAAAATGGATTATGAATATATTCAATTATATTCCTGGTTCCGAAGGTACGACGAGGCTTCAGGATCATGGTTGAACTAAAGAACCTCAATATGGCCATACCAACTCATCCTGTAAAATTCCTTCTCTGACTTTTGTCTTTTAGCACCAGGATGCAACTGTCAGTAGTACCTCTTTCAGAGGGTCACGGGCAAGCAGGAGCTACTGGGCCCAAAAGTGGAGGTTGAGGCTTTTTACTCCTGATGTCTCACGGCCCGACTTACTAGGGACTCTGAGTACCTGGGCCAAGTGCTACCCCTGCAGCACTTGACTCTCTGGGTTGCACGGGTCGAGCATTCCAAGGCTTCTAAGAGGAATGGAGGGATATAGATGCAAGGTGGACACATACTCAAAACCAGATATTCGTTTTTACCAACAAAATTAAATTTTTATATGAACACAATCTGAAATTTCCACAAAATGAATAATACACGCAGTCGTTGTAAGTACGGCACTCTAGCGTTTTCTGGGTAGGCTCCTTGGGTCCCACTTTCCTATGGAGTGTGGTTATTCTCCATTCATGTGAGGCAATATTCAGGTTATGCCCTACTAGAAAGCTAGCTAGTACATAGCTAGTAAGTACAAGTCTTAGAAATTCCATGAATGTCTTCTCAAAAGTCAAAGTATCTTCACGCAGTAGCACTTTTAGTCAGAGCAAGTTCCCCCTGAGGCTCAGGGAACATCTTCTGACACCCCACCACCAGTGAGAGTTATTTACGTATTTTATGGTGCACAACTTTATAATTTTCTGGTCTGGGAGCCTTATGTATTAAGGCCTTATTTATCTTTTACAAATGTTAGTGTGGGCCACCTGCTATCTGTCCGAGCCCTTGAATCTTAGTCTATTGAAGCTGGAACGTGCTTATCGGCCTATAGGTTTCCGATGGCACATTCGCAGATCGTGTTATGAACTATTGAAGCAGCATGACAAGGGCAATTAAATATGAAATATAAGTTATTATTCTTTCAGAAATATATGAAGATGTTTGGTTATGCTGTTACGGGAATTATGCATTTAACAGAACAAACAGTATTGCTTTTCCAAAGCAATTACTTAAAAATTGGCTCATTTCAGTCTTTCTTTTCAGCAGTTTGAAAACAAATTACAATTTTCTGCTTGTTACAGAAAAATGTTATTGCATCGGGTTAGGAAAAAAATAAATAGATATCTAATCCCATCTAGAATCAAGTCAAAATAAGAACATCAACGATGGGGCTCTCACATATTAAGTGTGACCACTGTGCATGCAAACAGATTAAGAATTAAGGAAAAAATATAAGGAGCGATACACTTTCAACTGTAACCTTACAGCACTGTTATGTTCAAAGGTCTTCATTAGGAAGTCATTTCAAAGTAGAATTGTACATTATGACCTTAAGGGGAGAAAGTACCCAGTAACCAATGTGTAATGTAATTGTACCATCTGAACTTGTCTCTCAAACCCCTGCTCACAGACCTGGACTTATCTACAAGGGATGCTTTCCAGAACTATCATTTCCATTCAGTCATACCTCTCTCCATAATGTTTAGAAATATGTTATATTGTGCTATTTTATTGACGTGTTTCCAAATAACTTACATTATTAATGACATGATCGTGCATTCCAGACCTCGGTCTCCTTTCATTCGGAATTGGCAAGGGAAACTATTTTGTCATTTGTTTGTTGGTGTCGGTTTGTGGGAATTGAGAGAGTCTGTTCAATATTTAATTTAGAAGCGGTTACGGTAGATTACCATGGAGGCAAATTGCGTTTGATCTTTGGAGTGCCTTTTGTGCGAGGGTGGGTGTGCCTAAAGACTTTCCCGGTATTTCTCTGGATTTGGTGGATGGTTGTCCATTGCTCCACTGCAGTGGTGTGCTCGCCATCTGTGCGTCACGATCCTTCTAGGTAACTGTGATGTGATTGTGTAAAAATTAGGATATGCGGTGGATGCTAGAGTGTTTTTATGTTATAAACAATGTTATTGATTTGTCAGTTACAAACACTAAAGTTAAGCAATTACAACAGAAAACGCACCTTGAACCCTCACACCCTGATGTGGCTCATTGATAATATCATAGAAGAAATTTACCTATAGATTCATCAAGAATCCATTCTGCGAATCCTAAATACCTAAAAATAACGAATCGCTATTAAGAATTCACAGAATGGGATGCAACATCAAAGTTGCAAAATATTTGCTATTCGCCCCCACCCGCAATCGCCAAATGCGACTCTGCAGAAATCCCTGTAAAATCGCAAAATCGGCTGTTTCCAACAGCCTAATTGCGAATTCGCAATTACCGATATCGCAAATAGCGATCTCGCACATTGCGAGATCGCAAAAACATGGTTGCATTTGGAGCTCAATGATGACATCACTACCGGGAAGTAGCCTGCTCCATGCATCATTCAGAGCACAGAGCTGGATACAGGAGGAGGCAGAGCACTGAGCTCCAGGAGCCACACCCTGCAGTGCCTATACAGGAGTGGAAATCAATCCACAATGTCCCAGGAAGCTGCAGGACCAAGTGAAAAAGCCCGCAAGCGCAAAATCAAGTTTAGTGAGAAAGAACTTGAGTACATGATCGAAGGAGTGAGCAGGGACCATGACAAACTGTTCGGGAAGCTGTCCCGGAAGGTGCCCGAGGCAACCAGGAGGCGCATCTGGGTGCACATCAAGGCAAAGGTGAACGCGGTGGGAGTCACCCACCGGAGCATCGATGATTTAAAAAAGAGGTGGTACGACCTCAGAGGCCATGCCAATGAGCGAATTGCTGAGAGACTGGGGGAGAGAATGGCTACAGGAGGGGGACACTCCACAGTCCCAGAAAACACCCCCATGGAGGACCTAGTGGAGGACACCATACATCCTGAAGCCTGCGTGGGTGTTACCCAACTGGACACCTCCCGCACCACACACCAAAGTCAAGGTAAGAGTTATGCTACTGCAACCCCGTACCCTAACAATGCCCATGCCCCCAGTGATATCCATATTTGTGAGCACAGTATTCCAGTCCCTGCTCCTCCCAAAAGTCCAAATGCATTGTGGAACCTGTAGTGTGTAAATGTGCCTTGATAGCCAAACACAGTCAGATTAGTAAAGATGCACAGACCCCTAAAGCCAGCCAGGGAATGCAGACATTAACCAATAGCGAGCCTGCATGCATGTTGCAACATCCCAGTTGCCTTAATCATACCAGTAATCATGCACTCATCCACATCACAGGTTCTGCGGATACTGACACGTCCGACAGTGACATCCTCCACATCGCGGAGACACCTGAAGAGACGGAGGGGGAAAGGTTACATGACCTTGGATGTTTGAAAGCCATACCCTTATCTGTTGCTGATGGAAGCACATTGAGACTGTGTGAAATAAACACAAGCTTTATTTTAAATCATCCTCATGTCAATCTTTGATGTGGCTTGCATGAGTGCAGTATTGTGTGAGGGGTATGGATGCACTAGACATAGTTCTGTGTGATGTGCGCGCGGCGCCTGTGACCTTCAGCAGGATTCTCCCCGTGTGCATGATGCACATGTGCAGGTGGAAGGTTGTCCCTCTCTGACTCACTACCAGACACCTCAACAGGTATCCTCCGCTTGGTGGTAATATTGTGAAGCATGGCGCACACAGCCACGATGCGGCAGCAGATCTCGGGCCGGTATTTGAGGGCCCCGCCAGTCTTGTGGAGGATGCGGAATCTACTCTTTAACATGCCAAATGTTCGCTCAATCACATTTCTGGTGTGTATATGCGCACATTGTACCTCCATTCCTGTGGTGTTGCTGGGTTGAGGTATGGGGTAAGGAGGTATTCACGGAGGGCGTAGGCGCTGTCACCTGAAGGGAGGAGCAGAGGGTCAGTGCTTGTTATGCGCAGCAACATGGTCTTAACATATTGTATGTGGGCATGTGTACTTACATAGGAGATGTCCCTTGCCAAAATCACCCCTGACCAGGCGGGTGTGTATGCCGCTGTGCCGGAAGATAAACGAACCATGCATGCTCCCTGGGTATTGTGCCACAATCTCTGTAATGATGGTCTTCGCATTGCAGATCACCTGAATGTTGAGGGAGTGATATGACTTGCGGTTCCGGTACATGTATTCGGTCTCTGCGTGTGGACAGATGTGTATGTGGGTGCAGTCGATGCAGCCAATTACATGGGGGAAATGGGCGGCATGATAGAAGTCCAGTTTAGTTTGCATTAAGTCCTGTTGGGTTGTTAGGAAGGTGTTGTAGTGATGCATCCGGCTAAGCGTGGCGTCCAGGAAACTCTGCAGGCAGCCTGAAAGTGTACCCTGGGATATACCCCCTGCAACTGCGACTATCTCCTGGAAGCCGCTGGAGGCCAGGATGTGCAGGCAGTACAGGACCTGGACATGGGTGGGCACGGCATTGGTCCTCCGTGTTGGGTGCTGCATTAGGGGGTCAAGGTCTCTGATGAGCTTCTTAATCATTGCCCCATTGAGCCTGTATTTGGAGTAGATCTCCTCTTCAGTCTGTCCCAGTAGTGTAATCCGCAGCTGGAAGCTGCGTTCATGCATCCTGCGTCTGTTCTGGGCTGCAGCCTGGAGCCTCAGCCGCCTTGCAATGATGTATAGACCTGCCATTGTGACTTTCCTAATGAGTCTCCTTAAGTGTGTTTGATTTAGCCAACACCTGTTTGTTATTTCCAACTCTTTTTTTTGTTGCCAATTTGACTTCATGGTTACCACCTGGTTTGGCTTCTCCTTAAATTGCGACTTGTATATTGCGAACTATGGTGTTTTCGCTATTTGCGATTGCTCATGCATGTGGATAGCGATTTGTGTGCGAATTCGCTATTTGACTGCAAATTCGTTATCAAATTCGCAGATTATGTGGGGAATCGCTTTTAAGGAATCGCACTGGGGGTTTGGACGGGTTTAGCGATTCTTTGTTTTACGAATTTGCAAATTGTTGCTTTTCAACTTGATTGATTGAGGAAGTGGAATTTGCAATCACAATCGCTGTTTCGCAGCGATTGCAATTGCAATTTCGCTTGCTGCATCTATGCCTTAGTTGCCAAGTCTGTAGTAGTCCATCCATCAGTCCTATATCCAGGGGTGCTTTTGTGGTCATCCTCTGGCGGTGTATATAGGTTTTTCTATTCACACGCGCAAATCCATGACCCTACGTCACTCATCGAAAGTAGGCAGTGCGTCCAATCTCTACCTCCGAGCTATATTGGGATTTGCCACCATCATTGACAGTCCGACCAGGGAGCGATTTCTCGTGGGGCCATTTGGACCAAGATCCAGTGCATCCCACTTTTGTCTCAGGGATTGGAAGCAGTCGGGGCATTCATCACTAGAGTACCGTAAATTTGGGACATTCCCCCATTCCCCAGTCTGCCCATCAATAACTTGTCCTCAAGAGTATTATAGTCAGGAAAAGTAGAGATTTGACAATCTATGTGGCTGTAGGGCATGATGTAGTTGGAGGTACTTGTGTAATTGTGTCAACGAGAGGGAGAAGAGTGTCTGAAGGTCATGGAAGGAGCCAATCACACCATCTATACAGATGTCCCCAGGGGTCGAGATGTGGATCTTGTCCCATTTTGCAAAACCTTGCAATTGGGCAGTGTGCAGGAGGGAGTGACCTCGCTACAGCAGGCTCTGGCACCCCAGCCCATACCCCAGGATCCTCCCTCCAATTACGAAGGACCACCTTGGTAGCCTTGGCGAGCTTGTTGGATCAGGTCATTAGATAGTACCCCCATCAGCCGGTTAAGTCCTATGAGGGACAGTTTATTGCAATAGTCAGGGTCATCTCACCTAAAGTCAATCAGTCATTAATAACCGGTAGTTTTTTGGCTTTATAGTAGAGCTGGAGATCTGCCATCCTCATACCCCCGCCGTAAACAGATTTTTTCAGTCTATCATGTATTTTGCAGGAGGGGCCATGCAACCTGAAGAATGAGTGAAGTGTGGATGTCAGTTCCCAAAAACACCGGTCTGGAATGTTGGGGGGAACATTTTGGAAGACATAAAGATACCTGGGGAGTACCATCATTTTAACTAGGGCTATTTTCCTGTGATTTAGTAGTGGTAGTGTCTCCCAGCACTGAAGGTCTGTTTTCATGTTCAGGGAGTTAAGATTGAGGTTCCAGGTCTTAGCAGGGTTCCTGGCGATGTGGATCTTTGGGTATTTAAAACTAGAGGTGCAGATCGGCATAGGTAGTTCCCCGTCTTCCTCTTTTAGGGTCACCAGTAAGGATTTCCTCAAATTAACTCAAATGCCCCCATGCTTGTTCATAGAGATCTACTATTTTTATACAGCGAGGGCCAGGAAACCGGCAGTGGGAAAGGTATAGACAGAAGGCTGTCCATGCACAGTACAATCCAATCCTCACAGTCGTGTGCCTGTTCAGAGGCCACGACTTGGGCATCACAGCGTATTAGTCGACCTAGAGGTTTAATTGCCAATGCAAAGAGGAATGATGATAAGGGGCAGCTTTGCCTAGTGCCCCTATGGATGGGGAACGTGTGTGATAGAACTTCGTTAACCAGTACTCATGCCTGCGGTCCGGTATATAAGACGGCAATGTAGCTACGGAGCTTGGGACCCAAGTCCATTCTGTCCAGTACACTGGTCAAGAAAGGCCAATTTACAGAATCGAAGACATTTTCAAAATCCAGAAGTAGAGATGCCAGTAGGTCTTGGAGGTCAATCATGCGGACCATGGATAAATGAAGCCGCCAGATGCAATGTCTGGTACTGTGTTCCGGCATGAGGTCGCGTTTGTCTGGGTGGATCAATGTGTTCAATACTGGGCATTGTCTGCTAGCTAGGAGTTTAGCGAATATCTAAACCTCTGCAATGAACAAGGAAATGAGCCTATAGGAGTCACACTGATCCACTGGGCTCCCTGGTTTAAGTATGACCACAATTGTGGCAGTGTCAATGTCTTGGAAAAATTTACCCATTCCAGTCACATCCTAATATAGATTGAGCTGATGCGGTTTAATGGGAGAGAATATCTACTGTAGTATGCATCAGGGAAGCCGTCAGGGCCCTGTGTCCTACCAGAGTTAGGTCTGTGGATTGCGTCCCCAATTTCGTCCTCTGTGATCTGGCAGTCTACCCGAGAAAGCATGGCGAGTGGTATATCATCAAGGTTTGAGTGTTATCGTTCACACTGTGGGTGTTCTCAGTGGGCATAAAGTGGTTCAAAGTAGGAAGCAAAAACTGCGGCTATAGCAGTAGCCATTGTAGAGGATGGAGATCATTAAGTATCGCAGGCACTATATGGGATGCCATACCCTTGGTAATTAGCCAGTATAGAAGTTTCCTTGATTTATAACTGTGTTTAGAGACCCATTGTGTTGAGGCCATCCAACACTAGTGTGCATCTTCCATCGTAGCTTGTCAGAGGGTCTCTTCCACTGCAATCAGCCGGCTGTGGAGGATCTCACTTGGTGGCTGTGGAGGATCTCACTTTCGTGCCTAGTGTGTTGCTGTTTAAGGTCAAGAATACAAGTTTTGAGGACAGCCATGGTGCTTGCCCTCTCCTTTTTACAGCTGGTCTGAGATAGCACTTTGCAAACCTCCTAATGGTGATATTGCCTGCTGGCCAGTGAATGTTTGGCAAGTCTACCATACCCTAATTGAGTGTATACTAGCATTATAATTCAGTGGAGAGGAGTTCTACACAGTTTTTATTCTGGAGGCACCCGGTGTTGAGGCGCTTTACCATTCACAGTGCCTTGCCACAGCCCCCTAGTTCGCTGCCACTAGGGAGTGATTGAAAATACCCCATAGTCATATGTCTGCCGAAGTGACCTGCAGCATATAAATTGTTGAGAGGAGGATTAAGCCAATGCATGAAGAAGGGAGGCCAATGTGTGATTATATTCTCTAGAATCATGCTAGATTCTCCAGCTGTTACAGAGACCCAGGGCTTGCATCCAGTCTCCTATTTTATCTGCCTGTGTCATGCAGGCTGCAGTAGGATGGTCAAAGGTGTCCAAATCAGGCCTTGGGGTAGCCTGGAATTCTCATCCGATCACTGTTGTTCCGTGGTGCATCCCAGACCTGTGTCAGGTTGGCTACACCTCCTGGGTATTGATAGAGTGAAATGTATATACTGAGAAGGTTATAATCTTTCCCTTCCAAAAGACCCTCCCCCTTATGTACCAGCCTAATGGGCAGGCAGTTGTGGCAGTCACAGTGGGAGATAGGATTTTATGAAGGAGGATAGCAACTCCTTGCGAATTCTGGGGGAATTTCACATAGAATACACTTTCATAGCCATAGCAACTAAGAAAGGGACAGTGCAAATCCAACAGGTGGGTTTCTTGGACATCAAGATGAGGGACTGGTAGCGTTTGGCATATTGTAGGACTGCCATTCTCGTAATGCGATCTAGGAGGCCATTCACATTCCAAGACATGATGTTAAGTCACAGTTTTTAGGTCTATGCAGACAGAAAGGGGAGGATGTGAGTATGTAGATGGGACCATATAGGGGTGTTTGGGATTCTTTCACTGTTGATAGGCAGGATGTGGCCCTTGTCTCCAGAAGACATCACAAGCTCAGCCGTAGTTGTAGACAGTGCTAATGAACAGTAAGCCAAAAATAATATCCCATTTGCCACCAGCTAATTCCTCCCCTATACTTCCCTCCCAGAAGCATCTGTCACCCTAACATTCTAATTAGAAACAACAAAACAATCAAACTGTTGAGGAGCATATGTATTGGACCTTTTCCCATGATGAGGATTTAGATGTGTATGACCTGTAAATGTTCGACAGTTCCTGTCTGCCTAAGGCCAGAGCCACCCCCTTGGAAGCATTTTTACTGCGGGTTCAAGTGTGGGTTTGGAGGCAGTGAGTTCACCTCCACAAAACTGACTTGTCATGGGGGTCGGATTCAAAGGATCCCCTTGTCTTCTGTTTCATGTGCGGTTCCACCAGGAGTGTGATTTCTGGAGTATAACAGTACCAGGCGTCGGCCTGCGGACCTGCCATCATCCAATGGGTCTCCGCTGGGGCTGCACCCTCAGCGATTGAGTCTCGGTGTTCCAACACACACTCCCATGCTGCCTCAGAAGTTTCAAGAAATGTGTATGATCTTGGAAAAGCACTTTGAGCCGCAAAGGAGAGATCAATATGTAACAGATATCTAATGCTCAGAGTTTTTGCTTGACCCAGTCAAATGACTTTCTTTGGAGTTGGGTTGAGCAGGATTAGTCCAGGAAGATCATGATGTGATTGGGCTGCACCTTTAGGTGTCTTGCCTTGCGGGCCTCTAGGAGGATAGCATCTTTCTTCCTAACAACTGAGCAGCTTGGGAATCATAGGGTGAGGGGAGTCCCCGGGGGTGGCCGGGGGCCAGTGAGCTATGAGCTTGCTTCAGCACAAATCACAGCAACAGTGCCCCTTTTGGTATGCATGATTTCAACCAGGTGTCGGGAAATGTCATGGAGGACTGGGCTTCAACACCCTCAAGGAACCCCACAAAGTGCAGGTTATTCAGCCTTGATCTGTTTTCAGCTTCCTCCAGTCACTGCTCAATGGTAGCTATCAAGGAAAGCATCTTTGCCATGTTAGCTTTAAGGGTGGTGATGTTATTTCGTCCATGGAGAACCTATCTTACACCACAGTCATCCTAGTAGCTACATTGAGGAGGTGCTTTCTGAGGATCACTATATCAGTGTCAACCTCTCCTACCTTGGTCTCAACTGCCTCTATGGACATTCAGATAGCCAAGAAGATAGCGCTCATGTCTGCAGGGGCCATTGTCTGTGCAGGCCCCTCACTTGGGTCCCGTTGGCCCAGTCTACAAGATGGAGCTGCTGATTTGTCACCTTGGACTGGGTGTGGAGCGCTGTATCCTTGTCCTTCCTCATTTTGGTGCCAGAAAAAGAGGGGGAAACCCGGTGTAACCATCTATGAGAGCAGTCATTTCACCCAAGGGGACAGCAGGAGCAGTCAGTTGTCTGTCGGTAGCTGAGCAATGTCTGAGCCAAGGGGTCACATTAGCCTCCAGAATTACTGACAGAATATAGACGGACAAAATATCGTACTACAGAAAAATCGACGCTGGAATATCGAAGGCAAGAATATCGACATCCTATCTACAACATGGTAAGTACAAAAATATCGAAAAAAATATCGATGTTAAAAATATCGTAATTAAAAATATGGTTTTTTTTTGTAATTAAAAACGTGTAAAATAAAGTAAATAATACTTATAAACCAAATAAACATAGTTAAAAAATATTTAATAATGTTTAAAATTATTAAATAATACATATAAAATAATATAACATTAATTAAAAATATACATAAAATATTACCTACTGGCGGTCGCCAGTAGGTATATATAGTTAGGATTTTTTCTCTATGGGATTTTTGAAAATTCTATGTCTAATAACTTTGGCGTTTGTGGACGGAATTGGCTGAAATGTTCAGGAAAATGGAACATTTTGTTTCTGAGCAGCCCCTGAAAATTTGGGTGGGGTCCGTCAAGGGAGGGCCGAGAAAAAAGGGGGGTCCCAAAACGCGTTTTTCCCATGTTAATTTCCATAGGGCGGTTGGCCTCACTTTTAGCCCGAACGGCTGAATGGATTTGCACGAAACTTGGCAAAATTGTAGGGACTGGTAGCCCGATGTGCCTTTGCTAGGTCTCAATATATGTGCTCCAGTGGATTTTGAGAAATTAACGTTCAAAAAAAGATATATATCTGTAACAGCGCTCCGGGCAGCGCTCCGCTTCGCGTACTTTTCGCGTTACGGAGCTTTGCGAAGCAAAGCTGATTGGTTCTCCGGCGTCTGTAAACATTCCAAACAGTCCGTAGCAGCCGCCATCTTGTCTCTCGGTAGGATCGAGAGACAAGAGGAGGCCAAAGCGAAGGGGCAAATGACCATAAGGGGGCATAGTAGATCCTCCCTGACCCCCTAGGTTTGATGTGGAGGTTTTAAAAGGGCCCCGCGGGGCAAAAAAAAAAAAAAAAAAAGAAAATCGAACGGCTGAATGGATTTGCATGAAACTTGGCAAAATTGTAGGGACCGGTAGCCCGATGTGCCTTTGCTGGGTCTCAATATATGTGCTGCAGTGGATTTTGAGAAATTAACGTTCAAAAAAAGATATATATCTGTGACAGCGTCCCGGGTAGCGCTCCGTTTCGCGTACTTTTCGCGTTACGGAGCTTTGCGAAGCGAAGCTGATTGGCTCTCCGGTGTCTGTAAACATTCCAAACAGTACGGAGCGGCCGCCATCTTGTCTCTCGGTAGGATCGAGAGACAAGAGGAGGCCAAAGCGAAGGGGCAAATGACCATAAGGGGGCATAGTAGATCCTCCCTGACCCCCTAGGTTTGATGTGGAGGCTTTAAAAGGGCTCCGCGGGGCAAAAAAAAAACCAAAAACACGTTTTTTTTTGGTGGGGTGCGCCCGGTTCGCGTAACGGGAAGCGGACTGGGGAGCGTACTACAAGGAAACAAGAATGATTGACTTTTAACTTATTGTATGTTTATAGACTTTTTTTTTTCTTTTTTTTTCTGCTGAGTGACGTCTCGGCCTATGTCCACGGGATGCAGTCCCTACCATCTCGGCGTTTAAGCCCAGGGGGACCGGTAGTGTGGGAGAGATAACGTCTGTTAACGTTCGATTCGAAGGAAATCAGGAAGTGTTGATAAACATTGTCTGCGCCATCTTGCCTTTTTTCAAATGCCACACTTTTGTCGTGCACGGCAGCCATTTTAGATGCCTTGACCAGACCCACTCTCTGCACGCTGTCGATCCTTAGCATGGCTCCCCACCCTCGCAAGCATCTCCCCCAGGCACTGGTCACCCCCGCTCTCTGTCTTATGCATGGGCAATAAACCTCCCCCCATCTGCGCTGCTCTTCCCTGAGAATCACACCCTGTGCCCGCCCGACACCTCCCTTTCGCCCTATTCACTACCGCACCCTCTGACACTCCTCTTCCTCTGTGTCCGATTGTCCAGGCCGGTCCCAGGCTATCAGGTAGCCCTGCAGATGTAGTTTATGGCCCCAGCTGTAAAGAATCACCCCTCTTCAAAGGAGTTACAGTAGATCAAGGCCCCCACCCGATGAGATCCGTCACACCACACGCGTTCCTACTATCTGAAAACCATCCTGTATTGTGATTGGGGAGGGGACCGAGCCTGAAGCGGAAGATTCCAGGGATGCCTCTTTGTACATCAAAGTTTTTACAATTATGTGTCACATTAAAAATATATAGCACTCCAACAAAGTAGTAGGATTATAAAACTTTAATAACTTATAAATATATACAACGCAACAAAAACAGTAAAAACATTTATACATTTTTAGGAAAAAAGAAGCAACAATGGTCAGTAGCTGTGTTTTGTGCGAATAGTTCCAAGGCAGCACAACGTGCTGAGTTCTGGATGGCACCCAGGTGATGTTGCCTGGGTGCCGCACTGGTTTTGGGTATCCTACAATGCTGCTCCGAATAACGGCGTGGGGCGTCCCGGGGGGTGGCTCGTCAGTAGCGGTCTGTTGTGCGAATAGTCCCAAGGCAGCAGAACGCGCTGAGATGTGGATGGCACCCAGGTGATGTCAAGTAAGTTGCCGCACTGGTTTTGGTATCCTACAATGCTGCTCCGAATAACGGCCTGGGGCGCCCCGGGGGGGGGGGGGGTGAGGCGGCGTGAACGGGCCTCCCCAGGTGGAGGCTCGTCTGCTGTAGTGGGGCGCCCCTTTACCGTTTCAGTTGCCATTCCGCCCGCTTTTGGTACACTGTGCCAAAATCCGCCATTCAGGTGAGTTGCGCCCACTCTTGCGGTGCAGCGATAGGCGGCTGCCACAGGACTCTCAAAATGGCGGCAGGCTCTTTCCTTTTTGGGCCTGGTCCACTGAAATGGCCCTGGGACACCTTGGAAATCGGACACTTGTCTGCTAGGTCTTGGACCCCATTCTCGAAAGCGTCCCCTCAGCCTTGAGGATTCTACAAAAGTCTTGGGGGCCCCCGACTCCTGCAGGCTTCCGGTGGGGATCGGCTGCCATGATTGCTCGCGGAATGACCACGACGGAGCCACGAGATGGTGGTGCTTTCATGCTGACGCCAGCTTCAGTCTGAAACATCCAGAAACAAGGTGGGGCTTTCATCGTTTGGGAAAAAAAAAAGTTTTCATCCAATGAAAAGTGTTATTTTTAGGTCATATGATCAAGCCTTCCATCATTAGGAAACCAAAAGTAAAATGAACCAATGAAAAGTTTTATAAACAAGTCACATGACCTGTTATGCGGCATAGGGTATAAAAAGCGTAGAAAATCCGTTGGCACGTGAGGCGGCGTCAGTAGCGGACCGATGTGCGAATAGGCCGAAGGCAGCAGAACGCGCCAAGATCCGGATGGCACCGAGGTGGTGTCCAGCAAGTTGCCGCACTGGTGTGGCCATCCTACAATGCTGCGCCGAAAGTCGGCGTGGGGCGCCCCGTTGGCCTGTGAGGTGGCGTCAGTAGCGGACCGATGTGCGAATAGGGCCAAAGGCAGCGCAACGCGCCAAGATCCGGATGGCACCGAGGTGGGGTCCAGCAAGTTGCCGCACTGGTGTGGCCATCCTACAATGCTGTGCCGAAAGTCGGCGTGGGGCGCTCCGTTGGCCTGTGAGTTTGCGTCAGTCAGTGGGGGTTGTTTGAGGATCTGACTGCATTGGAAAGCAATGTGATGCTGTGCGTCACCCCCAAGATGAAGGTTCCTCGGCTGCAGTGGGGTGCCCCTTGGTGTTTCACTCGCTATGCAGCTGAGTTGCGTGCGCACTTGCGGCGAATAGGCCGAAGGCAGCACAACAATATTTTCGGAATGGAAGACACCACAAGGCGCTGAGATTCGGTTGGCACCGAGGTGGTGTCTAGCAAGTTGCCGCACTGGTGTGGCCATCCTACAATGCTGCTCCGAATAACGGCGTGGGGTGCCCGAAGGGGGGGGGGGAGGCGGCGTGAACGGGCCTCCCCAGGTGGAGGCTCGGCTGCTGTAGTGGGGCGCCCCTTTACCGTTTAAGTTGCCATTCAGCTGAGTTTCGGCCGCTCTTGATGCTACAGCGACAGGCGGCTGCAACAGGACTCTCAAAATGGCGGCCTGTTCTTTGGATTTGGGCCTGGTCCACTAAAATGGCCCTGGGACACCTTAGAACTCGGACGCTCGAATTTTTTTTCCTTTCCTCTACATGCAAAAAAGGTAAATGCCCGGTACGTTACCTGCCTCATCTGCCACGATGTACTCTCCAGAGGAACCGAAAAAAAATATAGTTATGGTAACTATACCATGCATCGTCATATGGAGAGGTGGCGCCGATTAATTATAGTGCTGCACAAAAGAGAGATTTGGAGGAGAACCCCCGACCTGCCAGTACATTCACCAAAGAAGTGGCACTGACAGCATCAGAGGCAAGGGAAACGGTCCCAAATATTTAGACGAACTTTGGAAAGATTAAAATGACATGTTTAGATTGTGGCAAATTAATTTCATGTGGACAGATGAGTGTTACTCTAATAAATACAGCATATGAACATCATCATAGTCGATGGTTGGTGGAGACATTTTGACTATATCCTGGACCTGCCCGTCCTCGCCCAAAATGGCGCCGGAATAAATGGGACTCGTAACTCCTTGTTGTGTACTGGTTGCAGAACCTTGATATCACGAGATACGTATGCAGTTTTGAAGCACATGGCGGGCGGGGACGAGAATTGATTGAATATTTCGACATCCCTATTGATATTAAGTTCTGATGTGTTATTGATTACTGTACTATTGAAAGTTCGAATTAACGTCACCCATGGTACTTGCCCGCAAATGTATATCTAGATAATTTTATTGTAACTGGCCCTGTCGTATTTTAATTATAAAATGTACGTCCACCGATTCCGCAACTGTTAGACACCTTAGTTCTTGCAACCTAATGGCCCGCCCGTTACGTTCCTCTACAGTGTAAATGTCTACTCATCATATACGATTACAGTTTGCTCCGTGGCCGGCCCACGTGGTTATAGGCCCGTATTTGTATACTGACATTTTCACAATAAAGGTTTTTAAAAGAAAACATGGTAGTAGTATTTACATTGGTAAAGTTTTTAATAATAGTCACTGTTTTAGAATCAGTAAAAGGCAAGTGAAATAAAGCAGTCCAATTACATGAAGGGTAAAAGGTACAATACGCAGGAACGCAGTAAAGATAAATGGTCAAGGGCTGTTGTGTTTTCTACTCCTGCAACATAAAGTGATCGATAAGAATCTGATATTCAGGCGTATCGGCGACTAAGACAGCAGGCCGAGCCTCTTTTGCTCAACGGCTCCGTCATGGGACGAAGAAACGCCCTTTTTCTCGAAAAAGGAATATATTTTACTTGCAGGACAGTTGTAAATTTTCCGGGAAAGTACATTAGCCTGGAACATTATAACATATGTTTAAGAAAAAATAATGTTCGAAAGTAATAAAAAGCGTAATTTTTAGGTCATATGACCAAGCCTTTCATCATTAGAATAAGAAAAGTAAAATGAACCAGTGAAAAGTTTTATTAACAAGTCACATGACCTGTTATGCTTACGTTACGCGCTGCGCGCCGCGCCCCGGATCGCTTCCGGGAAGCTGCGCTTCGCGCACCGGAGCACTTCCGGATGCGCTAACGCGGCGCGTCATATGACGCATTACGCGACAACGCAGGTCCAGAATATAGTCAAAATGTCTCCACCAACCAGCGGTTGGAACACAACCCCTTTCAGCAGGCTAAATAGTTCTGTTAAATGACAACAGAAGGGACAGGCAACAAGAACCATCAGTCAAAGAGGGGAGGGCAAGTTCTTCTCTACCGGGTCACGTTGGGGCGCTACCGGAACTGATCGAATTGGTAGTCTACAGTGTTTCTGGATGTTTCAGACTGAAGCTGGCGTCAGCATGAGAGCACCACCATCTCGTAGCTCCGTCGTGGCCATTCCACGAGCAATCATGGCAGCCGCTCCCCACCAGAAGCCTGCGGGAGTCGGGGGCCCCCAAGACTTTTGTAGAATCTTCAAGGCTGAGGGGATGCTTTCGAGAATGGAGCCCAAGCTCTAGCAGACAAGCGTCCGAGTTCCAAGGTGTCGCAGGGCCATTTTAGTGGAGCACGCCCAAATCTGAAGAGCCGGCCGCCATTTTGAGAGTCCTGTGGCAGCCGCCTATCGCTGCACCGCAAGAGCGGGAGCAACTCAAGTACATGGTGAGCGAGATGCTGTAGTCGAAAGAGCGGGCGGTAAACAGCTGAATAGCGGAAGAGGCACAGTGTAGCAAAAGCGGGCGGAATGGCAACTGAAACGGTAAAGGGGCACCCCACTACAGCGTGTCTTTAGGTGAAACGGATTGTGGGACAAGGTCAAGAATGGAAGAGTCACCAAAAGGCAAAAAGTTCCGCTTGACCCCGGGAGCCGGCCACCTATGTCGGGGGCGATCTCAGGCCACACCAGGGCAACACGACTTGGGGAGGGGGCCGGAGCCAAGCGCCCCCTCCGAGTCCGCGCCATCACACCGTCCCTCGGGGGCCTCCGTCAAGCGGTTCAGGGTGGCACCGCATCACATTGTTTTCAAATGCAGTCACGTCCTCAAACAGCCCCCACTTACATTGAGAATAGTGAAGCTGTAGCAAGTGCAAATAGGCTTCAGACAGTGTTACAAGCACTCCTCAAAACTTTGAACTATCAGAGTGCATGAGTTTCATGCTCGATCGATTGAGCTAGCCGGATCGGGCAACAAAAAGTATAAAATAGTTATGTAAATAGTTATTTAATAAAATGTTTTACCCTGTTACTTTGCTGGTGTGTTGTATATATTTGTAATATTTGCATAGAGTTTATCGTTATTTTGGGCGGGGTGGGTGGCGGAGCCGAGCTGTCTTGCAGCCATCATGGTGTGGAGCTCAGTTCATCTCACTAGTTTCGTATTTCTCATGAGGGGTTGTTCCTAATGTTTCTATTTTAGCGAGGTCAAAAAGAGATCCCATTAGTGGCCTACTGATTTTGCTCGATTCCTTTTGTTTTTTTACACGATTGTTCACTATCTGCAAAGACTAAACAGAGTATTGCGACTCTGTGCTTGTTTGCAAATAGAGAATGAACCAAAGAGAACCAATTCTAAAACAGTAAATGCTTGGATAACAATCAATCAAATGGAGAGAGAAGCAGGCACGACGGATTACAACGGGGGCAAAGGCCTGCGTTAACTACCCTTCAATATCTGCAAAGAGAGAGTACTCCTAATAGAAATGAGGGGGAGGGGGGGCAGCATTCAAAGCAGATCAGTGTGCATAAACACGAAAATGTTTTTACTTACCACGTACTTGACATTCGACAGCTTATGATATTTGCTATTAAAAAACCATTGAAATTCACTGAAAAAACCATAGGTTATAGACCATATATAGTTAGGAATTAGCATTTACAAAACCTTGAAAATTCACTGAAAAAACCATAGGTTATAGACCATATATAGTTAGGAATTAGCATTTAAAAAACCTTATTTTACTCACACAAAACCATTGAAATTCCATATATAGTTAGTTGCACTAACTATATATCGCGCACCCGCAATCCACTGCTGATGATGTCACATATTACATCATTCATGACATGGTCAGTGACATCACTGATGACATCACTGATGACATCTCAAATGACATCACTGATGACATCACTGATGATATCTCATTTGACATCAATGGTCACATCAATGATGATATCATTAATGTGACAATACAATGCATCTCCTCACACTTTAATATAACCTCTGTTACACCGAGTGTTAAATACAGAATATAATTTTTGAAACCATTGACACACCAATACTAGTTACTACATACGCACTCACTGATTCTTACGTCTACACACTCATTCACCCATACAATCATTCATACATACAATCACTCATCTTTACAACACTATCATATGCACTCATACACCTATACAGACACTCACACTCTGCCACTCATCCATGGAGTTACTCACACACCTAGTCAGTCCTGTAAAGAATCAATCACACTTCCATTTTCTAATCTATACAGTTAAACATAGAGCACCTTACATTTTCAAACATATACTAACACATACTTACTCTCTTATACAATCATTGATACAAGTACACATTGATCTGCACAGAGTCACACACCTCCCAGCCAGCCACACACACACTCAGTCTCCCATTCAAATACTTGGACAATCAATCAATAACCCATATAGTTACTCATATAGCTACTGATCAACACATGCAGCAGTTTACAGAACAACAGACATAATGATGCACAAATTAAGACAGTTTAGTCACTAACCCATGCACTCAGTGAGACACATTTAATCACTCACTCATACAGTCAGTCATGCACCTACTAAATCCTTCGTCCATACACTTATACATCCACTCATTCTTCAATATGTAAGACATATTTAAACTTTACAGAAACATAAAATCACTGGATGTTGTTATCAGTGATGTCATCAGTGATGTCACTGACCATGTCATGAATGATGTAATATGTGACATCATCAGCAGTGGATTGCAGGTGCGCGATATATAGTTAGTGCAACTAACTATATATGGAATTTCAATGGTTTTGTGTGAGTAAAATAAGGTTTTTTAAATGCTAATTCCTAACTATATATGGTCTATAACCTATGGTTTTTTCAGTGAATATAATATATACTTACCTAATAATACGTTTTAATAATTATTTTAATAACTCATAAATTATTAAAAAATATGATAAATTACAAAAACATCTAAACATGAAATATTATAAGTACAAAGTAAATAATCATATTTAATACATAAAAAAAATTGCACATACTTTTAATATTTTTAAAATTAATATTATACTACATTATCAAAAATAATAATTCAAATATTAAATAGCTAAATAATTAAAAGTACTATTCAAAGTCCAAAAAAAACTACAGTAATGATAACATTGGGTGCTACAGTAGGGAAAGCGCTGGATAGCGTAGGGTTAAAAAATTACCATTCCAACTCCAGAGGGGGCAAGAGTAGAGAAAGCGTTGGATAGCTTAGGGGTAAAAATTACTATTCCAACTCCAGAGGGGACAACAGTAGGGAAAGTGTTGGATAGCGTAGGGGTAAAAATTACTATTCCAACTCCAAAGAGTGCTACAGTAGGGAAAGTGTTGGATAGCGTAGGGGTAAACATTACTATTCCAACTCCAGAGGGGGGAACAGTAGGGAAAGCGTTGGATAGCGTAGGGGTAAAAATTATTATTCCAACTCCAGAGGGTGTAACAGTAGGGAAAGGTTGGATAGTGTAGGGGTAAAAATTATTATTCCAACTCCAGAGGGTGTAACAGTAAGGAAAACGTTGGATAGCGTAGAATTTATATATAACATACTTATAAATCATTTTTGTATGTAAAATAATAAATAATTTAATTTTTCAATAAATCTACAACATTTACAAACAATTAATAATTATTAAAAGCAATTACAATTGAATAATTAATTAAGAATACATTAACAATAAATACCAATAAATATTAAATAAATATTAGTCATCAAATAATAAATATTAAACAATAAAATATTTTTCAATACAAAAAAAATTATTAATTCACAATTAACAATTCGTAAACAATAAAATTATTTTTCATACCAAATAATACTTTTTATGAAACATTGATTACCAATTAATTAAAAATAATTATTAAAAATGAATTACCAATTAAAAATATTAATTGATTGCCAATTAACAAAATTATTTACCAATTAAAAAATGAATTACCAATTATAAACATTATTTACCAATTTTAAAAAAAATCACAATTAAAAAACATTATTACCTATTAAAAATTAATGATAAATTAAAATATTAATTGCCAATTAATAATTAATTATAAATAAAATAATTATCCATACCAATAAATTAATATGAATCATTAATTAATTAGAATTAAATTACTTCCCACCCAATTCCCCAATAAACCCACAACCCGCTCCGGTACTAAAACATAACATTTACTTAAAAATAACATTATTAATATACAAAAATAGTACACATATAATATAAGACAATTAAAATACTTAACATAAACATATTACACATGCACAATGAAATACATAACAATAATACAAATATCGATATTAGTAACATCGAGATTTGTTACATCGATATATATGCTATCGATATTACTTACATCGATATAAAATAAAAACATATTACTTACCTTAGGGTCGATATTCTGTCCAACGATATTCTTGACCTCGATATTCTATACCTTTGATACTTCCAACTCGATATTTTTGTAGGTCCATATATAAAACTCGATATTTAGACTGTGCACCTAGCCTGCAGGGTCACACCTCCGGCAAAACAATGTCAGGTGTCACCCCACTCCAGCCCACCCACCTGACAGCCTGCAGTGGGCAGCATGTGCAGCCGGTCAGTGCCCCCCAGCGGCCTATGTTTTCTAGATGGCAAGCGGATGGCAGGTAGAACCTTCAATGCCCCCGGTCCTCTTACTCCCATGATTTGGCAGAACAAGCAGCTTGTCTCTCAATACAAATCCTATCACTGAAAGTTCAGTAAAAGTTTGAATGACCAGTTTCAGTTCATGGACAGGATTGTCTGTCCCTGTCTGAACTGCAGCGTCAATGCCACAGCTGTTTCTCAGAAACCTTCCAGCCAGAAAGATTCCACTACAGAAGCATACCAGCCGGCAGTAAAAACAGTATTTTGTCACAGTTTGCATTGAATCTTGAAGTCCAAATCGTCAGTCTCTGTACCGCAAAATGGGTAGAGAGGAGATAGACAAGATAGGAGACGCCTTGTTCAGAGTTTAGGCAATTATACTCCATCAATTTCTGTTTTACACCCCTTGACATCACCAAATTTGTCGGACCACTCTGTCCCACTGATCAGTTTCAGTAGGATGAGATGATATAGTAGGTAAAAGTATTAAATTGGGACAAATTAGGTAATCCATAAATTTGCATTTTCCTTAGGTCCACTGTATTTTAGTCATATGATTGGTTGTGACATTTAGGAAATAAGCGAGATCATGTTCTTATCCTTTGTCAGTCCTCTCCCATGCAAGTGCTCTAGGAAGTAACAATTTTGCTTTAAGTCTAGTAAAGTAAGCTACAAACGTGAAAAGAATCATTGAGTGTTAGCGTACAAGCAGAAACTTTACGAAAGGTTCCCATAGGCTTCAGACTATTCAGTTCATAAGTTCATACTAGGAAAGAAAATCAAGTTTTGAAGCCTTCATGAAACACAGCTTGTGCACAATGAATTTGTGCTAAAATATGAAACTTACTTTATTCAAACAGTGCATTAATTCTTCAATTAGAAAGATTAATGAATTGTAATTTTCATGTCAGTATAAGGTACCCCTAAAAAGAATTTTGAACGGGTCATTATTATTCCGCATATAATTTGTAAGTCACTTTGCACATTATAGGTTGATACATCATTCAGCATTTGAAAAGCACATTTAAAATAGACCTTTACATAGCACAAATTATAACATCTCTTGTATAGTTTGTCAGTGCTCACATTACACATTCTTGAGTTATAAACCGTTTTTATAACACATAAATTATTTTATTCTTATACAGAAATTTCTATGTTATCGTTTGTTTACTACATTTATCTATGCATAAAGAAAACATATATCACTATTTTTTTTAAATCTTTTAGATTATCATATTGGCAGTTAAGTCATCTCAAACGTACGTCTAACATTTTGAATGCTTTTATGTCGCAGTATCTAAATCAGACTTTATTTTTGTGTTTTCTTTAAACTCAATAACCCATCACATTTTTGTCAATATTGTAAAATAATTTCACAAGTCATTTTTCCAGGGTAAAATTGTAACAATAGATGAAAGATAGCATCTTTATTCTATCAGCAGGCCGGGCGAAGAAGTGTAGCAGAGGGGGTTTAAAATAGGACCAAGCCCACCAGTTCCTTATTCGTCCTAAACGGGTAGCGTGGTGCAGAGCGGGCGAGCCAAACTCCGGAGGAAATGTGTAAAGCATCCGTGAAGCACTCACAAGGGGCACACCAGGCACACTACAAAAAGAGACCACACCATGGGGCCTATTAGGATGGCGGACGGAAACGGGTTCCGTCCGCCATGGTCGCAGCAAAATCACTCCCGACCGCACCGCGGAGAATCTGCGGTTGCGATTAGGATATTTATGTCAAGAAACTCCGACCGCGGCGGATGAATCACATCAAACACCGTCCGCGGCGGACGGAGCACACCCAAGACCGCCGTAAGCGGACGGTACCAAAGAAACACCCTCCGCCGCGGACGAACATGACCGCGGGAACAGGCCCAACCGCCGCTATACCTGCGGAGGGTCCGGCCGCGCGATTAGGATAACGACGCCATTCCAACGGAACTCACCACCGTCCTCGACCGCCACGGAAACAATGCATCACCAAACGGACCATGACTGCGGAAGGACCACACAAACACCATCCCTGCCGTCAAACGGATTACAAAATGGCAGACGGAAGTAAATAGAAAACACACTAAACAGAACACCCAACCACCTGAAACACCCACCCCCAGCAACTACACGCCCCAGTGACACCCCCAAGCACCGGAAAATGCACCAAAATCACCACACCCGCAGAACACCTGATTGGCAACAACCATTGGGACACCACCACCACAGAGAGTATAAAATGAATCCCTCCCACTACCACAGTCCTTTGCATCACAGCATAGCTGCAAGCAAGAGCCAGAATACCACTAACAGCAGACACACACAAACACACATATAACCAGCACACAAACACACCCACCACACAAACCCCCACAACACCACCCCTACACACCACACAACTGCACATCCCACCCCACCCCACAAACACCTTGCACATCACACACCATGGCACCAAAGAAAAATCCCAAGTTCACAGACAGTGAGTTGAAGGTCATGGTGGATGAAATCATCCGTGTCGAACCACATCTTTTCGGCACCCTAGTCCAGCAGACCACCTCGGCAACCAAAAACAACATGTGGGACAGGATAGTGACCAGAGTGAATGCGTCAGGGACTGTGCCACGCACCAAACACGAGATCCAGAGGTGGTGGCACGACCTCAAGGCAAGGGTGAAAGGCATCAGGGCGAAGAACCACCTGCGGGCACACCACACTGGCGGCGGCACTCCCCCGGAGCCCATACCATTTGCAGAATGGGAGGAGAAGGTGCTGGGCATACTGCACCCTGAGAGCCTGGAAGGAATCGAGGAGGGACTAGAGGCTGGTAAGTACAAACCAATGACCACTATCACACTGCCATGGTCTGCCATGCACAACTGCCAACAGACATCTCCCTGGCCCCAATCCATGCACGTGTGCCACATAGTGACCCAAATGTGAGGTCCTGGGCTCAAATGCACCCACCATGACCAAACACAAATGTTGTCTCCTACGTTCCCAGCCTTGCATGTTGTCAAAGCAGCCAGCATCACAACTACCAAGAGGCCCCCCTGTCTACAGGGAGGGTGGTGGTGGGTGGGGGGTGTTAGAGACCAGCACTACAACTCCCAACAGGTCCCCATGTCTACAGGGAGGGTGGTGGTGGGTGGGGGGTGTGAGAGAGGTGGGTGGGGTGTGTGAGAGCGGTGGGTGGGGTGTGTGAGAGACCAGCACTACAACTCCCAACAGGTCCCCATGTCAAAAGGGAGGGTGGTGGGGGGTGTGAGAGAGGTGGGTGGGGTGTTTTTAGAGAGGTGGGTGGGGTGTGTGAGAGACCAGCACTACAACTCCCAACAGGCCCCCATGTCAAAAGGGAGGGTGGTGGGGGGTGGGGGGGGGTGAGAGAGGTGTGTGGGGTGTGTGAGAGACCAGCACTACAACTCCCAACAGGCCCCCATGTCAAAAGTGTGGGGGGTGGGGGGGTGAGAGGGTGTGAGAGGCGGGTGGGGTGTGTGAGAGACCAGTACTACAACTCCCAACAGGCCCCCATGTCAAAAGGGAGGGTGGTGAGGGGTGGGGGGTGTGAGAGAGGTGGGTGGGGTGTGTAAGAGACCAGCACTACAACTCCCAACAGGCCAACATGTCTATAGGGAGGGTAGTGGTGGGTGGGGGGTGTTAGAGACCAGCACTACAACTCCCAACAGGCCCCCATGTCTACAGGGAGGGTGGTGGGGATGGGGGTGTGACAGAGGTTGGTGGGGTGTGTGAGAGAGGTAGGTGGGGTGTGTGAGAGACCAGCACTACAACTCCCAACAGGCCCCCATGTCAAAAGGGAGGGTGGTGGGGGTGGGTGTGTGAGAGAGGTGGGTGGGGTGTGTGAGAGACCAGCACTACAACTCCCAACAGGCCCCCATGTCAAAAGGGATGGTGGTGGGGGTGGGGTGTGTGAGAGAGGTGGGTGGGGTGTGTGAGAGACCAGCACTACAACTCCCAACAGGCCCCCATGTCAAAAGGGAGGATGGTGGGGGTGTGGGGTGTGAAAGAGGTGGGTGGGGTGTGTGGGAGACCAGCACTACAACTCCCAACAGGCCCCCATGTCAAAAGGGAGGGTGGTGGGGTGTGGGGTGTGTGAGAGAGGTGGGTGGGGTGTGTGAGAGAGGTGGGTGGGGTCAATCAATCAATCAATCAAAGACATTTATAGAGCGCACTACTTACCCGTAGGGTCTCAAGGCGCTTGGGGGGGGGGGGGGGGGTGCCGTTACTGCTCGAACAGCCAGGTCTTGAGCTTCTTCCTGAAGGAGAGGTGGTCCTGGGTCAGGCGCAGGTCGGTCGGGAGGGAGTTCCAGGTCTTGGCGGCCAGGTAGGAGAAGGACCTTCCTCCTGTTGTCGCTCTTCGGATGCGGGGGACGGCGGCTAGGGCGTGGCTGGTTGATCGGAGGTGGCGTTTGGGAGCGTAGAAGTTGATTCGGTTGTTGAGGTAGCCCGGGCCTTGATCGTGTAGGGCTTTGTGTGCATGGGTGAGGAGACGGAAGGTGATTCTTTTGTTGACGGGGAGCCAATGCAGGTCTCTCAGATGTCCGGAGATGTGGCTGTTTCGTGGGATGTCGAGGATGAGTCTGGCTGAGGCGTTCTGGATCCGCTGGAGTCTCTTCTGGAGCTTGGCAGTGGTTCCGGCGTAGAGGGCGTTGCCGTAGTCCAGTCGGCTGGTGACGAGGGCCTGGGTGACAGTCTTCCTGGTCTCGGTGGGGATCCACCAGAAGATCTTCCGTAGCATGCGCAGGATGTTGAAGCATGACGAGGAGACGGCGTTGAATTGTCTGGTCATGGAGAGGGAGGAGTCCAGGATGAAGCCCAGGTTCGCGTGCGTGGTCCGTCGGTTTGGGTGCGGTGCCCAGGGCGGGGGGCCACCAGGAGTCGTCCCAGGCGGAGGGCGAGGAGCCCAGGATGAGGACCTCCGTCTTGTCTGAGTTCAGTTTCAGGCGGCTGGTCGTCATCCACTCGGCTACATCTTTCATCCCTTCGTGTAGGTTGGCTCTGGCGGTGGCGGGGTCGTTGGTCAGGGAGAGGATCAGCTGGGTGTCGTCGGCGTAGGAGATTATGTTGAGGTTGTGTTGGCGTGCGATGGCCGCGAGGGGGCTCATGTAGACGTTGAAGAGGGTGGGACTCAGCGAGGATCCTTGAGGGACGCCGCAGATGACTTCGGTGGCCTCTGACTTGTACGGTGGTAGGCGGACTCTCTGTGTTCTTCCGTCGAGGAAGGAGGTGATCCATTCCAGTGCCTTCTCCTGGATTCCGACGTTGCTGAGGCACTGCACTAGGGTGCGGTGGCAGACAGTGTCGAATGTCGCGGAGAGGTCTAGGAGGATGAGGGCCGCTGTTTCTCCGTTGTCCATCAGGGCTCGGATGTCATCGGTGGCAGCGATGAGGGCGGTCTCGGTGCTGTGGTTGGCTCGGAAGCCAGACTGTGAGGGGTCGAGGGATCCATTTGACTCGAGGAAGGCGGCCAGCTGTTTGTTGACGGTCTTCTCGATGACTTTGGCCGGGAACGGGAGGAGCGAGATGGGGCGGTAATTCTTGAGTTCGGTGGGGTCCGCTGTAGGTTTCTTGAGTAGGGCGCTGAGTTCGGCGTGCTTCCAGCTCTCAGGGAAGGTGGCGGTGTCGAAGGAGGTGTTGATAATGTCCCGCAGGTGGGGTGCGATGACAGCGTCGGCCTTGTTGAAGACGTGGTGAGGGCAGGGGTCGGTCGGCGATCCGGAGTGGACGGAGTTCATTGTGCGGACGGTGTCTTCGGTGCTGATCGGAGTCCAGGCGCGGAGAGTGGTGGTGGGTGGCGTTGCTGCGGTCGTGGCGTGCGTCGGTTGGATGCTGAAGCTGTTGTGTATGTCCGCGATCTTGTTGTGGAAGTACGAGGCGAGGGAGTTGCAGAGGTCTTGCGATGGGGTGATGTAGTTGTTTCCGGCGTTGGGGTTGGAGAGCTCTTTCACGATGTTGAAGAGTTCCTTGCAGTTGTGTGCGTTGTTGTCCAGCCGGTCCTTGAATGCCGTTTTCTTGGTGGCGCGGATCAGTTGGTGGTGCTTCCGGGTGGCCAGCTTGAGGGTGGTCATGTTGCCCAGTGTTGGTTCCCTTCTCCTGACTTTCTCGAGGGCTCGGCAGTTCTTCTTGGAGCTCTTGAGTTCGTCGGTGAACCATGGGGCTTTTTTGCTGCCGGGTCTGCTGGGCGGGGTCCTCAGAGGGGCGAGTTCGCCCGCCCAGTTGCTGATCCACTTCGTAAGGTTGTCGGCGGCCTGGCTGGGGTTCGCTGAGCTGGCAGGAGGGTGCTGGCTCAGGGAAGCGGTGAGCTGGTCGGCTGTGATCTTGTTCCAGCTTCTTCGGGCAACCTGTTGCTGGTGGTGGTGGATCGTTGTTCTTTTGAAGGTGAAGTGGACACAGCTGTGGTCCGTCCAGTGGAGTCCTGTGGCGTGGCTGAAGGCGATGTCTTTGCTGGAAGAGAAGACGGCGTCGAGTGTGTGTCCGGCGAGGTGGGTGGGGGTGGACACCAGCTGCTTGAGTCCGAGGTTGGCGAGGTTGTCGAGCAGGGTGATGGTGTTTCGGTCGCTGTTGTTCTCCAGGTGGAAGTTGAGGTCCCCCAGGAGGATGTAGTCAGCGGAGGGGAGGGCGAGCGGGCTGATGAAGTCGGCGATGTCCTCGCTGAATTGTGTGCGTGGTCCCGGGGGTCGGTAGATCAGGGTGCCTCTGAGGGTGGTCTTCGGGTCGGTGTGGATCTGGAAATGCAGGTGTTCGGCGGTGGTTAGGGTGTCGTCGGTGTTGGTCGTGATGCGGATGGTGTCCCTGTGGATGATGGCGATGCCTCCTCCCGTCTGGTTGGCGGTGCGGTCCCTCCGGGTGATCTTGTAGCCCTCTGGGATGGCGATGGCGATGTCGGGCGCTGAGGAGGCGTTCATCCAGGTCTCCGTGAGGAAGGCGACGTCAGGGGCTGTGGTGTCGAGGAGGTTCCAGAGTTCGATGGCGTGTCTGTGGACGGAGCGGGTGTTGAGCAGGATGCACTTGAGGTGGTTGCTGCTGGTGTTCGGCTTGGCGGGTGCTGGTGCAGGGCAGGTCCGGATGCAGGTGAACTTGCAGGCGTGGCAGCTGAAAGGTCCGTGGGTGTGCTTCGGGGTGGCTCGGTGACATCCAGGGATGCCGCCGGTGTTGAGTGCGATGAGTTCGGCGGCGTTGTAGGTCAGTCGGGTCGTCTTCTGTCGGTGGGGGCCAGGGGTCCTGGCACTGGGCGCGGTCCAGGCGCAGACGGGCGCAGACGGGCTTACCTTTGGCGCGCCTTCGGCGCACAATCGGCGCGCCCGCTGCGCGTCAACGCTGCGCGTTCGCACGGTCGCCATATATGGCGAAGTGCGAGGGGGGCGGAGCAGCTGGGAGGCGGGAGCAGGGAGGGTACAGAAGGAAAAAAGGGGCGGGGATAGCGGTGGTGGCGGGAAGCGGGGAGGGAAGAGACGATGGGCAACTACAAACAGGAGAACAGGCACTACAGAAAGCAAATGTACAATACTAAACAATTACAACAATAAAACAGGGGCACAGGGCAAGAAGCGGCGCCCAGGAGCCTGCAGGTCAGGCGAGCACGGACCACGCTGCTCGCGGGCAGGGGGCGTGGTCACGCGGCGGCAGCCGGGCAGCGAGGCAGTCAGGCGGGGAGGCACACGCAGCAGCTGGTGGCCGTGCGGCGCGGGGGTGTCCTAGACTAGGTCACACTCACCTGCGTCGCACGGTCGCCATATATGGCCAAGTGCGAGGGGGGGCGGAGCAGCTGGGAGGCGGGAGCAGGGAGGGTACAGAAGGAAAAAAGGGGCGGGGTTAGCGGTGGTGGCAGGAAGCGGGGAGGGAAGAGACGATGGGCAACTACAAACAGGAGAACAGGCACTACAGAAAGCAAATGTACAATACTAAACAATTACAACAATAAAACAGGGGCACAGGGCAAGAAGCGGCGCCCAGGAGCCTGCAGGTCAGGCGAGCACGGACCACGCTGCTCACGGGCAGGGGGCGTGGTCACGCGGCGGCAGCCGGGCAGCGAGGCAGTCAGGCGGGGAGGCACACGCAGCAGCTGGTGGCCGTGCGGCGCGGGGGTGTCCTAGACTAGGTCACACTCACCTGCGTCGCACGGTCGCCATATATGGCCAAGTGCGAGGGGGGGCGGAGCAGCTGGGAGGCGGGAGCGGGGAGGATACAGAATGAAAAAAGGGGCGGGGTTAGCGGTGGTGGCGGGAAGCGGGGAGGGAAGAGACGATGGGCAACTACAAACAGGAGAACAGGCACTACAGAAAGCAAATGTACAATACTAAACAATTACAACAATAAAACAGGGGCACAGGGCAAGAAGCGGCGCCAGGAGCCTGCAGGTCAGGCGAGCACGGACCACGCTGCTCGCGGGCAGGGGGCGTGGTCACGCGACGGCAGCCGGGCAGCGAGGCAGTCAGGCGGGGAGGCACACGCAGCAGCTGGTGGCCGTGCGGCGCGGGGGTGTCCTAGACTAGGTCACACAGGGGTGTGTGAGAGACCAGCACTACAACTCCCAACAGGCCCCCATGTCAAACGAGAGGGTGGCGGGGGGTGGGGGTGTGAGAGAGGTGGATGGGGTGCGTGAGAGACCAGCACTACAACTCCCAACAGGCCCCCATGTCAAAAGGGAGGGTGGTGGGGGGTGGGGGGTGTGAGAGAGGTAGGTGGGGTGTGTGAGAGACCAGCAATACAACTCCCAACAGGCCCCCATGTCAAAAGGGAGGGTGGTGGGGGTGTGAGAGAGGTGGGTGGGGTGTGTGAGAGAGGTGGGTGGGGTGTGTTAGAGACCAGCACTACAACTCCCAACAGGCCCCATGTCAAAAGGGAAGGTGGTGGGGGGTGGGGGGGAGAGAGGTGGGTGGGGTGTGTGAGAGACCAGCAATACAACTCCCAACAGGCCCCCATGTCAAAAGGGAGGGTGGTGGGGGGTGGGGTGTGTGAGAGAGGTGGGTGGGGTGTGTGAGAGACCAGCACTACAACTCCCAACAGGCCCCCATGTCGAAAGGGAGGGTGGTGGGGGGTGGGGTGTGTGAGAGAGGTGGGTGGGGTGTGTGAGAGAGGTGGGTGGGGTGTGTGAGAGACCAGCAATACAACTCCCAACAGGCCCCCATGTCAAAAGGGAGGGTGGTGGGGGTGGGGGTGTGAGAGAGGTGGGTGGGGTGGGTGGGGTGTGTGAGAGACCAGCACTACAACTCCCAACAGGCCCCCATGTCAAAAGGGAGGGTGGGGGGTGTGAGAGAGGTGGGTGGGGTGTGTGGGGTGTGTGAGCGACCAGCAATACAACTCCCAGCAGGCCCCCATGTCAAAAGGGAGGGTGGTGGGGGGTGGGGTGTGTGAGAGAGGTGGGTGGGGTGTGTGAGAGAGGTGGGTGGGGTGTGTGAGAGACCAGCACTACAACTCCCAACAGGCCCCCATGTCAAAAGGGAAGGTGGTGGGGTGTGGGGTGTGTGAGAGAGGTGGGTGGGGTGTGTGAGAGAGGTGGGTGGGGTGTGTGAGAGACCAGCACTACAACTCCCAACAGGCCCTCATGTCAAAAGGGAGGGTGGTGGGGGTAATGGGTGTGAGAGAGGTGGGTGGTGTGTGTGAGAGACCAGCAATACAACTCCCAACAGGCCCCCATGTCAAAAGGGAGGGTGGTGGGGGGTGGGGGTGTGAGAGAGGTGGGTGGGGTGTGTGAGAGAGGTGGGTGGGGTGTGTGAGAGACCAGCACTACAACTCCCAACAGGCCCCCATGTCAAAAGGGAGGGTGGTGGGGGTGGGGGATGTGAGAGAGGTGGGCGGGTTATGTGAGAGACCAGCACTACAACTCCCAACAGGCCCCCATGTCAAAAGGGAGGATGGTGGGGGCGGGGGTGTTAGAGACCAGCACTACAACTCCCAACAGGCCCCCATGTCTACAGGGAGGGTAGTGGGGGGTTGGGGGTGTGAGAGAGGTGGGTGGGGGGTGTGAGAGACCAGCACCCATGTCTCACCCCAGAGCAAGATTGATTCCGCCCACCATTTGCTGACCAGTGCATCTCCTCCTGCAAACTGACAGGTAGATAGACATCTTCTCAGGGGGAACATCCCATAGCAGGACAGGACCACACATATCTAAGTAGTGCCTTCCCACCTCCACGCCACCATATTGCCCTGTACTGTCAACCTCAACAACATGATGTCAACAACAACAATGTCCTGATTCCATAGGGATTTGTAATGTTGCTACCAAAAACATGTCATGTCCACAGCATTAATTTTGAAAATCTTGTCCCTCAGGTGATCGCAACTTGACCGGCGAAAGCAGCAACCGCCAGCACCAGTCGCCCCCCTCACAGCCAGGACTCTCTGGGGACGATCCCATTGACAGCTCGGGTGCAGAGGACGAGGCTGGCCCAAGCAGACTCCCAGGGCCTTCAGGCTCCCAGGACATCCCGGCCTCCACCACCTTGGCCTGTGTCACTACACCAACACCTGCCATTGTGAGCTGTGCAGCTACCACCACCACCACCACTCCTGCCTGTGCTACCCTACCTGACCCATCGCCCGATGATGGGCCATCGACATCCCAGGCTAGCAGGGAGAGTGGGCGGGAGAGGACACAGGTAAGGCCACAGCTCACAACCAGGAGTGCAGTTGCTAGGCGAGGTTGGGAACAACACCCACCCCATCCTGGGGCCGAACCCTGGAAGCCATCGCCAAAGTCAATGCCTCCTATGAGCGGTCGCAGGCACAGTCCGATCGGGCCCACCAAGACTCGCAAGAGAGCAGCCAGCGGTTGCGGTCCATCGACCCTCGCATTGGCCAAATTGTGGACCTCATGGGCCAGCAAACTGCTCTGTGGAGGGAGTGGTTATCCCGCGCCTCACCACCACCCCCTCCCCCAAGTGCCCAGCGGGACAGGTCACCAACACCACCGCCACCAGCACCTGAGGCCACGGACAGGGAGGTGGCCCCTGACCAACCTGCCCCCACAGCTGTCTCCGCTCCGGCTCCAAGACGGAGGGGCCGTCCGAGGCTGGATGCAGCTGAGAGCAGTGGAAGTGCACCATCTACCCGCTCGAAGAGGGGCTGCCACTGACTTCACCCTTCCTTGAGCCTGCCATTCACCCTGTCAACTATCCTGCCCACAATGCCAAGCATTGGCACACGTCTGTTGGACTAGGTGGACATCACACAATGTGGTGTCCCCACGGTGTTTTCATCTGCCATGACCTTCAACTCTCACTTCCCCCAACACCTACTTGTGAATATGCACCAACATCAATCCACAACCTGTAAATAAACACCACGTAAACACTCTATGCTGTGTGACCTCCATGTTTTAATCACATGTTTGTCTAATAAATTGTCATTACCAGGTGCAGGGATCAATGTTCTGGAGAATCATGCCTCTGTGGGAGTGACCTAGGGATAATGAGAGAACAACAAGCACAGGTCAGGAAAGTGATTCACACCCATCACAACACACTGTACTGCAACATCCCACAAACCACACTCATCACCAATTAAGTTGATCACAGGACACACATCAGGGAGCTTTGCATGTACACCATCTCCCACACACATTTGCAAACAGAACATACCAGAACAGGCAGCATAGACACACCACACCCACACATCACCAGCAAACATACATCACGCATTGTCTAGCTGCACAAGAGGTAGTTACTCACATTCAACGAAAATAGCGATCAAAGAGCTGACGCCTCTGGTCCACACCTTTTTCCTCCCCACTATCCTGATCAGTGGACAAAGGTGGGATGGGAGGCGGAGCAACCTGTTGGTCTTCAGGGTCCATGATCAGTTCAATGTTATTGCGCAAGGCCAGGTTGTGGAGCATGCAGCAGGCAATCACGATTTGGCATACTTTGCCTGGTGAGTATGGCAGGGCCCCTCCGGTTTTATCCAGGTACCGAAACCTAGATTTCAGCAGTCCAAAAGTACGTTCCACCACTCGACGTGTCCTCCCATGGGCATCATTATAACGCATTTCACCAGGGATAGTAGGATTCCGTATGGGGCTCAGCAGCCACGGCCGGTTTGGGTACGCAGAGTCGCCTAGGTGGGGGGATGACAGACACAAATATCATTACCAGGATTGGTGGGAACACCATGCCACACATACAACACAATTGTCCTCACAGCACACTCACCTACAAGCCACGCACATTCTGGATGCAGATTAGCCATCAGTTGGGGGACAATGCTGCTCCGCAGGATGTGTGAATCATGGGCGGACCCGGGAAATATGGCACACACATGGGAGATGATGTTGTCAGCCAGGCACACCACTTGCACGTTGTATCGAATGGTAGTGCTTCCGATTGAGATATACAGGTTCACGTGCCTGGGGTGGAATGAGACCAATATGTATGCCATCAATGGAACCCACTAGGTGTGGTATCTGGGCCAGGGCATAGAAGTCCCCTTTGATTGCTGCCAACTCTGCCGTCCGTGGGAAATGGATGTAATCATCCTTGTAATGCATGATGGCATTCAGAACATCCCGCAGTACCATGCTGAACATGGATTGGGACATTCCCCCGGCATGACCAACTGTGTACTGGAAAGAGCCAGTTGCGAAGAAGTGAAGTGCCGCCATCACCTTTGCTGTGGGTGTAATACCTCCTGGATATGTCCTGCGTGGCTGCAGATGAGGTGACAATTGTGCTACAAACTCCTGCAATCTACGTCGATCAAGCCGGAATTTGCGGATCACCTCCTCGTTAACCATGTCCTCCAGCACAGTGTATGGTCGATGCACATTTGGAGCCCTCCTGTGTGGGAGTAGATGGTAGCAGATGTCAATTGACCAACAACGCATAGCTGTGCCACACTATCACATCTTGACAAACACAATGCAAATAACACATGTTGCAGACAGTCATTATATGTGTGACGTAACCAATATATAAGGCAAGATAGCTAACTACACACACAATGTTCACCCACAAACAACATCCTGTGTGCAAACATGTCCAATGTAACGTGCACACATGTTGAAAGATCTAGCAACAACACATGACTGAGGGACCAAATTTGGACAAGCGTCCCCACAGACACACATTTACGTGCACACACAACACGAACATGGAACACTCCCTCCTTGTCTTCATGCACCCATGACCCCGCCTACAATGCTGGGCATCCTCACATGACATGCATGGCCACACAACAACAGACACACATACACAGAATGCATGTACACCCCCATCATTGTTACTTGCACACACAAACCACACACTCACAACAGCTTCTTAATGTGGGTACACACCCTTGATGTACTGTGTAGATGTGTACAAATGGAAACGTGTGTCCACAAAACCAAGACATCAACACGTCGCCATGCACATCTGACGCACCTTGGGTGCACATCACTAGCCTTTGCTAACCACTTGCAAGGTCAACAGTATGAGCACACATGCAACAAATGGACATGAATGTCACACGTGGACACGGGCCATTGCTTGACATAATTATTCTTGCAGCATTCCGGACATGTCCTGACACACATTTACAACTATGAACATTACATGTGTGTGGAGACATGCAGTGTGTGTACATACGCCATCCGGGGACGCCTTCCACCAACACAGAAGATGATCGTTGATACAGCAATTAAGCATTACATATGCTGTATGGTCAAGGACCATCACGGTCACACCCCGCAAAACGCATGTGCGCACTACCGCGATGGTGCATCATTTGAAAATAATCACTCACTGGCGTCGCTATGGCGGTGCACGCATTCCGCGGGGGCGGTGCAGGCTAACACATACATTTGAATATGCAATTCGAAATGGCAGTTGATACCCCTCTTACAGTCACATTGCAGCACCCACCGCAGCCCGCCGGTCCTGGCCGGTCACCCACCGCAGGGCACCTCACAAGAGCAGGGACATTCCCAAGGACAAGGACGCTTCAAAGGAAAGGGCACCTCCCAAGAGCAGGGACACTCCCAAGGACATGGACACTACACAGGAAAGGGCACCTCCCAAGAGCAGGGACACTCCCAAGGACAAGGACGCCTCAAAGGAAAGGGCACCTCCCAAGAGCAGGGACACTCCCAAGGACAAGGACGCTTCAAAGGAAAGGGCACCTTCCAAGAGCAGGGACACTCCCAAGGACAAGGACACTACACAGGAAAGGACACCTCCCAAGAGCAGGGACACTCCCAAGGACAAGGGCGCTTCAAAGGAAAGGGCACCTCCCAAGAGCAGGGACACTCCCAAGGACAAGGACGCTTCAAAGGACAGGTACACTACGTGGGGATTCAACCCAAAGACCATCATGCCGGTATAATCTTAGGATCGGGGACATCAGTCCAACAAAAAATGTTTTATTTTTGAAGAACTATATTTTCGTATTTGGGACTTTTTAAATATTTGGATACAAAGATTGTCTACGCGACCTAATCAATCTAGCCTTGAGAAAGCCCCGGCGCAATTCGCCAAGAGGGGGCGAAACACGTGTCGGCTGTCCTTTGCTCTAAAGAAAAAATAGAAAAAAATAAAAGAAACCTCACTGCAAACAAAAACGTCTCTGTCCTTCATATCATGATTTGAAAAAAATTGATATTAATCTCGAAAATTGATGCAATCTTATGTGGAGAACACACTTATCACTTCTCAAATCTGTTTTGTATTTGAAGCCCAAGAGGTCCAGAGCTTCGAGTGTGTCTCCACCAACCTATTAAGATCACTTATTCAAGTGTTGTCTAAAGCCTTGATTTTCCCGGACCTTTGCTACTTCATCCGACACTACAATGGACAAGTCTGCTCCCAGGGACAGGGCCCCGCCCAGGGATCAGGGACATTCCAGAGACAGGACACCTCCTATGGCCAAGGCATATCCCAGGGCCAAGGATTCTCCCATGGACACGAGCTCCATCAAGGACAGGCATACATCACCCCTGGCTGCCCTGCGGCTGGGGAAACAACCTTTACAATGCAACTTTTACCACGCAGTGCCTTTACGGCGCAACTTTTACAACGCAAACCATTACAACGCATTGCGCTGGGGGGCGCTCTAGGATAGGGAATAGGTTTAATTTACTGTCCAACACCTTCCCTACTATCCACGGGGACTGGAGTTGGAATAGTAAATTAAACTATTCACTATCCAGCGCCCCAAAGCACTATGCGTTGTAATGGTATGCGTTGTAAAACTCACGTTGTAAAAGCATGCGATGTAAAAGCATGCGTTGTAATGTCATACATCCCTGAGGCTGATATTGTTGAAGGAACGTAAAACACATGTGTCAGCGGTGGAGTCCCCACATACCTCAACTCCCATCCACACCCCTCAGAAGCAGAAGAAGGAGTACACTGTAGTTGCATCCCCCATTACACATGATGCAGAGGGCAGAAGGCAGGGCCACAGCAAACGTCAAGCAGGGTCCAGCACGTCCCCAGAGAGCAGACCACCACAAGCACATGATCCACCTTTGATGTCTGATGAGGCCACAGCACTTACCAGTCCAATCATGTCCAGGGTGCCCCTACATTTCACAAAGAAACGGAGACACACACCAGTGAGACCTGACCACCCCAATGTCGCTCCAGTACAGCTGTCCCCAGCTCCCAGAGCCACCCTGCCTCCTGGCCCATACAGCCCTGTGGCTCATCATTTCAGTGGTCCTAGTGGCTCAGCTGCAGTTCACTCTCATGTGTCAGATAGTGGCACTGTGTCTGTTGTTTGCTGTCATGCATCATGTAGTAGCACTGTGTCCGTTGTGCCCTCTCCTGTTTCAGGTACTGGCACTGTGTGTGTCAGCCACTCTCATGTGTCAGATGCTGGCATGGTATTTGTTGGTCACTGTACAGGGACATGTCCTGGCAGTGTGTCTGGGTCTATGGCTCATGTGTCAGTCACTAGAGCTGTGGCTGTGTCTCACACTCCTGTTTCTGGTGCTGGCAGTGTGTCTGGGTCTATGGCTCATGTGTCAGTCACTAGAGCTGTGGCTGTGTCTCACACTCTTGTTCCTGGTGATGGCAGTGTGTCTTGGTCTATTGAGCATGTGTCAGTCACTAGAGCTGTGGCTGTGTCTAACACTCCTACTTCTGGTGCTGGCAGTGCGTCTGGGTCTATGGCTCATGTGTCAGTCACTACATCTGTGGCTGTGTCTCACACTCCTGTTTCTGGTGCTGGCAGTGTGTCTGGGTCTATGGCTCATGTGTCAGTCACTAGAGCTGTGGCTGTGTCTGACTTCGTCAGCAGCGGCCGCTCCCCCAGCTCCCTGCCTCCTGCCAGTGGTATCGTAGCGCTATCTGTGCAATTGATCATCTGCTAGAACTGCGCTCGCACTGCAATGCTGATGATATTTTGAATTGTGCTTGCACTGCATTGTGAATATTAATTAGAGAGTTGCGCTCGCACTACATTGAGTGTCTTGAGCTGATCTTGCCGTTTTTACCTCTCTCAGAGTTGCACGATTTCCTGCTCAGCCCACGTCGTGTCAATCAAAGAGTGCTGCTGCATACTGTAGCGCCTGGCCTTATCTACGCCTTCGCCTCTGCCCACCCCAACATCGTCCTCGTTTGTTTTGCTGCCATCTTGTTTGTTTGTGCCTTCCAGCCCGCCCCTCCACCCAGAACCCGCCTCCCAGCTGACCCTCCCTCCCACAGGACACATATAGCCGATCCCATTCCCCACAGCGTCGTGACCGTCCTGACTTCGTCAGCAGCGGCCGCTCCCCCAGCTCCCTGCCTCCTGCCAGTGGTATCGTAGCGCTATCTGTGCAATTGATCATCTGCTAGAACTGCGCTCGCACTGCATTGCTGATGATATTTTGAATTGTGCTTGCACTGCATTGTGAATATTAATTAGAGAGTTGCGCTCGCACTACATTGAGTGTCTTGAGCTGATCTTGCCGTTTTTACCTCTCTCAGAGTTGCACGATTTCCTGCTCAGCCCACGTCGTGTCAATCAAAGTGTGCTGCTGCATACTGTAGCGCCTGGCCTTATCTACGCCTGCGCCTCTGCCCACCCCAACATCGTCCTCGTTTGTTTTGCTGCCATCTTGTTTGTTTGTGCCTTCCAGCCCGCCCCTCCACCCAGAACCCGCCTCCCAGCTGACCCTCCCTCGCCCCTCCCCTTCCACTACCCACATATGACAGATGATTTAGCGCGCAGCGTTAACGCGCAGCGATCGCGCCCCATGCGTGCCGAAGGTGCGCCAAAGGTAAGCCCGTCTACGCCCGTCCACACCTGGACCGCGCCCAGCGCCAGACCCCCTGGCCCCCGTACCACCCACCCCACCCGCATTACATACAACGCCTCCACCCTCTTAGCCCTAAACCCCGGCCTTCACCCCAACTGCGCCCAAGCCGCTCCTGGACACACCCATGGACCCTTCACATGCAACTCCTGCAAGTATGACGGCACCAAGACCAACTCCTCATCCACCAACACTAAACAGAGATCTGACACCAACCACCTAAAATGCATCCTGCTCAACACCCGCTCGGTCCACAGACACGCCATCGACCTTTGGAATCTACTAGACACCATCTCTCCGGACGTCGCCTTCCTAACAGAAACATGGATGAACGCCTCCTCAGCCCCAGACATCGCCATTGCCATACCGGAAGGATACAAGATCATCCGTAAGGACCGCATTAAGCAAACAGGAGGAGGCATCGCCATCGTCCATAAGAATTCCATCCGCATCTCAACCAGCTTAGACGTCAACCTCGCAGCCGCCGAACACCTTCACTTCCAGATCCACACCGACCCCAAGACCACACTCAGAGGCACACTCCTCTACAGGCCACCAGGACCCCGTGCACAATTCAGTGAAGACATCACTGACTTCATCACCCCACACGCCCTCCCCTCCGAGGACTACATCCTACTGGGAGACCTCAATTTTCATCTGGAAAAGAGCAACGACAGCAACGCCACCACCCTACTGGACAATCTCGCCAACCTCGGACTCAAACAAATTGTTAACACCCCCACTCACTACGCAGGTCACACACTCAACCCCATATTCACCTCCAGCAAACATATCTCCTTCAGTCACACCACAGCTCTCCATTGGACGGACCACAGCTGCGTTCACTTTGTCTACAAAAAGACCACAACCCACAACCATCCTCAACCTACTCTGCGAAGAAACTGGAACAAAATCACCATCGACCAGATCTCCTCATCGCTTCTTCAAAACCCCCCTGCCCACTCTTCGAACCCCAACCAAGCAGCCATTAACTTCACTCAATGGCTAACCAACAGCGCCGACAACCTAGCACCTTTGAAAAAACGCCAAAACAAACTAGGCAGCAAAAACGCTCCCTGGTTCAACGATGATCTTAAGAAATCCAAGAAACTCTGTCGCTCCCTCGAGAAGGCCTGGAAAAAAGACCCAAACACCAGCACCAAGGACGCCTTCAAAAACGCCACCCGCACACACCACCAACTGATCCGGACTGCCAAGAAATCTGCACTTAAAGACCGACTAGACAACAACGCCCACAACAGCAAGGAATTATTCAACATCGTCAAAGAATTTACCAACCCCTCAGCCAATTCCAACGACATCACTCCCTCTCAAACCCTTTGCGACACCCTAGCCTCATTCTTCCACGACAAAATCGCAGACATCCACAACAGCTTCGACAACCAACCCGGAGACCAACCCTCCCAACCTTCTGCCGTACCCTCACCCCCCCGAACATCCTCAACAACTGGAACCCTATCTCCACCGAGGACACCATTCGCCTGATGAATTCCATTCACTCTGGCTCCCCTTCAGACCCATGCCCTCACCATATCTTCAACAAAGCAGACTCCATCATAGCACCACACCTCCGGGACGTCATCAACTGCTCCCTCAACTCCGCCACCTTCCCGGAAAGCTGGAAACACGCCGAACTCAGCGCCCTTCTGAAAAAACCCACAGCTGACCCTACCGAACTCAAAAACTACCGCCCCATCTCGCTCCTACCATTCCCGGCCAAAGTCATCGAGAAAGCGGTCAACAACCAGCTCGCCGCCTTCCTCGAAACCAACAAATCCCTCGACTCCTCACAGTCCGGCTTCCGAGCCAAACACAGCACTGAGACCGCCCTCATCGCAGCAACAGACGACATTCGAACTTTACTGGACAATGGAGACACAGTCGCCCTCATCCTCCTTGACCTCTCCGCAGCCTTCGACACAGTCTGTCATAGCACCCTCCTACAACGCCTCAGAAACATCGGAATCCAAGGAAAAGCACTGGAATGGATCACCTCGTTCCTTACCAGAAGAACTCAGAGAGTCCGCCTTCCACCATTCAAGTCAGAGGCCACTGAAGTCATTTGCGGCGTGCCACAAGGATCTTCACTCAGCCCCACCCTCTTCAACGTATACATGAGCCCCCTCGCGACCATCGCACGCCAACACAACCTCAACATAATTTCCTACGCTGATGACACTCAACTGATCCTCTCACTCACCAAAGACCCGAACACCGCCAAAACCAACCTACATGAAGGAATGAAAGAAGTAGCCGAGTGGATGAAGCACAGCCGTCTGAAACTGAACTCAGACAAAACAGAAGTCCTTATCTTAGGTACCTCCCCCTCCGCCTGGGATGACTCTTGGTGGCCTGAGGCTATTGGAAAAGCACCCATCCCGACGGACCACGCACGGAACCTAGGCGTCATCCTGGACTCCTCACTCTCGATGAACAGACAAGTCAACGCCGTTTCATCATCCTGCTTCAACATTCTTCGCATGCTCAAAAAAACATTTCGCTGGATCCCCACCGAAACTAGAAAAACGATCACCCACGCACTGGTCACGAGCCGCCTGGACTACGGTAACACCCTATACGCCGGTACCACCGCAAAACTTCAGAAAAAACTCCAACGCATCCAGAACGCATCAGCCAGACTCATACTAGACATCCCGCGTAAAGACCACATTTCTAGCCACCTGAAAAACCTCCACTGGCTCCCCGTCAATAAGAGGATAACATTCCGCCTCCTAACCCACGCACACAAAGCACTTTACGAACTTGGACCCGAATGCCTCAACACTCGACTTTCCTTCTACACCCCCTCCCGCCAGCTACGCTCCTCCAACCAAGCCCTTGCTATTGTACCTCGCATCAACAAAACAACCAGGGGAGGAAGATCCTTCTCCTACCTGGCAGCTATAACCTGGAACTCACTTCCCACTCACCTTCGCCGCACTCAGAACCACCTAGCATTCAGAAAGCAACTCAAAACTTGGATATTCGACAAGTAACTCCCCACCCCTCTTCAAGCGCCTTGAGACCCTCTGGGTATGTAGCGCGCTATATAAATTATTTGACTTGACTTGACTTGACTTGTGTCTCACACTCCTGTTTCTGGTGCTGGCAGTGTGTCTGGGTCTATGGCTCCTGTGTCAGTCACTAGAGCTGTGGCTGTTTCCCACACCCCTGTTTCTGGTGCTGGCAGTGTGTCTGGGTCTATGGCTCATGTGTCAGTCACTAGAGCTGTGGCTGTGTCTCACACTCCTGTTTCTGGTGCTGGCAGTGTGTCCGAGGCGACTAGTTCAAGCAAATGGAATTTGACTTGGTGTCTAGATTGTCCATTGTAAGCACCCTTGCATTGTTAATGTCCTTGGGATGGGGCACTTGACCCACGTACTTGAGTTGCCTCTGATGTACCTGTGCCTTGCCATGGACTGTTGATGCACTTGGCCCCTCTCATGTGCTGCCTCTGATGTACCTGCTCTGTTCTGAACAATGCCCTGTTGCTGTTATGATACTGCATTGTGCCCTCTCATGTGCTGCCTCTGATGTACCTGCTCTGTTCTGAACACTGCCCTGTTGCTGTTATGATACTGCATTGTGTCCTCTCATGTGCTGCCTCTGATGTACAAGCTCTGTTCTGTGCCATGGACTGTTGATGCACTTAGCCCCACTCACGTGCTGCCTCTGATGTACCTGCTCTTTTCTCTGCCATGGACTGTTGATGCACTTAGCCCCTTTCACGTGCTGCCTCTGATGTACCTGCTCTGTGCCATGGACTGTTGATGCACTTAGCCCCTTTCACGTGCTGCCTCTGATGTACCTGCTCTGTGCCATGGACTGTTGATGCACTTGGCCCCTCTCATGTGCTGCCTCTGATGTACCTTCTCTGTTCTCTGCCATGGACTGTTGATGCACTTAGCCCCTCTCATGTGCTGCCTCTGATGTACCTGTTCTGTACCATGGACTGTTGATGCACATAGCCCCTCTCGTGTGCTGCCTCTGATGTACCTGCTCTGTTCTGAACACTGCCCTGTTGCTGTTATGATACTGCAATGTGCCCTCTCATGTGCTGCCTCTGATGTACCTGTTCTGTACCATGGACTGTTGATAAACATTGCCCCTCTCATGTGCTGCCTCAGATGTACCTGTGCCTTGCCATGGACTGTTGATGCACTTGGCCCCACTCATGTGCTGCCTCTGATGTACCTGCTCTGTTCTGAACACTGCCCTGTTGCTGTTATAATACTGAATTGTGCCCTCTCATGTGTTGCCTCTGATTTACCTGCTCTGTTCTCTGCCTTGGACTGTTGATGCACTTGGCCCCTCTCATGTGCTGCCTCTGATGTACCTGTGCCTTGCCATGGACTGTTGATGCACTTAGCCCCTCTTATGTGCTGCCTCAGATGTACCTGTGCCTTGCCATGGACTGTTGATGCACTTGGCCCCTCTCATGTGCTGCCTCTGATGTACCTGCTCTGTTCTGAACACTGCCCTGTTGCTGTTCTGATAATGCATTGTGCCCTCTCATGTGCTGCCTCTGATGTACAAGCTCTGGTCTCTGCCATGGACTGTTGATGCACTTGGCCCCTCTCATGTGCTGCCTCAGATGCACCTGCTCTGTGCCATGGACTGTTGATGCACTTGGCCCCTCTCATGTGCTGCCTCTGATGTACCTGTGCCTTGCCATGGACTGTTGATGCACTTGGCCCCTCTCATGTGCTGCCTCTGATGTACCTGCTCTGTTCCCTGCCATGGACTGTTGATGCACTTGGCCCCTCTCATGTGCTGCCTCAGATGTACCTGTGCCTTGCCATGGACTGTTGATGCACTTGGCCCCTCTCATGTGCTGCCTCAGATGTACCTGTGCCTTGCCATGGACTGTTGATGCACTTGGCCCCTCTCATGTGCTGCCTCTGATGTACCTGTGCCTTGCCATGGACTGTTGATGCGCTTAGCCCCTCTCATGTGCTGCCTCAGATGTACCTGTGCCTTGCCATGGACTGTTGATGCACTTGGCCCCTCTCATGTGCTGCCTCTGATGTACCTGCTCTGTTCTCTGCCATGGACTGTTGATGCACTTGGCCCCTCTCATGTGCTGCCTCTGCTGTACCTGTGCCTTGCCATGGACTGTTGATGCACTTAGCCCCTCTCATGTGCTGCCTCATATGTACCTGTGCCTTGCCATGGACTGTTGATGCACTTGGCCCCTCTCATGTGCTGCCTCTGATGTACCTGCTCTGTTCTGAACACTGCCCTGTTGCTGTTCTGATACTGCATTGTGCCCTCTCATGTGCTGCCTCTGATGTACAAGCTCTGGTCTCTGCCATGGACTGTTGATGCACTTGGCCCCTCTCATGTGCTGCCTCAGATGCACCTGCTCTGTGCCATGGACTGTTGATGCACTTGGCCCCTCTCATGTGCTGCCTCTGATGTACCTGTGCCTTGCCATGGACTGTTGATGCACTTGGCCCCTCTCATGTGCTGCCTCTGATGTACCTGCTCTGTTCCCTGCCATGGACTGTTGATGCACTTGGCCCCTCTCATGTGCTGCCTCAGATGTACCTGTGCCTTGCCATGGACTGTTGATGCACTTGGCCCCTCTCATGTGCTGCCTCAGATGTACCTGTGCCTTGCCATGGACTGTTGATGCACTTGGCCCCTCTCATGTGCTGCCTCTGATGTACCTGTGCCTTGCCATGGACTGTTGATGCGCTTAGCCCCTCTCATGTGCTGCCTCAGATGTACCTGTGCCTTGCCATGGACTGTTGATGCACTTGGCCCCTCTCATGTGCTGCCTCTGATGTACCTGCTCTGTTCTCTGCCATGGACTGTTGATGCACTTGGCCCCTCTCATGTGCTGCCTCTGCTGTACCTGTGCCTTGCCATGGACTGTTGATGCACTTAGCCCCTCTCATGTGCTGCCTCATATGTACCTGTGCCTTGCCATGGACTGTTGATGCACTTGGCCCCTCTCATGTGCTGCCTCTGATGTACCTGTTCTGTTCTGAACACTGCCCTGTTGCTGTTCTGGTACTGCATTGTGCCCTCTCATATGCTGCCTCTGATGTACCTGCTCTGTGCCATGGACTGTTGATGCACTTAGCCCCTCTCACGTGCTGCCTCTGATGTACCTGTTCTGTTCTGAACACTGCCCTGTTGCTGTTATGATACTGCATTGTGCCCTCTCATGTGCTGCCTCAGATGCACCTGCTCTGTGCCATGGACTGTTGATGCACTTGGCCCCTCTCATGTGCTGCCTCTGATGTACCTGTGCCTTGCCATGAACTGTTGTTTTTTTTTTTTTAAATATATTTTTATTTTAAACTTCAAAACAAAAGCACACATCTTAAAAGAATACAAATTTTCTTCTTACATTTGTTCATCTCACAATAGTAAAAGGGAATCCTAAATCAAAACAAAATAAGCTCAAGAGAAAAAAGCCTATACATCAAGGTATCAAAGTATCATATTGCAACATTTATGAAAACAAATTCGTAAATCATCAACACATCCTATCAGCCTATCCCTGTTCTCCACTTCTCCAAAGGTCCCCAAATTTTGATACCTCGAGCTCTTCCCACCCTACCTTTTCTTGCATATATGTGTTTCTCTAGATTATGTGTAGCAATAAGATTTGATAACCATATTTGCATGGATGGGGGACTCTTATCTAGCCATACTCTGGCTAACATTACTCTAAAGACAGCAGCTACCATAAACAGAAACATTGCATCGCTAGTATCCATTTGGGCATTTCCCGCATCGACTCCCAGCATAATTAAACTTACTGTAAGAGTTATCTTTATCCTTAATGAGTTGCCTAAAAAATGCTCAATATCCTTAACTACTGTATATAACTGGGGACATGTAGCAAACATGTGGACAATATCTGCCTCAGAGGAATTACATCTGGGGCAGGTAATACCCTCAGTACCCCCCCATTTTGCAATCCTGGCTGGAGTGTGGTACAGCGAAAATAGTGTTTTATAATGTTGGGATTGCAAGGGGGCAGTGCAGAGCATGGTCCGACCTAGTTCCAGAGATTCGTTAAAGGATTCAGGAGTAGCCTCTATTCTCTCCCCCCATTTATCCCTATGCTTATCCAGGTCATCTGGTCTATTTTTTGCCAAAGCAGCATATATCGACCTAATGGAGTATTCCTCCCCCGTAGTTATCCCTTCCATCAATTCATTAGGTTGAAAACCCAGCGTCCCTCCTTGTTTGTTTCTTAAAAAACTCCTAATCTGAAGGTATTTAAAAAAGTCCCTTCTATTTATTTTATTTACATTTACCAGATCCTCAAATTGTACAATCGCCTCTGAATTTATTAAATCCCCAATTTGATGTATCCCTTTGTCTTCCCAGCCCGCCATTACAGAATCAGCAAAGATTTCTTCAGGGAAGGATTTATTTTTATAGATTTTGGTGTATCTATTGAATCTTCCCATACCCGTCTTTTTCAAAAAGGAGCTCCAGATTTTAAGTGCCGCCCTAAGAGTCTTATATGTCTGTCTTCTAAGAAAGCCCAAATCCGTAAAGTACAGAAAACAGTTTTCTGTATTTTGCCCTAATACCACTGTATAGGCTTCGATTGACATATTAATAGTCTTCGATAGCCCCCCGCCTCCTCCTATTAGTCCCTGCATATACTGGAGAGCAGCAGCCAAATAATACAGTCTAAAATCAGGTGCACCCCAACCCCCTCTATCCCTTGGCAAAGTGATGAATTTATAAGCTCTACGGGTTTTCCTTTGGGCCCAAATAAATCTATTAGCTACGCTTTCCAACATATTGAACCATTTATTCTCAAAAATTAAGGGTATTGACCTAAATAAATACAAAAATTTAGGCAGGACCATCATTTTCAACACATTCGTGCATCCAACCAAAGAAAGGTGCAAGTTGTTTATCCTTTCCAAGTCACTTTTTACCTTCGCTATCAGTGGCTCCATATTACGCTCGACTATCTCCTCCAAATTTGCAGAAATATCGATCCCTAAATATATTGCGCTGTTGACCACTCTGTTATCCCGACTAATTGCAAACCTATTCATGATAATCTGGGTTTTTGTTTTGTTTAGGCTGTATCCTGAGACCCGCCCAAAGCCATACGCCTCTGCTTCCACTCCCCCCATAGCTGTATCCGGGTTCGGAGTCAGTATAGCCACGTCATCAGCGTAGGCGAGAGTTTTCACAGTGCAACCATTTAATGACATAGACCGAATTACAGGATTTCCCTCTAATTTGCGGAGTAGTGGCTCTATGTATAGGGCAAAAAAAGCAATGGGGAAGACGGACATCCCTGGCGAGTCCCTCTTTGTATATGCACTAGATCTGAGTGCCCTCCATTTACTCTGATTTTTGCAACCGGGTCTCTATATAGGGCCTGTATAGCCAGTATATATCCTGGCCCGATACCACACCACTTCATAACTTCCCATAGATATTCCCAGGCGACCCTATCAAAAGCCTTCTCGGCATCTAAAAAGAGTGCTGAAATAGGGTCGCCTGTGACCTCTGCCGCATCCAACATAGTAATCATTGTCCTAATATGCTGTGTAGTACCCTTCCCAGGTATAAAGCCATGCTGTGATGGGCTCACCAAATGTTCAATACAGCCTGCTAGTCTCTTTGCCAGCATCTTTGAATATACCTTAACATCTGAGTTCATCAGTGTGATTGGCCTGTAAGATCCCGGGAGAGTTAAGGGCTTTCCTTTTTTAGCAATGACAATTATATCGGCCCCTCCCCATGAATCCGGTGACTGCCCCCCTTGTTGTACATATAACATAACTTCAAACATGTAAATCAACAAACAATCACGAAATATTTTGTAAAACTCGACCGGAATTTGATCAGGCCCAGATGCCTTTCCTGATGGTAAACTACTTAATGCCTCGATGAATTCCTCCAGGCCTAGGTTAGATTCTAACATTTCTCCTTCTTCCTTTGAGATAGATGTTGGGACTATATATTTAAGATAGTTGCTAATTTCCACTATTCCCCCTGTGTCTTCCCGTGTATACAGTTTTTCGTAGAATATTCTAAAAACATCTCTTATCCTATCCGGGTCTGTGACCGTGACACCCAATGGATCCAATATCTCTTTTATCTCTGCAGCTGCCCTCTGCTGTCTAACTTTAACCGCAAGGATATGTCCCACTTTCTCGCTACACTCATAAGCTTCTTCTCTTTTAGCTAGGTATTTTTCAGCAAGCTTTCTAGAAAAGCTCTCTACAGCTTCTGCCTTCAATACTACCAAGTTTAATAATACGTGTTCCAGACTGGATTTAGATTCTACTGCAGCAGCTAATTTTCCTTCCTCTATATTCAACTTTTGCCGGATGGTTTCAGACTTTAACCTCTCCTTCTTGCGTCTTGTCAATACATAGCACAATGTTTCTCCTCTAACCCAAGCTTTGAAGCAATCCCAAGTTTGCCCTATAGAGGCGGTACCATGATTGATCTCCCAAAAGGACCTAATCCATCCCTCCATGTGCTTCCTATATTCGACATCTTGGAGAAGACTCCTCTCAAAAGTCCATGTTGACCTCTTATTCTGTGATTGCGGAACCTTCACTGTCAATACTAATGGACTATGATCGGAGATAATCCTTGGTAGTTTTTCAATCTGTGTCTCCGAAACCAAAGACCTTGAAACTAAAAAGTAGTCTAATCTTACCAACACCTGATGTGGTGCTGAAAAAAAAGTACTACTATCTAACAGTGGATGTTGCATCGCCCAGGGATCTACCAAAAGATTATTGTTGACCATGTTAGCAATAGCCCTATTTACCTTTCTCTTTCTACCACTGTACACCGCTCCTGTATTCATAAATGAGCTTGTGGGGTCATGTAAATTAAAATCGCCACAGCATATCACTGGTTCAGGCCACTGTGCTAATTCTGTATCTATAAATTGCCATATCTCCGGATCATCCTCAGTAGATCCATATACTGTTACTAATGTTAACCTGAGTCCTTTAAAACATAATTCCGCCATGGCCCATCTCCCCCATTGATCTTCTTTTTTTCTTTTAACTACCGCATCTCTTCTTCTCCCCAGGATTGCAACTCCTCTTGTCCTAGATCCTTGCCTACTAGCTGCAAGTACATCAAAGCCCAGTTGGTTCATTACATATATCTGCTTTTCCTCTATATGCGTTTCCTGTAAGCATACTAAGTCCACTTGTAGAGTTCTAATGTAAGCCGCTACATTCGCCCTTTTCCTTGGATCATTTAACCCACATACATTTATAGAGGCTAACTTACATGACATTGTGCATTATAGCAAAAAACATTTCTTCGTAAACCAACTACTTCTTTAGCCATCTTATCTCTCTTTCCAAACTTTCTCCTCCCTTCTCTGCTCAAAAATATAGACATCAAACTATATATGCAATCAATGTGTGCTAAAAAACATAACCAAACTATACCCTTCCACTGATTTTTGGTCTCCCACCCCCTCCCCTGCCCCTCCCCTCCCCTTCCCTCCCTATCCCCCTCCCTACAGGCAAATAGGTCAGCAATGACCTATGTGTGGTCACTTCCTGGTTGTGTTAGTCGCACCCCTCTCCCACCTTCTCCAGTGCCCCCCCTTTCTACCGGATACATCTCTCCTCAAAGGACCATAGATTTACTTTGAAAATCTTCAACCGATTTAGCGGAGATCAATCACTTATTTCTTATTTCTTCTCCCTTCCCAATTCTTGAATAAACTCCTGCGCATGGACTGTTGATGCGCTTGGCCCCTCTCATCTGCTGCCTCTGATGTACCTGCTCTGTTCCCTGCCATGGACTGTTGATGCACTTGGCCCCTCTCATGTGCTGCCTCTGATGTACCTGTGCCTTGCCATGGACTGTTGATGCACTTGGCCACTCTCATGTGCTGCCTCTGATGTGCCTGTGCCTTGCCATTGACTGTTGATGCACTTAGCCCCTCTCATGTGCTGCCTCAGATGTACCTGTGCCTTGCCATGGACTGTTGATGCACTTGGCCCCTCTCATGTGCTGCCTCTGATGTACCTGCTCTGTTCCGAACACTGCCCTGTTGCTGTTATGATACTGCATTGTGCCCTCTCATGTGCTGCCTCTGATGTACCTGCTCTGTTCTCTGCCATGGACTGTTGATGCACTTAGCCCCTCTCATGTGCTGCCTCAGATGTACCTGTGCCTTGCCATGGACTGTTGATGCACTTGGCCCCTCTCATGTGCTGCCTCTGATGTACCCGTGCCTTGCCATGGACTGTTGATGCACTTGGCCCCTCTCATGTGCTGCCTCTGATGTACCTGTGCCTTGCCATGGACTGTTGATGCACTTAGCCCCTCTTATGTGCTGCCTCAGATGTACCTGTGCCTTGCCATGGACTGTTGATGCACTTGGCCCCTCTCATGTGCTGCCTCAGATGTACCTGTGCCTTGCCATGGACTGTTGATGCACTTGGCCCCTCTCATGTGCTGCCTCTGATGTACCCGTGCCTTGCCATGGACTGTTGATGCACTTGGCCCCTCTCATGTGCTGCCTCTGATGTACCCGTGCCTTGCCATGGACTGTTGATGCACTTGGCCCCTCTCATGTGCTGCCTCTGATGTACCTGTGCCTTGCCATGGACTGTTGATGCACTTAGCCCCTCTTATGTGCTGCCTCAGATGTACCTGTGCCTTGCCATGGACTGTTGATGCACTTGGCCCCTCTCATGTGCTGCCTCTGATGTACCTGCTCTGTTTTGAACTCTGCCCTGTTGCTGTTATGATACTGCATTGTGCCCTCTCATGTGCTGCCTCTGATGTACCTGTTCTGTACCATGAACTGTTGATGCACATAGCCCCTCTCATGTGCTTCTTCAGATGTACCTGCTCTGTTCTACCCAGTGCCCATGCTCTTGGGTAGTGTAAGATTATACCCCTATTATGTTTAATAAAGCTAGTCAATCATGTGTCGTGGTTTGTCGTTGTCATTCCTGGTTGTATACTTGAATTGTTGATATCTTGGTGCGATCGTAAATGCAGTTTCTCAAAAATGACACTCCCCCTCCCTACGTCACAGCCCTGGCAGGTACTCCCCTTCCGACAGCAATTAGTGTGTTGGCGTACCTGCGTCGTCGTCGGTGATGGGCCATGACTTGCTGATGGTGGAGCACGAAGAGTATCGGAAATGCGTGCAGTGCTGGGTCCATGACGGCGATCTGCTTGTGGTGGGTATCTCTGCAATGTGTTGTCTCTCCGCTGTGGTGAATCGGCCGTATTCAGGCAGGTTGTTTTTTCGCAGTGATTTGATGTGTGTTTTCCGCCATCGTGATTTGGAGGATGGTCGGAGACGTCATTCCGTACGGCGGTGTCTCTGGATTTGTTCCGTCCGCCGTGGGGTCGGGTGTAGTTCCGCTGCAGTGCATGCTCTTCCACCGCGTACGGACATTTGACACTGTTTCCCATCCTAATATGGCGGACGGAGTGACCGCGGCAGGTGGACTGGAAAAAGGCCTTTTCCGCCTACTCCAGGCCGGTGGTCGTCCTTCCGTCCGCCATCGTAATCGACCCCCATGTTAGGTGAAAAAACAGTATGTGTATTGTAAAATAAACACATTAAACGGGAATCACAGGTGCAGATAAACTGTGCCAGCCGGCACCGGGGAATAATTCACAAGGGGACTATACAGGGCAGCGCCAATCGGGCCGCTGCCAGAACCAACACAAAGGATACAGAATAGTAAATGTGGAGTCCATCAATGAAAATGTAACCGCCAGTCGTTGCTGGCAAACCCATGCACGTAGCATAGATCGCTTTAGGCCTCTGTGAAATTAGCATTAGGCATGAAACATGAACAGCTCTGCCTCTCAGTAGGCATAAAACATATCTGGGTATAAGGCATGAACCATGAGCCTAGGATGAAAACGTCAGGTCAGCTTATAAACACATTATGCGCGAACCCACATTGGATTAGGCATAAGCCCATTATGCAGAACACCAAAAATATACTTTGAGGGAAAACATTAGGCATCACATTAGCAGAAGGCACATTGGGCATAATCATTGTATGTGCTCTCAGTAGGCATTGACTTATGCATGTGGCATCCTAAAATGCATGAAGATATAAGAGGCATAATCAGATTAGCATAGGTGCAACATTATAATAAGCCTAACGCTCATTAGCCAGGGCGTTAATACTAAGCCGTAAGCACACTAGGCACAAAACCATCAGCCTAAACATAAACCCAGCCATGTAGGCTTTCACATGGGAACATAGCGGTGTCACTAAAAGGTCATTAGGCATACATTATATCCTGCATCACTTAGGCATAACAGTCTTACCACTGAGGAAAGCATATTATGCACAACAGGAAAACACATCATGCATGACAGGGGGCATAAACTATTAACAGCAATGCAGTCCTTGAGGGCAAGCGGCACGCATTATAAGTGCCCTCAGTCTTGCAGGTTAGCCTTTGGCGCCACCGCGCCTGGGGAAAATGGAGCCCCTCTTCCGGAACTCAAAGATTAAAGATGCCCAAAGTTACTCTGGGACTCTAGCATAAAAAAATGATGTGGCCCCCCCAAAGTCCCGGCCAGTTGGGGTCCCCATCCTGGGACCTGAGGCTAAAAGAAAAATGCCTCACGTTGCAGCGACCTGCAACTGCGGCATCGCTGTGTAGCCCCCGGGGCACTGTGGCCCTGTCTGTGGTGGAATCCCACGTGGGCTTCAAAACAATGATGGCAGCATGCTGCAGCTGCCCACTGCCAGTCTGGGCAGCTGGAAGAAACAAGATCAGCACCACCCTGACCCTGTTGGAGCCCCCCTCCTTGAAGGCTTGGGGCCACTGGGGGAAGGCACCGACCCTGTGCCTCGACCAACCCTCCTAGGCCCGGCACGCAGCCCCACTCACCGGGACTATTGCTGGTGTACGCCTCCTCTGGTCTCCTCCCACCGGTCCTCAGTCACCGGTAATGTGCTTCAGTCGGACCCACACCTGGGACACTTCCTGACTTGTGGGCCAGTGTGCTGGGCTCCCACCGACATCCGGGCCCCGGTCTTCCACCCAGCACTCCTCCTGTCATCAGTCTTCACCCGGATCCCTCTCCTGGACTTTGACATGGAGCCGGCGAAGCTCGAGCTGCACTCAGGGCTCTCCTCCGCTCAGGGAGAGCCCCACCTTTATGGAGCAAAGTCTCCGTCGATGTGAGGATGTTGGCCAGTGCAGGGTAGGCTCCCGCCTGCCTCCGCAGTAGACACGGGGCTCCCTCGTTATTCCGGGAGCCCCCTCCTCCTCATCTCCGGGTCCTCGGATGACGGCAGGGCTCCCTCACCGCACAGAGCCCTGCAGGCGGCGAACTGCTTCTCTTGCAGGCCACTGGCCAGTGGGGTGGGCTCCCGCTTCGGTCTCTCTCCACGGAGCTCCCTCGTCACCACAGGAGCCCCGCCACTCCTCCACCTAATTCCGGCTCCCGCGAGGCTCTGGATGTCTTGCGGCAGGCCCCGCCCACAACCTGGCAGCCTCGCCTCTGCTTCCGGGTTGCTGCGGGCAGCGTGGCGGCTCTGTCCTTATCTTTGGCCCAGACTGTGGTGGTGACTCGTGGCAGTTTCAAAGTGCGGGGTGGGCTCCCGCTATCATCGGCATTTAGCTTGCGGGCTGGGCTCCCGCTGGGTTTTCCAGTCAGCCCAACTGCGGCACACACACAGGTAGTTACCCGCTAGCGGAAACACACACAAATGCGGGGTAGGCACCTGCTAGCGTTGACCATGTGGTGTAGAATACCGCGATAGTTTAAACATCGCAAAGGGCGGCAATCATGCGGGGTTGGCTCCCACGGTGCCTTTAAATAAACCAGTTCTTCCTGGCCACCTAGCGCTGGTAGATCCCCGCTCCTTTTTCTTCTTGGGTAGATTAAAGTAGGAAGCGGCACAGCCTGGCCAGGATTACCATCTAGCGCTGCATGCACTGGCTCCTACCTCTCCTCTGGTAATTTAGACATGGTGCTCACAAGGCACACGGTCCCACCAGGAGCCTCCGGGTCAAAAGATAGTGCTTCTCACCTCCTTTTGAGTACAGGCCAGTCAACTATATAGCACCCCCATGGCACTGGGTCACATGAAGCAGGGTTGTAGCACTCAAGAGGTGCTAGGTATGAGAGCAGCAGGCACTACTGGGCAGGATCAGCAGTCAGTGGGCACTCATCAGAACAGGGACGCAATTCCTAGGAACTGTCATTCTCTGTAACGTGGCACTCCTCCTGGTACAGCAGTCTTTACTCCAGCAGCGGGGCTCTCACTTAGCCCTGTGGAAAGCAGAGGGGTTACAGTTGGGCACAGGGGTCAGCACACAGGCCCATGCAGCGGTACCTCCTGGCAGAGTGTCCCCTCACATTCAAGTCGACGCTCAGTCTGAGCACATGGCATCCCAGCTCCGCTATTTATAGGCCCTCACCCCATCTACCAGACAGTGCCAGTGTGATGTATTTACTATGGGTACTGTATCGATCACCCTATTTCTGACCCTTGTCTGGTTAATAATTAACTAGCAGCCGTTCAACTGCACAGAAACCCGTTATCTGATTAGCCAAACAACGGCACAGAAGCCCGTTATCTGATTAGGTCATAGCGCATGCCATCTCATTAGGCAAGCACTATTTCTCCAGCCCCCTAATAGGCATACGGTGTTCTCAAAACAAATCAAACCTACCACGACCTGGGAAATCCCCACAGCCATTGTTTTGATTTAACCGAGAACTTCAGTAAAGAATGTGCGAACGATCAGTTCGTATGACATCCTTATTGACGTATTTATGTCCATCCTTACGTCAATCTCGGCACCTTTCAGGTATAAATAATACCGACATTGCCTTAAGCAAACACACGAGGTGGTGACAAGATTGGAGCAGCAAGACTTGCCGAGGAGCCCAGCTGACCGCGAAGCCCACAGACGCTGCCCCTCCTTTCTGACGCGCTGAGAGAGAGACGCTGCCTTTTCTCCTGCCGAGAAATCCAGCTCCGGCGCTTCCAAGCCGCCCTCTCAGGCAGCTGGAATATCAAGCCCTGAGATAGAGATACCAACCCTCCAGCCTTCTAAATCCCAGGTACTGAACTGAATAACCCTTTGTAGAGAATTCTTGAAGCAGACTCTTGGCAAAACAAACTTAACTTAAACTGCTACTTATCTACTCCCGCCCACGTATTAGGCTTAGGTCAGGTACATTGGGGTAGGCGTAGTTAGAAGCACCAGTTGAGTACGATTAGTCAATGTATATATGTATGTATCTATTTTATCCATTTTAAGTATCATATGGCTAAGAAACCATATCAATGCTTTTACAGTATTATTTTATAATTCTGTTATTACTGTATGCACTTTACTTAACTATAAGTATTGCAATAATAGCGATTCATTTCTCTTGTATGAGAAAAGAGACTGATCAATAAATAACATCTTTTTATTGAACACGCCCGTCTCTTCCTTTTCTCTACAATCTGGTGAAACAAAGAATGCACTGAACTGACTGAGTAAAATAAGTTGTCTTTTGTTTTCACACGACTCTAGAGATACACTCTTAAATAGGGGAGAGCAAAGTTGTCATGTTCTATGGTTGTCAGAAACTAAATCCCTTCTTGTCTATCCAGGGAGGTTAAACTCCTCCTTGTCTATTCGAGAAAGTTTCTAGTGAACTCTGAGCTAGCTGGCAAACATTAAACTTTAAGTCTAATATCGACAGTAGAAGACCTAGTTAACCTCTGTCCTACGTCTATACTATTGAAGATATTATTCCAATGCGCAGAGCCTATTGGGATAATAGGAACTACACTACATGGCGCCCAACGGTTTGGATAGGCGATAAATCTAACGTAAGACATTAGAGTAACTCAGTCGTGCTTTTTCACACAGACCCCTTTTCCCCATAATACTCCAAAGACGTCTGGAGTGGGTGAAAGGTTAAATCCGCCAAACTTAGTAGGAGGAGACTCCTATGTATGGTTCTTGGTTTATTCAACGTTGAAGGATACACTGTTCCAAAATATTGTGCATCTAATCTTTGTTTCCATAGAAACCTGATCTGCAAATAAACAAAATCTTCTTGACAGTAGAATGTCAGAAAATTAAGAAGAAAGGGAGACAGCTAGAATAGCAGCTCAACTTCTAGCGGCTGACAATAGTCTCCTACAGCAAGACCCGGAGGCAATACTCATCCCGGTCAACATAAGGAAACCTATAACTTTAAAACTTATAGAAAATGGGCTGACACCGAGAGGTGGTACAGTCATATTCGTAATTGAGGCACACGAATATCGGCAGACAGAGGTATTCTATTCATGGATAAACTTTCCAGCAGCAAACGCTGTAACAAAGGACTTCCACTATTACAAAATAGAGGAACCTCCTAATGAGTACACTCCTTTCGAGGAGGTGGAAATACCACTCAAATACCAAGAGCACCTGCTCTGGTTTAATGGCGCCCTAAAACATAATAATCACATCACCAGGCTCGGTCCACTAGGTAGACCAGGAGCAACGTGGCCGGTCCTAGCCGGATACACACCACATCCAGACATTGAAGAAATGTCTGCACCAGAACTTTTAGCACAGCTAAAACAATTAATTAAAATACATAGACAATTAGTCCAATTAGTTCAATATGTAATGCGGACTTCAACAGTCCAACCAGCTATTAAAATTCCACAGCTGATCCCTCACCAGGGGAACACAAATAAAATTACACCACAGAACATACAGTCCTGTCTAGGTAAAGTACCCGCAAAACGGGAACAAATTCCATTCTGGTTAGCACAAAAAATCACTCAAATAGAGGCGGTATTTCCAGATACCACCCCGGTTGAGAAACACAGGATTCTGACTATCTGTCTTCCAATGGGAATCGCACCACATGTGGAGGACTGTGACACTTGGGGTACAGTCTTTGCTTCCATTTACACAAAAACACATGGTGTTCCATCCATGTCAGTAATACCAGATGTGCTAAAACAAATTCAAGATGAATACGGTCCAGAACCTGCCTTAACTCTTGGTATGAAATTACTAAAAGACTTCAAGCAGGTCTCGGCAATATTATTAGCAAATATAAAAGGAGAAGCAGCAAATGTGGCGATCCGCCAGAGGTTGAAAGAGACAGATATAGCAGACCAACCATTTGAAATTGCCAGAATCATAGAAAAATCCTATGAAGAACTAGGAAGAGATAGTTTGGGTGGAAAACCGGTGAAACCCCAACTTATTGAAAAACCTGAAAAAGTATTTATTAAAAATAATCTAAACACTCAAAAAAAGAGCTGGGATGGAAATAAACAATCCACTCCTAAAGAAAAAAGATTCCAGTCCAGAGGAAGGTCTCCTCGGCGAAGAGAAAGATCTCCGGACCAAGGACACAAGTCTCCCCAGAGGGACCCCTCTGAGAAAAAATACAACCTGATAGATATCAAGATATTGATACACGTCCCTCTCAATCTTTTCAGACTTCCTTGCAGAAATCAGAAAGAAGAGGACGATCAGAACACAGGGAAGAGCACGTCAAGTCCAAAGACAAGAAACCTGCTCATCAAAATAAAAAATTACAGTTTCCAAAAAAGAAGGTAGCCAGTATTAAAGTAATCAACCATGCCGAGAATACTGAGGACACAGCTGAAAAACAGAGAATGGGCTCAGACAATGCTAGACAGCGCAGCAGAAGTGAGCATAGCTCGCAAGATCCTTATGAATCATCTGGAGACAGTGGACACGAATGAATACATTCAGGTGGAAACTGCAGATACCAGAGTTAGCAAACCTCATAAAATATATGAAATAACATTGCGTATAGAGGGGGATAAGACTAGGAAAATAAGGGGTCTCTTTTGGGATAATATCTCCAAGGGCTATGACATCCTTCTAGCTGAAAGAGACTGGCCACCAGAGTTTGTCAGGGAGTGCCCTCATGGCGAAGAAATAATTATGCCTGCCTTCTCAAATCATATTCCAATTCATAAAAAATATACACTTGCAAGAAAGTGGGCAGTAGCCCAAGCTCCTGCATTATATAAAAACCATGTGGGATGGGATGAGGACTCTCCTCCTCACAAAATCCAGTTAAAATCACAACCTACTGCTCAGAGGCAGTACCCAATTAAGCAAGAAGCAAAAAAACGGGTAAAAGAGATCCTAGATCAACTTGAATACCAGGGGGTGATTGAAACTTGCACCTCACAAATGAATAATCCTTTGTTTCCTGTCTCCAAACCAGACAATTCATATCGTCTTGTTTTGGACTACAGACACCTTAACTCATGTTGCAAAACCTTTGCAGTACAAAACTCGCATAGTGCTGCACTAATGAATAACATAGTGCGCAAAAAATACAAAACAACATTAGACATCTCTAATGGATTCTTCTGTCAAAATATAGCACCAGAGAGCAGATATTTGACCGCGTTCTCAATAAATGGCGCGCAAAAAAAATTCTGTCGTTTGCCCCAGGGGTTTAAAAACAGCCCAGGATTATTCTCAGCAAGAGTAACAGAGTTACTACAAATATATGATGATGAGGCATTATCTTATGTCGATGACATCTATCTAACAGATGATGACTTGGATACTCACTTGAAGAGAGTGAACACCATAATACTTGGGTTCGCAGCAGAGGGTTACAAATTCAACTTTAAAAAGTCAAGAATTGCCCATCTAACTGTCCTGTTTTTAGGATATGAACTATCAAGTGAAGGCAAAAGCCTGGCTGACAATTTCCTAGAGAAATGTGCTGTAATCCAAGCACCTAGAACACTAAAAAACTTACAATCAATTCTAGGTTTCCTGAATTTCGGAAGAACTTACATTATAAATTATGCAGAGAGAGTTAAACCTCTCTATGATCTTATAAAACCAGATTTTAAAAGAATCAATTGGACTCAAAAACACACAGAAATTTTGAGATCTTTACAAACAGGTATGTTAGTTAAAACAAAATTACAAACACGTGACAACACACGCAACCTTGTGATTCGAGTCATCCCAGGAAGATGCGGATTCACATACCTGACCTCTAATGAGGGAGAGAAGGTACCAATAGCATACAAATCACATTTGTACACAGAAGCTGAAAAAAGGTTCAGCATTAAGGAAAACATTGTTCATGCGGTTCAAACAGCTGTAGCAAAAGAAAAATACCAAGCCGACGGTAGACAGGTTACAGTCAGAACAGCAGAATCAGCTTTTGAGGCATTAACAACACCATGTAATTTACCGACAACGGCACTGAATCCAGAATGGATACAATGGGTAAATTCTGTTGCTACAGACAAAGTAAAATACTATTTTGACCCGGAAATGAAAGAATTAAAATATCTAGAATATGAGAGAGAATACCCTCTGCCAATCGACATGCTGCCTTTGCGACAGTAGGCCTGTGTAATATATACAGACGGTCATGCTCAACCCTCAGTTTGGGGAGAGCTGGCTTACAACGCCACATGCGAAATTGTAAAAGAAGTGTGGCGCGGAGGTAAATTAAGACCTCTACTTACAAAAACACACTCAGTAGAAAATAATTCAGAACAACAAACTGAAATAATAGCGTTAAAAATGGCGCTAGATAATGCCGATCGCGAATTCCCGACACTTATAGTGTGCGATTCATATTACTGCGTCAAATCATACAATAACGATTTACAGAAATGGATTCAAAACGGTTACAAGGATGACACAGGTGCAACAATAAAGCAAAACGTGCTTTGGGAACAAGTAGTTCTTTTACAGAAAGAACTACCAAAAACTCACGTGATACATTCACTGAGTCATCAGCGTGATGGCGTTCACGTTGCAGGGAATTCATTGGCTGAGACAGCCACAGCGGTAGCAACTAAATCGGCTTCCGTAGCTACAAAAAAGCGTACAATAAAATACATTGACGGAGAAACTGTGCTGGCAGTGAAAACGTCATCAAAAGGCGACTGCTCAGCGCTACCGATCAATTACCCACTCAATTATACATACATAATCGATGCAAACTCAGTCCCTTTTGCTCGAATCCCTGGAGTGGGGGATAGAGTAATTCCAAACACGGACAGGAGAGGCTTGTTAATAGCAGACGCACATATGGGTGAGGGTCTCAGACACCTTAAGCTAAAAGATTCTCTGGAAGAATTACAATCAGTGTACTGGTGGCCAGGCATGAGCCTGCATCATCACATTTTTGTAAAAAACTGCCCAGACTGCAACAGAGATCGCAGTGGCGAGAGAAACGGTTTACTACCATGGCGTTTCACTCCAGAATGTATCAAATCAACAAAAAAATAATAAAAACACAGTATGAATAATGCGTCGTATTAACATGTAGAGACTATCTTCACTTATAATGTAGACCCCAACTTTCGGCTGACGTCGGAACTGTTATACAAAGATTTGTGAGTCTAGAATGGCATATACGCTGGAAGCATGTTACGTTCTGACCAAAATCTTTCCTTTAGCTCTAAAAACAGCTTATGGGGGGTGACTGGTCAGAATGAACATTGCATTGCGGGACTCTTCTCACTTCCTTCCTGAGGGAAACGGGATGGTGTAAAGAAAAAACCAAGGCATAAAGCAATCTATAACAGCAAAGGTATTAGGTTCAGGAGCTGGGTGGGTCAAACATTTAATAAGTGTCCAACGTAGTCTAAATAACCTGCCAAGAAATTCTCTGAAAGGACTCAGTCCGTACAAACTATTGTTTGGGACTAGAATGTTAATCCAGGACTTAGATAGTCAGACTTCAGTGGTTAAAGAAAAATGCTTTGATATCAAAGATCGCTGGGCTATTTTACAGGACTTAAATGAAACAAGAAAAGACCTGAGCAACATAAAGTTGAAACAGCATCCAGCAACCACTGAAGAAAAACCACCTGTCCCAGCAAGGCCTGTCTGGATTCCAAAAGTCGGGGATCTGGTCAGAGAGAAGATCGCGGTAAAGAAGGAATTTGGGCCTTCTTACAGAAAAGCAGTTCCTGTCTTGTCTATCAACGGGACAAGATCAGTAGTACTACCGCCCCTTGCTGGTAAAAAGGAGAACCGAGTCATATCCATCGACCTGGTTAAACCACAATCATGTGGCTGATAACAAATAGTAGGCCAAGTGGACTCCCAAGAAGTAGCAGAACACCAAAGTTTGCTACATCCACAGAGGTTCAAACTGAAAGACTGATCACATTTGGAAAAACTACAGTGAAACAACAAGGACTATGCAACAAAGCAATGGAACTTGAACCTCTTAAAACCCCAAAAAAAAATTTCATCAAGGAACAACAACCTACGATGATGTAACTACAGACTATGCTAATGAAATAAAGCAAAATCCAAAAACAAAAAGTAATCCAGAAGCAATTGGAACTATTGACAGAACGGCATCCGGCTACTTCATCAACTTCGATGATGTTTCAGAAGATGCAAGTGAACCAGAAGTACAGCCATCAACAAAAACTTTTAAAGACAAAGCAAAGGAACTTTTTCATCAACTAAAGGGAACCTATCTGACTTCTCCATGGATTGAAATTTGGGTGACATTAGGTGCATGTATCCTCATACTTTGGCTCATCATGGTACTATGCTTGGGACATTTCATTGAGGGAAAATATGCTAAAATGGACACAGCAAGCCAGAAAATCAAATTGATCCTTAAACCACACACATCTTCACACGTCAAGAAAAGAGAACTTTCTTCAGTGAACTTCACAGCCAATCCTATACCAGGTGGTGTAGCATGGGACAATACTGATTATGAAATCTATGGCCCGGTTGAAATCCTGAAGTATCCACATCAATTTAAGATCTTGTTAAGTGACTTTGTAAAACCAAGCCCATTCGCTGATGATTGGGACTTTGAAAGTATAAATGATATGATGTCTGACCTAGTAATGTCTGCTAAATTTACAGAACATGATTATTTGCAGGGTTCGTCTAATTATGATCAAATGTTCTGCTACAACCACTATGGTAACCATTATCTCCATAAATCTGCACAACCTAGAAATGTTTTAAATTATAACCAATGGGAACATTGTGCTACTCCACCAAAGGGTAGTTCTAAAACATTTTATGATAAATATTAATATTTCTCAGGGTTTAACACAAGTAATGCAGAAACATTTTATTTCAAATTGTCAAATAAGACAGGTATGAAGACCATGCTTACAAACACGAAATTGATATATTCAGATTCATTTTTTGAGCAAATGAATACATTTGGTTTTGATTTCTAGAACAATAACATTGAAACAAAAACTGTTTGGGGTACAAAAGATTGGCAAGTACAAGGTATAGAATCATTGTTCAGAGCCTGTATGATCCCAGAAGAAATTATATTTTTGAATGACACTATTCAACAAACTACCTGTCTTGGCTTAGCCAAAATCAAAGACTTAAACAAACCGTCTATTCCAAAGCCAACAACGAACAGTAATAGCTCTATAGATGTTGAGATAGACGTGAACCATATTTCAAACCAAAACAGAACACATCCTGATTGGAAACAATGGTTGATCTGGCCCACAGACACAAATAACTGTCAAGACAGATTCCTGAACAAAATACAGGGGTTCAAATTGACCAGGCCAGACCCTAGATATTCCCAAAGACAACATCCAGGGATAGTAACTACTTACAGTGTGGGCAAGCTCTGTGGCTACAAACATCCACACTGGCAGAAATTAAGCAACACCTAACTTTACTTCAAGAGGGTGCTGACTTGCGTGATTTCATTATGGGACCACGCAAACAGCATCAAAAACGTTTCATAGCGGCCTCTATATATGCAGCTTACAATGAAGCCTGGAAAGTAACTCAAATTGAGACAGCAGAAAAAATACGGGAAATTGACCGTATTAATTTGGAAAAATCACTTTCTGTTGTGGACAATGGGTTAATGACTCAGTCCTCCAGAATATATTCACTGGACAGTATTGTGTCTTCAGCAATCGATATAATATCGCAAGACTTACTGATGTTACAACACGGTCAGTCCCAATTGCGTTCTATTGTACAACTTGGCTGGACGTTACAAAATCTACGTTCAGGCTATGTGCCTTGGCGTTTAATCAACACAACGTCACTATTTAATATCTTTAACCTTACTGATAAACAAATCAGTTTGGCACAGAAGGGTGCTGACTATACAATTCTGAGCATTGAAAAACTTGAGAGATTACCATTGACAATGTCAGAACGACCTGTCATTGAATGGATAATACATGGGATACTAAATATTCCGATAACAACTTTCCAGTTTCAATACTGCCAAAAATATATACAGGCAGGCCAGTATGAAAGGTTGGGTAAAGGATACATTAAGTCAACATGGAACTTGCCCTATACACACGCATGTGTTAGTAATAAAGGACAAAGTGTGTTCCTTAGTGGCAATAATTGTGAAAGGTCACTAAGCGGTACACTTCTGTGTCAGGGTATTAGTTTGCATGGAGCATGTGAAGGGACTTCAAATAACCTTTCATGTCACCAGCTAGGCACACCGGCAACACAAATAGAACCATTCTTTAAGAGACTCTCGAACGGGAGTTACATTCTAATTGTAGATCGCAGATGTTGCAGTCTGCTGCCCGGAAAACCTTATCTCATAACCGTGACTACGAAGGTCATGTGCTGTGAACGAGTATTGTTCCCAAACGATGCCTGAGACAGGGAGGTAAGGTTATGGCCCAGTTTGAAAATTTCTTCTATTCGAATTGATACTTTAAGCAGAATGAAGACAGTGCTCCTACAGACGCCAACCATGTTAACGTCATCAAAAGAAACGTATGATCTCCAAGTTGCAAGGACAACTGCTGAGATTCATTCACTGTTATCAACCAATTCCCCCATACATTTCGCAGAAATACTGAGCGAAATCTTAAATATTTCTGATACAAGTGGAATCGCGAGTGTATTTAAGACAGTGTTTTCGGGAGCTTTAACCCCATTCAAAGCCATCCTAGGTATTTTTCCTGATTTTGTCCATTCCATCTTTGGCGGACTTCCTCTCCTTTTGGGACTAGTGGCAGGCATCCTATTTTTGATCCTGTTACTTCGCTATGGCAAACCACGTCACAGACAAGACACCAGCGATAATGGAAGAAACAATCCGAGCTATTGGCTACCGGGACCGCATAACTAAAGTCCTTGGACTAGCACGGCTACGAGATTTAAACATTACTTGGTTTCTTTCATTTAGACCGATGTGGCAAAGTTGTGTTATGCCTGTATTAAGGTGCTTGCTATGCGGCGAAGAATGCGTGTTGGACACCTGTCTGACACTACAATCGGATGTGCCAATGGACGCAGAGACTTTGTTGGGTCCGGTAACGGCTCATGCATTGTGCTGTCCCCAGCGGCTACCAATCCTGATGACGGCATTCGTGGAGACTTCACCACTACGATTGAAGAGTTGTGAAGTACAAGATGAAAGCAGCATCGATCAGGTACGACCTTCTGTCAGCTATGCTGATCGAAACATCAATGAAGGCAATCATGCTCATGAATGCATGTTACAAAATTTTTCCGAGTTAGTGGAACTTTCGCAAGAAGCAGTTGACAACTTTTTCGAAAGTCTCAACAATATGATGTTTTCACCAGAGCAGAAAGAATGACTTTGAACAAACTAGCACAAGGCGTTCCATACACCCTGAATTTGGCCTTCAACTTTGAAAATAAAGCAATAAGAAATTTTCTCACCAGTTTTTACGGAGAGCGAGACATTTTTTTTTCCCCTTCCATTTTCAAAAATATTTATGATTTTTTGGGACACTTATCTTCTGCTTAAAGTAAAACTATTCCTAGAGAACAAAATTTCTATTTTTAGCTACTCTAGAGACATTAGCTACCCTCTAGCATGTTCACAAGTATTTATGATTTTGTGATGGGATGGTCTCGAATTTTTCTTCTGTATTAAGAGCCATCTCATGTGTAATTTCCACATTTCGTTCATACTGATTTCAAAATATGCGTTTAGATTTAGCATTATTATACTGCTTGAAGTGCATATAGTAACTATACTCATCTTTTCGTGTATTTCGCATTTCCAATTTTCAAAATGCATTTGATTGTATTTTGGAGTGGTTCGGTATACACATGTACTACTAGTTTAGTTTACTATGCCTAGATTTGTAAATATGGACATAGATTACGTGGAGTGGGTGTGATGTATTTACTATGGGTACTGTATCGATCCCCCTATTTCTGACCCTTGTCTGGTTAATAATTAACTAGCAGCCGTTCAACTGCACAGAAACCCGTTATCTGATTAGCCAAACAACGGCACAGAAGCTCGTTATCTGATTAGGTCATAGCGCATGCCATCTCATTAGGCAAGCACTATTTCTCCAGCCCCCTAATAGGCATACGGTGTTCTCAAAACAAATCAAACCTACCACGACCTGGGAAATCCCCACAGCCATTGTTTTGATTTAACCGAGAACTTCAGTAAAGAATGTGCGAACGATCAGTTCGTATGACATCCTTATTGACGTATTTATGTCCATCCTTACGTCAATCTCGGCACCTTTCAGGTATAAATAATACCGACATTGCCTTAAGCAAACACACGAGGTGGTGACAAGATTGGAGCAGCGAGACTTGCCGAGGAGCCCAGCTGACCGCGAAGCCCACAGACGCTGCTCCTCCTTTCTGACGCGCTGAGAGAGAGACGCTGCCTTTTCTCCTGCCGAGAAATCCAGCTCCGGCGCTTCCAAGCCGCCCTCGCAGGCAGCTGGAATATCAAGCCCTGAGATAGAGATACCAACCCTCCAGCCTTCAAAATCCCAGGTACTGAACTGAATAACCCTTTGTAGAGAATTCTTGAAGCAGACTCTTGGCAAAACAAACTTAACTTAAACTGCTACTTATCTACTCCCGCCCACGTATTAGGCTTAGGTCAGGTACATTGGGGTAGGCGTAGTTAGAAGCACCAGTTGAGTACGATTAGTCAATGTATATATGTATGTATCTATTTTATCCATTTTAAGTATCATATGGCTAAGAAACCATATCAATGCTTTTACAGTATTATTTTATAATTCTGTTATTACTGTATGCACTTTACTTAACTATAAGTATTGCAATAATAGCGATTCATTTCTCTTGTATGAGAAAAGAGACTGATCAATAAATAACATCTTTTTATTGAACACGCCTGTCTCTTCCTTTTCTCTACAATCTGGTGAAACTAAGAATGCACTGAACTGACTGAGTAAAATAAGTTGTCTTTTGTTTTCACACGACTCTAGAGATACACTCTTGATTAGGGGAGAGCAAAGTTGACATGTTCTATGGTTGTCAGAAACTAAGTCCCTTCTTGTCTATCCAGGGAGGTTAAACTCCTCCTTGTCTATTCGAGAAAGTTTCTAGTGAACTCTGAGCTAGCTGGCAAACATTAAACTTTAAGTCTAATATCGACAGTAGAAGACCTAGTTAACCTCTGTCCTACGTCTATACTTTTGAAGATATTATTCCAATACGCAGAGCCTATTGGGATAATAGGAACTACACTACACCAGCAGCTTCTAGAAGCATCTGGGGAAACTGGTTCTAACTGGTCAAGGGGGAGGTGTCCAGCACCCTGTCTGCCAGGTTTCCCTCCAAAAGCTGGGGGTGCTGGGAAACAAAGACTAGACTGCCAACCCACCTCAGTCAGGCAGCACAAACACACATCCATGGCGTCCATTTTAAAAGTAGCATTTCTTCACAACAGTACAAATAAATCTGTGCACGCCTTTGAACAGCAGGCATTTTCTCAAACCTGGTAAAAGGCTAGGGGGAAAAGCTCCTTCTCCGCTCATCCACCAGCCCCAGGCAGGCTGCCCTTCCCGTGCAGATTACAGTTGGAGGAGGACCCATCTGACGCCTTGTGCCCATACAGGCCACGCTGCCCCTCAGGGAGCAGGGATGCAGATCGGCTCAGAATTCCTACCTGGATCTTGCTGTAAACCTGGGCTGCACATGGGTACATCCAGATCTCTCAGGGGAAAAAATCTGTCAGGTCCAGCCTCATATAATGGAGGATGGTGGAGGAGGTTACGGAGCACAGCTAATGCTCGACCACCATCTTGACCAGTCAGGCCATGCTCTGGATGCTAATAGTTTTATGGTATATATTGGTGTGGTTTGCAAGTATGGTTGGTTTGTTTGTGTTTGCCATTTACGTATAAAAAATGAATTATTCTTCATGCCAGAGCTTATAAGAGTGAGCGGTTAATGAGGGATTCCTGAAGAAGAAGAGGTCAGCCATGTAAGGATATATTCATAATACGAAAAATAGAGGGTAAGATTACAATTTTTCTTATAAGATTTATTAGAGGTGCCAGTGTGGAATCTGAAAATTATAATAAGAAATAATACCACAGATACAGTTCTCTGTCAGCAAAGAAGATAGCAGAATGTATTGGAGACCAACAAACAATGCAAATATGTGCAGCATGGAGACAAACAGCATAGTCACTGAGTGCCCAAAGATGTGACGTTTCTGACAGCTTTTATAGGCCTAAATCACAAGAGGATGCAGCATCATAACATATGTGGCACAAATTAAGCATGGGCCACTTGACCAATTAGCAAAGGACTAGTTGTTGTTATACCATTTATGGTCCGAAATATACTGTTTCTGACCACGTGTCCCAAGTAGGCAGCTTCTGGGAGTTTTCCACTGTAATGCAATTAGCCACGTACCAGATACATTTCGAAATGTGATATGTTGAAATGTTTGTGTCTAAGCGTGCATCTTTCTCTGTTCATGTATCTTTCTTGAGCAAACCTTGCGTTACAATAGCAGTTTACTGAGGCAAAATGGAAAAGTACAAGCATCTTGTGCTGTGAGCTTTTGTGTCAACTTAACAGGGCCTAAAGCTTCAAGCATTTGGTATCATATGAGAAAGATGGCTTCAACATTGCCCCATGTTATACCAAATCATTACTTCGCATCCTTTCTGTGCATCATCTCCTCTCCTTCCTCACTTGGGTCATAGTCATGATTGTGCCTTCTGTGTTTTTTGTGTCATGTCACACACTGTACACAGCTGGAAGTGAAAGCTGCGCACCATGCTGGACAAACCTGGATCATTACGCACAAGGTGATCAAAGCTGTTATAATTATAATGATCTCCTCCATTATCCAAGATCCCCACCTTCCTACCCATAGCATTAATTTCTCCCATATGCTTCCTGTGTGTATGTTGAGTGCCTCGTCTTTAATTTTGTCTACATTACATATCGCATTGCCTATTTTGCGTCTGTTGTCAGGTGTCCAAGAACAGCACACCTAGTGGATGGCAGGGCATACTCCACCTTCCTTGGCCAGGATGATGTCTAATACAACCTTGTTCTTTATTACTACTGCTCTCATGGCAGTGAGTTCTTCAGTGATGTTTCCCAGAGCTGCTACTGTTGAATCTGCAAGATCTTCAATCATCCTTGATAACTGGTGTATCCGTATAGAGGCATATACTACCCCTACACCAGGCACTATGGCCCCTTGCCCTGTCATCTGGTCATCCTGCCATTCTGATGTTCTCTTAACCCTTCCTGTCCGGTGCTCTTTGTGCTCAACCTGTACTAGGTGAGTGAAGTGTATATTTCGAGGCAGGATGGAGGCAAGATAACAACTACCATACCGTCTCGGGGGCGAATAGAAGTACGCCCATTGGCCACAGACAAAGAAGAGTCCCTTGTAACCCACTGGTCCAGTTGAAGATCGCTGGTCATGGGACGGCGGAGTTGCTGCTTCTGGTAGAATGTGGCGATGAAGATAACGTAATCTCTCTGTTAATTTTGTACATTAGCACTAAAGCAAATCATCTGCTATAGATAGCAGTGCAGTGGACATATGGCCTGCAATGTTTATTGGGCAGCCGAACAAAATTTCATGAGGGCTTAACTTTGTCACCCTATCTGTAACCCTGGGAGGTGAACTACGGTCCGCTCGTGGAGTTTGCAGAGTTTCCTGCACTCCCCGTTATGCGGCGCTCGGAGAGATCCGAAAAACTCCGCTTCGCGTATCAGAGCGGAGTTTTTTTCCTCGCTTGCGATTGTTAACGTCATGTTAGTGACCCCGAGCGAGGAAAATCAATCTCACAGCGAGATTTTTCCTTGTTCGTGATTGTCAACATCAAATTGGCAAGTGCGTGCGTGGAAAATAAACATCACAGCGAGATTTCTCAATGCGTGGTGGTCAGGTTTCTTATTGCAAGTGATCGAATATGCTCGGAACCCCTGGCGATGAGAAACTGCTTGTTCGCATTGAGAAAGTTGCTGCTCGAGTAAAAATCTACTTGAGAGGCAGAAAAGGGAAAGAAGGGACCTTTTCGCTAGGCAAGGTGCTACTCTCGATGATTGCAGAGTGCGGACAAGCATCCTCACTGTGCAATCACCGCAAACTGCATTTTTCTATGTATCTCCACCGCTTGCGGAGCTCCGCCTATCATGGAGGAGTTTTTTTGCCACTATGCGTAGTTCCATGAAGCGCAACTCCGCGAACTCCACCCAGGCTTGCCTATTTGGCGTGCTTCTCGTTGCCAACAGGGCTAGAGGTAGTGCATCCACTCATGAAAGTTCAGTCTATGCACAAATCTTTCCAATTTTGTTTTTCAACATCCTATTCTTCCTTTCCACAGCACCCGCTGCTGGTGGGTGATAGACACAGTGTAGTTTTTGTGTGACCCCAAGCCCCTTACATATTCCCCCTATCACATGGGAAATGAACACAGGTCATTGTTGGAGCTCAGAAGGGCTGGAATTCCAAAGTGCGGTAAAAGTTCTTTCAGAAAGCATTTAGCAACTGTATGTGCATTACAGTTCTTTATTGGATAGACCTCAGTCTATTTGTTGAACATGCACACAATTACCAACACGTGTATGTACTTCTGGGTGGGGGGCATGTCAATGAATTCTAATTGGAGGCTTTCAACGGGTCCATGGGGTGGTGGGAAATGACCAGGTGCAGTTGGTGTCCCCTTCCCAGTATTATGTTGTGCACACACAGTGCATTGCTTACAAAGTCTCTCTGCTATTTGATGAACCTTACAGTGGTACCAACATTTTGAAAACAATCTGATCATGCAGTCTCGGCCAACGTGTGAGGGACCATGAAAGAGACGTGCCATGGAGGGAAGCATTGATGAAGGCAGGCACATTTTTCCATTCAATCCTGTCCATAACCCCTCCTTTGTTTGTACACACCTTCCTTTTACCCATTCCTCCTTTTCATGTTCCTCCACTTTTCCCTGAATGTGTATAGGGTCAAAATGTAATGAATCACTGCTAGCATTAGTATCCTTGTTGTGGCTTATTATTTGTAGCATTGCTAGCTGGCAGCCTGTTAGCGCTATCCTCTTTGCCTTCCCATCAATAAATGCGTTGCCTTTTGATACGTAGTCTTTTGATGAAGTGTGGGCTGCACATTTTATGATAGCCACTTTTGATGGCAGTAACAATTCTTGGAGAATGTCACTGATCAATTGTGCGTTTTGTATGTGTTGGCCTGCTGATGTGAGAAATCCCCTCATTGACCAAGGTTGGCCGAAGTCATGGACCACCCCGAAGGTAGACTGTCTGTCTGTGTATGTGTTTGCTCTTTTTAGTTTAGCCAACGTACATGCCCTCATTAGTGCCCGGAGTTTGGCCGCCTGTGCGCTTTTGGCAGCCGTCAACCTTCCCCCTTCCAGTAGCGTGTCAGCGGTGCTCACTCCATAGGAGGCCTGCAGTGTGCCTTTGTCATCCCGCAGACATGACCCATCTACAAACAAATCCCCTTGAGCATCTGGCAGCGGTGTGTCTTTTAAGTCTGGGCGTACCTTCGTATGCCTGTCTATAGCTAGTGCACAATTGTGAAATGCATCATCTGAGTCAAAATCATCCAGATCATGCTCTGTTGGCAAAAGGCATGCTGGGTTCAAAGTGGTGCATCTCTTGATGGCAAAGTATGATGCTAAAAGTATCAGCTCATACCTGGTGAGGCTTGGATTTGTTAGGTGCTGTGTCTCAGTGGATGTGAGGAGTGTGTCCACTGCATGGGGAACGTGCAAAACAATGTTGTGTGCCAGCACTATCTTTTCAGACTGTTCTACCGCCAGTGCTGCTGCCGCCACTGCTCGGAGGTAAGGCGGAGGCCCGGATGCTAGTGGGTCTAGTGTAGCAGAATAGTATGCCACCGGGCAGTAGAAAGATCTGTGCTTTTGAGCTAATACCCCCAATGAGCACCCTCCCTTTTCATGGCAGAACAGGTGGAAGTCTTTGCTGTAATCTGGGAGGCCTAATGCTCGTGCTCCGCTTAGTTAGTTTTTAAAAATTGTGGAATGCCTTATCACAGTCCTGTGACCAAGTACAATGTCTGGGACCTCTTTGTGTGTTAGTGCTTGTAATGGCTTAGCAATCAGGGAGGAGTTTGGGATCCAGTGCTGACAGTACCCCGCCACCCCCAGGAATGCCCAGACCTCTTTTTGTGTTCGTAGTGGGGGAACGTGGGTGATGGTGGATATTCTGTCAGGGAGTAATTTCCTGGTCCCTTCGGACAGTTTGTGGCCTAACATTTTTAGAGCAATGAGGCAGAACTGTAATTTCTTGGGGGAGACCTTGCAACCTTTCAGCGCTAGATGGCGCATGTCGGCAACGGTGTCCTTTGCACAAGCATCCCTTGAAGGTGAGGCCAGTAGTAAATCGTCTATGTTCTGGATAAGTATGGAGTCTTTCTTTAATACCAGGGAGTCTAAATATGTCTTCAATGCATTCATGAAGATGGAGGGGGACTCACCTTGTGGGATCCCACACCAGCAAAACCTTCTGGATCTGAATGAGAAACTGAAAATGGACTGGCTGTCAGGATACAGGGGAATGGCAAAAAAGGTGGAGCTAAGATCCAACACTGTGAAGGGTGTGGCTGTTACTGGGATATTGGACAATATTGTTGCTGGGTTTGGGACCACTGGGAAGGAAGGTACCACTATTTTGTTCAATTCTCTCAGGTCATGGGTGAAACAATTTACAGGGGCCCTATCAGGGCCCTTTGAAGCCTTCTTTATAGGGAGTATGGGTGTGTAGCATTAGCTTGGGCATATTGCCTTTATTCATCCCTGCTTCAGGAGGCCTTCTATTACCGGTGCTATGCCCTCCTCCCCTTCCTTGAAAATCTTGTTTTATGGCACTCTTGGGAGAGGGGCTCCTGGCTTCAACTCGATAAGTACCGGTTGATAATTTAACACCCGTCCTATGTCATTGGCACTGGTAGCCCAGACTTGAGGTGGCACACAGTCGGGCAGCTCTGGGGGTATGACGGGGTTGGTGCATGTCATGACAGCCTGTAACATCAAACCATTTGGCCTGCTCTCTAGACAAACCCCTGTTGATGAGCAGTGTATGGTGCATTGTAATTTACAGAGCAAGTCTCTTCCTAGTAAGTTCACAGGGCAGAATCTGCAATGGATAAACTGATGGTTGGCAGTTATGGTACCTACGACTAGTTTTAGTGGCTGTGTGACATATTCATCTATTGGTTGTCCTGTCATTCTGACTGCTGTGACCTGTATTCCTGAAAATGGCGCCTCGGGCATCTGAGGCGCCTTTAGCATTGATCTTTGAGCTCCTGTGTCTATTATGAATGATACAATTTTGCCCAAAACTGTTTCCTCTACATATGGGCTGGATTATTCCACTGCTATTGCTGGAGCTATTAGTCAGTCTTCCACTTTCAGGCATCCCTAGAATAAGCCTTGAGGCAGCGGTGGGAAGTCATTGTCCTGCTGCACCCACCCGTCCCTTCCTGTCCAGTCATGCTGTACTGGAGGCATGTCATTTGACACATACCCTTGCTGCTCATTATTTCTATGTTTGGTATGTTGGGTGTTATGCTGGCATAGTTGTTGGCACTGTCCCCTATTCTATGTCGGTCTATATTCCCCATTTGTCTTTTTTAATACTGGGCAGTCTGCCTTTCAGTGGTTGGGGTCTTTGCAGTAGAGGCAAGCTGTCCCTGGAGGAGGTAGGGAAGCTGACCTGCCATTCTGTGATCTTTTGGTGCCAATCCCTCTAACCCTGCCCCTGCCTCTTCCTTGCTGACTTGTGTAAAATCTCTCTTGTTCTACCATCAACCTTACTTTTTCTTTCTTTATTTTTTCTGCTTCCATTTTCTGCACGTTGGACTGATAATCAGAGCAGTATCTTGCTGTTGCCAACACATTTTCAATTGGTTCCTGTTGCAATCAGACAAAAGATGTTTGTAGGTGTGCTTTAATAGTTTGTGTCAGACCTTGAACAAAGGTGGTGACTAAGGCCAGCATTGCATCCCCCATTGGATCCTTTAGCTCGCTAATCTGCTGATAAACTTGCTGAAGGCGGTCAAAGTAGGAGTTTACACTCTTATCTTTTTCCTGTTTTGTATGTGTTATTTTATTCCAATCTACCTTGTCTTTTGCAATTTTTTTCTTTTAAATATTTCACTACTTCTTTTTAATTCTCTAAGGGGGTTTCCCACTACATAAGCCCACACTTGTTCCCCCTACCAGCCGTACTACGGATAGTGAGGTAATATTGGGCAAAAGATATACATTAAGATCGAGGACGCTTTTGGGGGGGGGAGCTTTTGGTTCAGCCTCTCCAAGCTTCAGAGTCCTCAGTGAATAAGAATAGGCATAGGACGCCTGCAGTTAAAGCTGAGAAAGCCGCTCCAGTAAAGGAGAGGAAGAAAAAGACAGATCAGGAACACCCAGAGGTGACCCCCTCACTTAGATCCTACTTTAAGCTTAATACACAGGGTGGAATGGAAAAGGTTAAACAGGACATAACAGTTTCAGGGGCCCCTTTACCATCATACCATGCCATCTCTTTGACCAACAGATGTTTCCCTTTGAATTAGTCAGCCACTACTCCGGGTGGGAGCAGTTATACCAAAGGAGATCTGTTAGGAGATGCGTCTTCGGGGGCAGCAGTGCAAAGCCCGGACACACTACAAAAGATGCTGCGTCAGCTATCTCTGGAGATTAAAGATTGTTTCTCTATTTCAGAAGTAAATCAAAAGAAGATTCAGAACACCTGCTCTAGCTTAGAGGAAAATTTGTCTGCATTGGCACATCGGATGGAGGCTCTTGAAAATAAAGTGGGCGAGTTTGGATTGGAGGTGAAGGATAACACTCAGGAAGTGGTCAGGCTTAAGGAAAGAGGAAGGGTTCTGTCTGAAAGATTAGAGAGACTTGAAAACAATGCCAGAAGGAATAACATTAGGATTCTGGACTTGAGAGAAGGGCTAGAAGGAGATAATATCAAAGCCTATGTTATAGACATCTTGACTAAAGCCTTCCCACAGGTGCTGTGGCATCAGTCTGGGAAATGAATATTCAGCGAGTTCATAGGGACCCTTTTAAATTGAATCCTGGATGGAAAAAAAACCAGGAAAATCCTGGTATATATTCAATCCTACCTTCTCAAGGAACAGTTACTTTGGACTGCTTTTAAGCTTAAGACTATACAGGTCCAGGATGCTTCGTTCAGAATTAGATCAGATATTTTGCGGGTTACAGAGGATAAAAGGTGGGAGTTGGGTAAGCAGATGGATGCACTGAGTGAGCTTGGGGCTCAAGTACAGTTAAGGTTTCCTGCCTTTCTAAAAGTAGTATGGGTTTATAAGATGTATAATTTTAGGTTTCCAGAGGAAGTGGACAGCTTCTTGGCACAAAATAAACCTTAGTTTATAGTCTGAAGGGAGTCCAGTTTTGTGGAGATGTTTCTGTTTTTTTTGTTTTTTGTTTCCTTTGATTAAGAGGTTAGTGGGATACGGCTTGAATTGGCAATTGTTAATTGCCACAGAGAGGCCAGGGAGGGTTCCCATGGGTGGGGCGGGGGTCCGGAGGAGTTGGGGGGAGTTGACGTGTGTTGGTGGGGATCATTGGGAAAAAAATTAAAACAAATCCGCAATAGGGACCTAATGTGATGTAATAACTTCCTGTAGACAGAGGTGGGGTGGAACCAGGACAACGATGGGGGATAGATCTAGTCATGGAGGAAGTAGACTCCTTGAAGCATTATGTTGGAATGTGAATGGTTTAAGATTCAGAAGAAGACAGCATGTGATACTGCAGTATCTTAAAGATAGCACAGCTCAGTTTCTTATGATTCAAGAAACCCATGTGTTACAATCAGAATGTAAGGCATTGTTTGATAAATAAAGATGGGTAGCTAAGACAGTAGCTGCCAATCAACAATGCTGTTCGAAGGGGGTCGCCATCATTCCTAAAGTGAATTCAGGAGTTGAGCATGTTAAGACACACGTAGATGACAGAGGACGTTGGGTAATATCTGAAGTTAAATGTCAAGATGCTAAATTTACCCTGGTTAGCTAATATGGACCTAAGGAGGGTGATATTACTCCTTTGAGTAATCTTTGTCTTGCCTTGGCAGATTTTGAGGCTCCACTCACATTAGGTGGAAACTTCAACGTGTTTCTAAATAATAAGCTGGATAGATCATCCCCCTGAACTCAGAAAGCAGCCCCACGACATTAAACCCATCTCTTGTGAATATTAAAAAATCTTAATCTTTGTGATATCTGGTGGAAAAAAATGGAGAAAATTAGGAAGTACTCCTTTTACAGTAACAAGAATTCCCATTATTCCAGAATTCATTATATATTTATGGAAAACCCAGAACTTGCTAAAGTAAGACTAATAGAATATCTTCTATTGACCTCTCTGATCATGAAGCTATAGCTTTGAATTTGAATCTTCCCCAGAGCATTCTCTAAGGAGATGTACTCTGAATAGGGGACTTCTCTTTCAACCATCTATCCCAGGCATAATAAAGAGAGAAACAGCTATTTTCCTCCAGCATAATCTGGGGTCAGCCTCCTTGCATATAGTCTGGGATGCTTTTAAGGCCTGGTTGAGAGGGAAGATAAAAGGGGCAGCTGTGTGTTGCACCAGATCAGAGACAAATGAGATGGCCAATTTAGAGATGCAGCTAGCAGGGGCTGAAGGCAAGGAGGCCCTCTGGTGTAGGGAATGAAAGTATACTAAGGAGAGTGGAAGACCTCCAGGGGAAGTTTAGACTTAAGAGATGCTGCTTGAAAAGTGGGAGGTAAGCAAAATGAGGGATTTTGATCAGGGGGACAATTGTGGCAACTTCTCGCCATGAAAAGCAGATTTGATAGATTTAGCAACTATATCAGTAAGATTAAAGTGGGCACCCAAATTACGGAGGACAAAGGGGATATTAAGCAGGCTTTTGTAGAATTCTTTCAGGGACTTTATCGGGAAGGTACCTTGCCTGAGGAAGAGGACATTGATAGGTGGCTTAATGAGAAACAGCTTCCAAATTTTTATTTGGATAGTCAAAAAATTCTTTCCCAAGACATAACAGGGAGTGAGATACTGTCCGTCCTAAACAAAGCCAAGAAAGGGAAAGCGGCAGGACCCAATGCGATTCCAACTGAGGTTTTTGTTTTATTGATGAAAGAAATCATTCCGGCTTGGGTGAAACTGTTTAATGAAATCCTAGGAGGTATTTCCCCTTTGCCCGACTCATGCAGTGAGGCTGTTATTACACTGATTCTGAAGCCCAGGAAGGAGTCAACTTAGTGCCAGTCATACCGCCCAATTTCATTATTAAACTCTGATTATAAGATCTTTGCAGGAATTTTGAATGCCCGGCTTTGTATGATCATGGGGCCGTTAATTCACGAGGAACAAAAAGGTTTCCTCCCGGGCAGACAGATGTCAGATTTGGTATACACCTTAATTGGAGCAGTTGATTTGGCCTCCCTCTTTGAAATCACCACCTTCGACGCAGCTAAAGCCTTTGATCAAGTGAATTGGCAATACTTAAGTAGGACCTTGAAGGTTTTTGGTTTTGGCGACGGTTTTAGGTAGGGCCCTAGGAAAATATATAAAGCTCAGCAGGCTCGGAGTTTGGTTACTGGAAGCCTTTCCCTGCTAGAACCTGGTACTAGGCAGGGTTGCCCAATTTCCACTATTCCTTTTGACTTATATATTGAGCCCCTGGCCCAGAGTTTAAGGCAGAATGTAAAGATTATTCCCTTTGTAACAAATGGGTATACAAGGAAATTAACATGATATGCTGACGATTTGATCTTATTGTCTCACTACCGGAGCTCCTTACTGAAGTCCTGGTTTTTGGGAAACCTTCTGGTTCTAAAGTTAATAGTGATAAAACCAAGATTATGGCATGGAACATCACAGATCAGGGGGTGAAGTTTGCTAAGGAGCTAAGATACATCGGCGTGACAATAACGCAAGATCTCAGAGAGACCCCAAAAATTAACCTCGAAAGAGTTGATAAGGAGGTGGATACTTTATTAAAAAGATGGCAGAATATCCAACTATCCCACTATGGGAGGGTGAATCTGATTAAAATATGTGTGCTCCCGAAGTATGCCTTTCTGTTTAACAATATCCCCCTGGAGTTTGGTAAAAGTGACCTGCTTAAAATACAGGGCAAGATTTCCTCCTTCCTTTGGGCAGGTAAAGGGATCAGGTTCTTGTGGAAGAAATTAAGGCGTAAACTTACACATGGGGGATGGGCTTACCAGATTTTCAGTTGTACTGTTGGGCCTGCCAATAAAAAACTGTAGGATGCTATTTTTAAGTCCAGATAGCTTACTGATTGGCAGTATGTTCAAAGCCATATTATCTAACGTAGTGGAGATAGGATTTTTGTATAAATTTGGCACTCCTAAATTCTTCAAAAAAGTCAGTCTGAAGACGTTGTATGCAGCACCAAGCTCTGGTTGGACTGTTGGGCTTGTTTGGGTCTCCCCTACTATAGTAACTGGGCACCAGTGTGGGACTCCCCTGGAACACCAGAATGCCTTTTGGGCGCCTTGGTTCAGCCCTTAAAAGAGGTGGGAGTCAAACACTGGAAGGACTTAATGGTGGGTAATATCTGTCTCCACTGAAATTTTTCGAGGAATATTACCAGCGGTGCACTTTCCAGATTTAAGTTTTACCAAATCTCATCATGGTGTAAGAATCAACACTGGCCATTACTGGAAGACAACGCTATGGAAATTGATCTACAAGGTGTCACTCCAAAATAGAAAAAAGTAGCACAGTGGTATAATCATCTCCTTGCTGCTGCTGACAGGAAACTGGAACATGGATTAATCGTGGGGCTTGCATCTTTCACTGCGCACATTCGGCTAACAGCTGCTCTTTCTTATCACAATATTTTGAAGTGGCGTGGACAGCCACCTTTCTCATTAGTTGCAAGACGGCAAATGTCTTGGATGGCGTCCAAGTCTATTTAGGCTGCGTCTTCGTTGAGAACTCTGCGTATTAAAGCTATAGCAGCTGTCTGCTGTGCTTAAGATAGATCAGTGTGTTTTTCCGCGGGAGTGGAGGGTGAGACTGTGTCGTCTGTTTTGGGAATGAGGGGTTGTCTTGTATTTCCTATTTGCCCCATTGAAAGGTCCTCGAATACTGAATCCACTTCTCCCCCACCCTCCTTTTTGGCTTGTTTTTCACTATCAACAGGAACGCATGGGAAAACCCCCACTATATCCAGTTCAGTTTTTCTCCAATTCTCACATATTGTTTGCTTTGCCATCTCATGTAGCACCTTGTTCTTAACGTCTAACAATTCCTTGCGAACTTTGATTAATTGCACGCATATCACGCAGGACCAGATCCAACTGGTAAAATGATTCCCACTCAGCCAGCCTTATCTTTTTGCCTTTTAATTTTACCATTTGTCTCAAATATGACAACTTATTTATATTGTACATCCTGTGACGCAGAAATTGTAAGTACGGTTATGCCATTTATGTATAAATAGTACGGAACTGAGTCCTTGGCGTAGGGCCACATTGTATGCTGGGGAGTCTTTTGGTGGAGCTGGCTGGCTTCTATTTAAATTAGTTTTACTTAGGGGTTCCCCATGGTGATGTTGTGTGACGTGCAAGAGCTCACCCTTCAATCAATCATTTGTAAAGCACACTACATACCCGCGAGGGTCTCAAGGTGCTGGGGGGGCTACTGATCGAATAGCAAGGTCTTGAGTATCCTCATAAAGGTCAGCAGGTCTTGGGTCTGTCGTAGGCTCAGTGGGAGGGTGTTCCATGTCCGGGCGGCGAGGTGGGATAAGAATCTCCCACCGGTGGTTGTTGTTTGGATGCGTGGGATGGTGGCGAGTGAGAGGTCGGTGGAGCATAACTGGCGGTTGGGGATGTAGAAGTAGAGCCGGCTGTTTAGGTAGGCTGGGCCGGTCTTGTGGAGTGCATTGTGTGCATGGGTGAGGAGCTTGAAAGATATCCTCTTGTTGACAGGGAACCATTGCAGGTTTCTCAGGTGGGGGATGATGTGGCCGTGGATTGGTACGTCGAGGATCAGTCGTGCCGAGGGGTTTTGGATACGTTGTAGTTGTTTGATGAGCTTGGTCAGGGCTCCCGCGTAGAGGGTGTTTCCCTAGATGAGTCTGCAGCTGACGAGGGCCTGGGTGACTGTCTTTCTTGTATATGTCGGGATGCGGAGCATGCGGAGGGTGTTGAAGCAGGAGGAGGAGATGGCGTTGACTTGCTTGGTCATTGAGAGCATTGAGTCGAGGATATTTCCCAGGTTGTGTGCGTGGTCAGTGGGTGTCGGGGCTGCCCCCAGTGCCGTCTGCCACCAGGAGTCGTCCCAGGCTGAAGGGTTGGAGCCGAGGATGAGGACCTCCGTCTTGTCTGAGTTCAGCTTCAGACGGCTGGTCTTCATCCAGTCGTTGACGGCCTTCATTCCTTCATGGAGGTTGGCATTGGCGGTGATGAGGTCCTTGATGAGGGAGAGGATCAGCTGAGTGTCGTCGGCGTAGGAGATTATGTTGAGGTCGTGCTGTCGGGCTACGTGTGCGAGCGGGCCATGTAAATGTTGAACAGCGTCGGGCTGAGGGAGGATCCCTGGGGTACGCCGCAGATGATCTCAAAGGCTTTGGAACGGAATGGGGGGGCGGCGGACGTTCTGGGTTCTGCTGGAGAAGAAGGAGGTGGTCCAATTACAGAGCCTTGTGTCGGATCCCGGAACCCTTGTTGCTCTACAATGACAGGGAAGATATACAGACAGAGGGAGGGTACGGTGTCACGCTATAATACAAACAGACAACACAACGGGTGAACGAACGTTATCATGTGCTTTTCAGCCAGACCCCGCTTTTGCAGCAGCAGAGGAAGCCATTCATCAGGCAAAAAGACAGTTCAATTGATACTAGTTCACCAAAGCATTCACAAGTGGGAAAGAGAAAATGTCCTGGGTGCTTTGTAGCATTACTGATGCTCCATGGACATACCAAAAAAAGTAATGGGAAAGTATTTAGAAGAAACAGTAGTATTTCTGTCTACTTGCAATTTCCAAAGGACCTGTAAATGGGCAGGAGGGGCGGCTAGACGATATTGAAGACCCTAGGGACGGTGCCAAGAGGTCCAGTCATTCAAATAAACAATGCAGAAGTGGTGAACTCTTTGCGCAGTTCAGACAAACACATAAAACAAATAAGCAATTTCTGGTGGCCCGGCACAGCAGCGCTGTATGAGAGCCTGCCTGCTGTGAATGTGTGCAGTGTGATTATACTGATCCCAGAAGAGCAACATGGGTAATAGGAACAATAATATTGATTTTTTAAAGGACATTAGGAGCAAAACGCAAATAAGAGGTATTGTACAGTATAGGGCAAATATTAATAAATCTGTCAGCCAGTTCATTTTTGGGGGGCAGTAATGGTAAGGGACATCTAATCCAGTGATAAGTAGTATTTGAGGGGTGCTTAGTTAATTGTCAGGGAGGTAGCAGCATCAAATGTCAGTCACGTAGCGTCATAATACCCAAATTAAATTATAACCTGACAAGTACTGACAACACCCTTCAATCCTAACTGAATTTGACCCCAATGTATGTGATACACACGACAATAACATAATAGAAAAATGCAATGAAACCAACAATTATAGACAATAGAACAAATGATACTCCCTCCCCGTTGTGCCTAGGAGACTGCCTAGGCACAGCTGGAGACCACCTCTGGCATCCAGCAGGAGGCACCACCCCACTGGGTACCCAGGGCCAGGGGCGCTGAGGTGAGTTAGCTGCACCCAAACCTGAGTTCATGAAAACCGCTGAATTGGCGCCCTGAGAGCTTGTTGCAAACAAAGAGGAGCAGTCCACCTGGCCACTACCCCGACGATATTGTTCCTGCATATGGAGAAGGTGCAACACAGTGGTGCTTGTACTACCACCACCTGTATCTGGGGAGCAAAACTGCCACAACTCTCAAACAAGGGGCTACCTGCTACAACCCAACCAAGAGGATGGAAATCCTGAATCAAGACTCACCGATGGACGTTGATTCTGGCAAAGCGTACCAATCTCAGCTGCAGTCAATGGGAAGGAGCTGTAAATGTCCTCCACCCCCACAGGCCGGGGACTCTCCGCAGGCAAGACAGAGGGGTGCAGAAGTTCGCCCTCCTTGGTACACTTTCAGCCAAGTGCTGCTTAGCACCAGGGAGTCACTGTGTGCAGGGAAAGTGCGGAGGACGCCGTCACTGGCCAGGCGGGATGGATATTAGGACCAGGTACTGAAACCGAGAGCAAAAATGCACATTAGAGAAATTTGGCAGAGGACGGCAGCAATGTCAGAGGTCAAGAGCTGCAAACAGTGCAGGAAAAAACAGAGGAAGACGCCGTCAGCAGCATGTAGCAAGCGCTGACCTTAAACAGAGGAACAGTCTTTAACAGAATGGTGACAGACTGTAAAATAAATGATCAGAACCACAAAAAGGGCACAGAAGAACGTGATAAGAAAAGGCCCTATGACAGCCATTGGAATTTGAATGCTGGAGATGTATATGTCTCCGAGACACAAGTAAACCATCTCTGGCATGAGAAGAGCAAAGGAGAGGGAGAAAGGGCAGAAGACGAATGCAGAAAACCTGTTAAACTAGGTTCATACAAATGTGCTGAGAGAGAGAGAGAAAGAGCAGGAGCCAGAGATATGATGAAATCAACTCACGGCATGGTCTCCCAGCTGCCTGGGAACGGAGGAACAGAGAAGATAAGCTATCAAACCTCAGGCCTCCAAACCCTGAGCGTAGCTGAAGTCCAGCTGCCAGTGGCTGTTGAAGTCGGTCAGTGATCCAGGGGCTGCAGTCTCACACCAAATGTGGAATCTGAAAATCCTATTAAGAAATAATACCACAGATGTGGTTCTCTGTCAGCACAGAGAGTAGCAGAATTTATTGGAGACCAACAAACAATGCAAATACGTGTAGCACTGAGACAAACAGCATAGTCACTGAGTGCCCAAAGGTGTGATGTTTCTGGCAGCTTTAATAGGCCCAATCCACAAGAGGATGCAGCCTCATAACATATGTATCACAAATTAAGCGTGGGCCACTTGAACAATTAGCAAAGGCCTAGTTGGTGTTATACCATTTATGGTCCGAAATATACTGTTGCTGACCATGTGTCCCAGGTAGTCAGATTCTGGTACTTTTCCACTGTAATGCAATTAGCCACGTACCGGAACATTTCGAAATGTGATATTTTGAAATGTTTGTGTCTAAGAATGCATCTTCCTCTGTTCCTGTATCTTTCTTGAGCAAACCTTGTGCTACAATAGCACTTTTGATGGCTTCAACACCAGGTCTTGAACGATTTGCAAAATTAGAACTGATCATCTATTTTGTGGATGTATTTTAGAATTGAGTTCAACGGTTGGCAGTTTTGATGGAGAGGTTAATCTAAGAAGGCACCGAGTTTTGTAAATAGCATTTTTTGACTCTGATAAATTCAGGAACCAGTTTATGTATTGTGCTGTTGGTGACGCATGGAGATTTAAAGGCTGTTTGTTGTGAAACTGCTAGCCAGTTAAGAGGTTTTTGGGCTGGTGTGTTGTGAGGATTTCATGTGCAATCTATGCCTTGTGGCTGCATTTTGTGGCCTTTGTAGTCAAGCCTGCAAAAGATAATGGAAAACGCTGCACTGATATTTGGCAAAGACCCAGGAAGGAGAGAGTCACGTTAGAGGTATGAGGATAAAGAAAGACGTATTGAAAAATGTGTTAATTTGAGGTGTAATGAGAAGTCATCAATCATCAAAATAGCCCGATTCTTTGACAGAATAGGGAACGTGATCAGTTTTTGTTGGCCAAGGTGGAGGGATTAAAGATGTGTTTTTACATCACATTCCCTGTGCTTTTTCTTGTTTGCGTTGAAGGTAGTTGTCAGACATCTACTGATACTGATGTCTCAGTGAATCAGGTCATTAGATCTGAAAGTTAGTAGATGAATATTGCGAAATGACTACCCCTACAAAATCGTGTGACAAATCAAAAATTTCACATGGCCTGGTTCTTTCTCATATACATAAAACAGGCCTTCGCCTGTGTGGGGGTTAGTGGGCCATGAAATATGGGGGACTACAGGCACCACTGAAGCATTTACTAACCTCCTTTAAGTCAGACAGATAGATGAAAGTACTGAATGCCTTAGGCTTATGCCTTTTGTGTTTCCACCCTTCTGCCCGCAAAGGAGGGTGACAATTACAATACAGAAATATGGTGGTTCCTTTAGAAGTGCAATAGTTCCTTCGGTCAAACAGTGGTCGATAAAGCTAAAAATTATGGCTGACACAGCTTAGAAACAAAATATGGACCGAAGGGTGTGGTTGCTGATAGTGTATTTATTAGTGCAAATTTTGTTGGTGCAAACAAGCTAATTTCTGGGTTTTAAAACAGCATCGTTAGAGTGGAGGGTTATGAGAAACTGGGTTAAAAGTTAAAGGGCATTACTACCCAAATAAAATAGAAAAATATAGGGCCATATTATCAGGAAAGGGCGATACATTATCGCCGCTTTTATCGGCAGGAAACTGCTGCTAAATCTGCGATAATGGGCTTGATAATATGCCCTTGTGAATTCCCATAGAAGCCCAGGTTCTGGTGCTAACCTGGGCTTCTATAGGAATTCACAAGGGCATATTATCAAGCCCATTATCCGCGATTTAGCGGCAGTTTCCTGCCGATAAAAGAGGCGATAATGTATTGCCCTTTCTTGATAATATGGCCCATAGTCCTTCTCAAGTTGAAACACTAAAGTCACTAAAATAACCTACGCTCAACCCCTTGCTAGCAATGGCACAAAGCAGACATGCTTAACTGAGAAGATATGTGTAAAGTATGTATGTAGTACCAAAACCGTAATAAAATAAAAACATATCCTAAGAAAAATTCCAAATCAATTTAGAAAAAAACAACAAGTTGTAATTAAGAAAATGACACCAAAACAACAGAAATTCACTTCTTAGACCGAGAGATATGGATTTTTTAACTTAAATTAAAAATAGCATAAAAAAGCATTAAGATCCTACCCCATTTACTTGGTGATGGTAGACTGTGACTTAGGCACGATTGGAGTCCAACTCCTATAGAGCACAGGTAGGATACAGCAACGAGGTTTGAACAGGTCAGAGGTTCTATCTTAGGACTGAGTTTCAAAAATGAAAGTCAAAAATCATCATTGGGGCAAGCAGCAGGGTGTAGCCAAAGAGGGTTGCAAAGGCAGTATAGCCATTGGACGAGGTTTCGCCTCTCATAACCCTCTATAGCCCTGCTAGTTCTCCCAAATATTTTCCCATTACTTTGGGCATCCTCTGGTCAGATAAGGTGTACACTCTACTTGCCTGCACCAGTCAAGAGAGTTTTCCCTGTCTATCACTTTAGGCAAGGTGGGACCCCCCAATACCTCACAATATTTCGCTTTGCCACTACTGCAGCCAGCGCCAGACAAAGCTTTGTATATTTAGGCCAGGGTCCGTCTCCTGGAATCAACAGCTGGAGCCACTTTGGCTCTATTGGGACTTCCACTCCTGCAACCTCCTCCATATTTCTTCCAACTGCCTTCCAATAGTCTTGTATTACCGGGCATTCCAATACCAGATGACAATAGGTACCCTCCTGTCCGCACCCTCAATCAGAAAGTGCATTACTCACTTGGCCTAATCGATATAGAAGTGTTGGGGGTAATATATTCAGTGACTTATGTTTTGCTGAATAAGACTGAATTGGGACCATCACCACTTCTCTGGGGGCCTGCATGGCATCTATCCATTCATGGTCTTCAAAGTGGCCTTTATATTTTTCCCACACTGTTTTCAAGGGACCTAGGGGGTCTGGGCCATTGTTTACTAATTTCCTAAATAATAATGAAATAGCTGTTTTATCAACGGTTTTCCAGGTGTGATGCTTCTGCCAGTTCCCCTCCTCTCGGATGTAGTTACATAGTGCATGTCCTAACTGCATATATCTCAGTCACTCACCTATCCCTATCTCCTATTCCTTTTCTAGGGTGCCGAACATGACATATGCCTGTCCTCTCCAGATGTCTCCTAGGGACTCCAATCAAATACGCGTTCATTTACTAGTACTATGTAACCCCTCACTTTGTTGAGTTTATCCCACTCCCAGAGAGGGGTCATTGCTGTTAACTTATTGTCCCAGCCTAGTTATTTTGTGGCTGCTCTCCATGCACCAATCGCTGATATTGTATGTGTCGGAATGCCTTTCTCTACTTTCCTATTGTATAGCTGTGGTAGTTGGCCTCTGGCTCCCATGACAGCTCTGTCTACATTATATGCTGGTTCCACTTGGTCCCTGAACACCCACTCATTCACAGTAACAAGTTGGGAGGCCCAGTAATATACCTTGACATCGGGTATCACCAGTCCCCCCTCCAATAACCCCTCGTTGTAACTTATGCAGGGCGATACGAGGTGCACCTCCACCACAGATCAGGGCTTGCAATCCGGCCTCTAGTTTTTGGAAGAAAAGTGGTGGGACCTGACAGGGCATGTGCTGCAAGACATATAACATGTGGTGCAGAGTTATCAACTTGAACAGGGCTGCATGCCCCATCAGGGTGATTGGAGACGTCTGCCTATGCTGGGGATCGCTAATACATTTATTCTAGTTGCGTCATCAAATTCCGTTCAAGGAACTCTTGTGTGTTTCTTGATTTGTATATACCTGGATATGTGAACTCCTTCCTCTCTAATGGGACATGACACCTAGAGGTACCCCATATTAGAGGGCCTTGTAGGACCACACCGCCAGTGGCTACAAAGCCAGAGCGAATATTAATTGGGGCAGTGGGCAACCCTGCCTCGTCCCTTTGTGTAAAGGAATTACTCGGGATACTGTTGCATTTACTCTCACCCTTGCTAATGGCTACTCGTACAACAGCTTTATTCATCCAATAAATTTAGGTCCAAAATCTAGGTGGTTCAGGACCGCATGTAAATAAGGCCATTCCACACTATCGAAGGCCATAGTGGCATCCAGTGAAAGGCAGGCTGCCATCTCTGCGATGTCAATCCCTGCAACATGCAGTATTCAAAATAGTCGGCGTACATTCAGCCTGGTCCCGCTGAGCGAGGGATTTAACCCAGATCTTTCGACTGGGGAGAATGTTTGCATTGTCAGCATTCCGGCCATCATTTGTTTGCTTTTTGCCGTAAGTGGAATGGGTATCCCCAGAAGTGGGTCCTTTGCTCACTGTGCCACTGGATTCAAGCTAGCTAGGCTGAAGAAGTGTGACATAACCTGAAACCGGTCCCAGGATGCTTGATTCTGGTCCAGGGAGGACCTGGCCTGGCAGTTCGGTCTCGACTGTTCCCATGAGGCACAGGGTCAAGACTGATTTGGATATGGCTAGGTCCAAACTGGGGTGACGTAGTGAGCAAAAGAGTGATGGATTCAACCCAGATCTTTTGACTGGGGGAGAATGTTTGCATTGTCAGAATTCCGTCCATCATTTGTTTGCTGTAACACTTTTGGTCCCGCTGTGTGGAATAAAGCTGCATTGGTCTAGGTGGATGAGGGTGGAGATTACAGTGCAATGGCATATAGATAAAGATTTTGCTAATACTTATACTTTGAAATTGAGGCGAAAGATCGGTCTTTACAACCCAGAGTCCCCTGGTGGAATCCCCTCCTTTGGTCTTACCACAACCACTGCTGTTCTCTGATCTGGTGGCAACACCCCTACTGATTTGGCTTCTTTAAACATGTTTAGGAGTTGTGGTGTAGTTTTGTCTAACATACACTTGAATATTTCTACAGGCAGACGGTTTTGTCCTGTGGCCTTCCCCGATTGTAGAGCCTGCGCTGCAGAGCTAATCTCCTCTACAGGCAGATCATCATCTAGTCTGTTTCTCTCTTCTGTGGAGAGCCGCAGCATGTCTATGTCCTGCAGGAAGACACCACAATCTGTTTTGGAGGTCTCTGTCAAGGACGAGTATAGTGCTTCTTAATATGGTGCAAATGTTTCTGCTATCTGTGCCCCTGTTTCCAGACGTGCCCCTCATTATCTATTATCCCAGGGACCCAATTATTTGTTGACACTTTTTTCTCTAACCTCGCCAATAGCTTAGTGGCTTTGTCTCCCACTTCATATAATCTGTGTTGGGTGGCCAACGCCTGCGCCATAGCATTGTTTTCCAGTAGGTCCCACAGTTCCTTCTGATGTAGCCTTAAACCGTGTACCACCTCTGTTGGGGTTCCCACTCCCCAGCCTATTTGATCTTCTAATTCATGTATAATCCATTCAATGGAGTGGCCCTCCTGTACGTCCATGTCAGCTGAGAGTACATTGTTCATGTCACTGCCCTAGTATCAATTGTCCATCAGAGTGTTCCAGGAGTAGCGCACCGAGATAATACAACGTTGGTGTCTGCAACTTAGGTGGGAGATAGACCGAACAGAAGTAAATCAACCGCCCCTCCCAATGACCACCTACCACCACAAATTCTCCCATATGATTTGTATGAGTTTTCAGCGACACAAAGGGGAGTGTCTATCTGAATAATATCCCCACCCCTCTAAAGCCTGTTGTATACCCCACTTGTGCGAATAGCGTATCTCCCAATCAATCTAGTGCTTTGCAGTGGCTGCCTTGTAGGTGTGTTTCCTGAAGTAAGACAATATTTTGGGCATTTTTTTTATGAATTTCCATCACTACTGAGCACTTACTTTTGCCATTGAGGCCATCAAAGTTCCAGGACCAAACTTTCAGCCTTTGCTTCTGTTGGCTAAGCATAATAGTGCTCGCCTACTACCCCCCTTGTCTTTCACCTGCATGTTAGCTAGAGACATTTTTATCTCTACCCTCATTTTCTCTTCCCTGATCTCTCATACTAATCTGCATCTGAACAATGCATTTGACACCAAAACACATTGTAGAACTATTCTCTTTTCCCCAACACATGTGTGTACCCCAACTACCCAACCTGCACAGTCTCTGCTGTCCATACCAAAATATTGAATAACAACAATAAGGGGTGTTTTGACCACAACAGCACTCTCAGTAGTTATTTAACTCTTTTCAACCCCACCAGTAAACAATCCTCTGTGTAGTCCTCAAAAGTTCCTGGCCGGTAGTATGTGAGCCAGGTGGTCTGATTCTCTCACACAGTTCCATTTGTCTGTTTGAGATGCTCCGCTCCATTCAGTGCCCTACTCTACTTTGGTATACTATCTCCTGTCTTTCCTTCTTACCTTTCGAGTGGCCTTGTGTCTCAGTTTTATTCACCTTCATCAGCCCTCAGTTGGTCCGATGGATCAGTCTGTAGTATATGCCCCACCTGCAATTCAACTGTTTCTGATCTCTGCTCTGGGTTCTTACTGCTTCATCTTGGTTCTTTGAATCACTTTCTGCCCACCATGTGCCACCCCTACAGCCACTCTCAGGCTTCCTCGAATTATGTGAAGATCCAGGTACTGTCTACTGCAATTACTCAGGGCTTTGCTGGGAAGAGCATCATGTATTTAATTTCCGTCTCTCTCAGTTCTCTCTTTACCATTTGAAAGCTCCTCCGTTGATGCTGAACTTGTAATGTGAAGTTGGGAAAAAAAAAGATCCAGGCGTACACATACTGTATGTCACCTTTTATGCTTGGGGGACTGCGTCTCTGTTCCAGTAGTTAAAGATTCTTGCTGTTATAGTACATGGGAGGGCCCCCGGTTAAGGCCTCAGTATAGGGGCTCTGTGAGCCTCTTCCACCGAGAAAAATGTTGATGATCTTTTGGGCTTTAATGTGTTCATAATGAGATCCTCCACAAATAGGTCCACACTGGGTCCTTTTTCCCCCTCTGATACCCCCACCCTGATGTTTTTCCTTCTTGCTTTTCCTTCTTGATCCCCCAATTTTGCTCCATTGTCGAGGTCAGTGTTAGCACTGGAGCCTCAAGTCGCTTAGTTGTGGACTGGAGTTGGGTTATGTGCATTTCTGTTTTAGAACCTTATCGCTTAACTTGTGAAGGTTTGTCCTGATCAGGTTGACTTCCACCATCACTGTGGCAATCGTGAGTTCAAGAGTGCCTTTGAAATCTTTAAACGCCACCATAATTGCCCATTGTGAGGGTTTTCCAGCCCCATCCCCTTCCATCAGTTCTGCTGGTTTGGAATGCAGTGCTCCCGTAACTTTCGCCTTCACCATAATTAGATTGTTTTTGGGTGTGGTGCCTCCAGTTGCCATCAACTCCCCCTTCAGAGTCTTCGGCCCAAATCTCATCTTTGTCTCGGTCTGCTCTCCCTCACCTTAATATAGGCCTCTCAGCCGATGGCACCACTCACTTGTCCTTGTTCATAGCCCTGTGGGGGGGATTGTTGCCACTCGCCAACTCTTCCCTGCTCAGGATATTGCTTTGGGATAGCGTGTGTTAGTGTTATGCTTCATATAGGTACCGCAACATAGGCTCAGGTAGTCACCTAACCTTTCACCTATACTCTCCCCTACCATTTTACTACATAACGGTTCTTGGGACTGACCTTTTACCTAGATACGATAGGGTTTTCCCTGAAAACTAGCCTCATCCATTATGCATAAGGATTCTTGGATTACCATTTTCTGCATAATAACTATGTATAAGGGTCATTCTTTCCATCATCCTACGTCCGACATGACACAGCAAGGTAGAACCCCTGAGGCTACCACTTTGAGTATATAAATACCATATTTTGCTGTGATAGTCAGAGGAGAAAAGGACTTCCATGCCGACACACTGATGCGAGACGCTGAGGTTCCTGCACGCAGACACTCCAGCTCGTGATGGTCTGACATCCTTTGTGGGGGGTACATCTCCAGGCCGAGATGGGGTCCAACTGTTGCTCATTTCAGGTAATGGGGTTGACTTTATACCAGAGGGATTCTTGGCTTTACACCTACATACATGCTAGGTATATTTAGGTACATCTAGTTAGGGTTACATCGTAGGAATATGCATTGATTAATGTCATGTATTTTATATACTTGCCTGGATTCATTGTTTTAGCACTATGGTAGCAAGCTACCATCCTTTTACTCTGCTGGTGCTTATAATCATTTGTAGCTGTTTCTGTCTCATGGTTGTTTCAGCAAACCTATTTTACACTAGAATGACACTGGTTAAATAAATGCTTATTGAAAATGTCCCTAGAGTTTATTCTGTGAATCTCTCAAAGACAAAGTTAGCATGAGTGACTGCGTGAAAAGTATCGTACTGTTTCATGGCCCTGAGGGATCAGGGTTGTCATGTTCTATGGTTGCCAAGAACGATTCTCTCCATGGTAAGAGGGGTTTCTAGTGGCAATGTGAGTTAGATGGTATACAGGCTAACATACCCGGTGGGGGTTTCTAGAATCAGTCCAGACACCAGTCCTACAGTGTATGTTGTCTAAACGCACAGATCCTATATAGGTTTATAGGAACTACACAACATGGCGCCCAACGTTGGATTGGTACTTAATTAAAGTCAAATCAGGGTAGTTCAGTCATGCTATTCTCAGAGACCCCTACTCATATTTTTCCAGAGACGTCTGGAGTGGGAAGTGAACCATCCACCACAGCTGAGTAGGCATATCCTGTGTCCTGTATGTAGATTTATTAAGCTTGGAGGACAAATTGTTCCTATTGTGCATAAAACCTTATCTCAGTTTCCTTGAAACTCTTACTTGAAAATCTTTGTCAAAAATAGCTGACAAAGACGCCGCAGTGTAAGCATAACCTGCTACAGTCAGGGAAGAAGAGGAAAATGAAATTAACATTTCAGAAAATGTCAGAAATGCCCTTACTCTAAAACGAGCAGACCACAGAGTCACTAGTAGGGATGGGACACTAACATTCATGATTGAGGCACACGAGTCATAGAACAGAGGCATTCTATTCCTGGGTTAAATTCCCACAAGCAGATGCAAATTCATTCTTACACTAAAGATGAACCACCAAATGAATACTGTCTGTATGAGGACATTGAAGTTTCATTCATCTACCAGGAGCACATAAACTGGTTTAAAGGAGCCCTCCCTAACACAAAAGACAAAGTAAGACTAGGTCCTCTCGGAGGACATGGAGCCACTTGGCTAGTCCTTGCGGCTCACACATCGTATCCAGACATTGACTCAATACCAGTGGAAGACTTACGTCCACTTCATGAAGAAATAATAACACTTTACAGAAACCTGAAACAGTTTGTGATGAGCACACTCACACTTCAGCCAGCAAGAGCTACAGAAACAGGAAAAATTCAGGGATCTACAACTAAAATAACACCACAAACATTACACACAGTTATGGGAAATTGCCCACTAAACGTGAGCAAATGCCATTCAAGATAGCTCAAAAAATAACACAGCTAGAGGCAGTTTTTTCACACAGGAAAAACACAGAATGCTAACAATCTCCTTGTCAATAGGGATAGCTCCCCAAATGGAGGATTGTACCACTTGGGGTACGGTTTTCACTGCCATACATACCAAAACTCAAGCTATCCCATCATTATTAGTAATCCCAGAAATATTAAGACAAATAAAGAATGAGTATGGAGCAGAACCTGCCCTGAAATTAGGGATGAAATTATTAGGTAATTTTGCCCAGGTATCAGCCATCATACTATCTAACGTTTAAGGGGATGCAGTAGCAGTTGCAATACGCCAACGACTGAGGTATTTCACTCCTTTACAATAGGAACGTGAATTACCTAAAATTATTGAAGACACGCATGCTGAATTCGGTAGAGATAGTTTGGGAGCTAGAGCGATTAAACCTCAACTCATGGGTGGTCCTGAAAAGGATAACACCAAGCAAGCACCTGATTCTTCCGAAAAGAATTGGAAAATAACAATAAAACATAAATGTATAGAGAAAATAGATCTCAATCCAGGAGTAAGTCTCCCCAAGAGGATCCCTCCGAAAGGAGATATAACCTTAGGAATAGAGATAACATTAAAAACCCAACAGGTATTAGGATACTGATACACGTTCCTCTTGTTCTTTTCAGGGTTCATCAAAAAAGTCAGAGAGGGAAGGACGGTCAGAACACAGACAAGAAGATCGTACAAAGGCCGAAGACATGCAACACGCTTCAGATTATACTTCCAAAAAAGAAGACAAACCAAACTCAAAACCTTATTTAAAAAGAAGAAAATAGAAGGTCTTAAAATTAAACATGCAGAGAATTCTCAGAACACAACTTCTGAACGGGGCATGGGCTCTGATGATGCTAGACAGCGCAGCAGAATTAACAATTGCTTTCCAGAACCTGACGGAATTTCTTGTGACAGCGAAAGTGAATGAGCATATCATGGTGGAAAAAACTAGTACGGGGTGAGTGTCCCACATTGGTTACATGAAATGACACTCCAAATGGAGGAGGACACACCCAGAAAAGTTAAAGGTCTCTTTTGGGAGAACCTGACTTTTGGCCACGACATCCTTTTAGCTGAAATAGATTGGCCACCTGAAATTGTTATGGATTGCCTAAAGGGAGAAATGTTGATTTTGCCGGCTTTTTCTGCCCTCATTCCTATATATTTAAAACACACATACAAGCAAGAGTGGGCAGTAGCACTTGCTCCAGCATTATATCGCAAGCATGTTGGGTGGGATGCTGAGTCAACTCACCAAACAATCCCAGTAAAAACTACTCTACAGAGACAGTACCCAATGGAACAAGAAGCGAAAAAATAGGTCAGAGAGATCTTAGATCAACTTGAATACCAAGGTGTAATAGAAACGTGCACCTCTCCAGAAACCCGATAATTTATACAGTCTAGTTTTAGACTACGGACATCTAAACACATGCACTAAAACATTTGCAGTACAGAATGCACATAGTGCTGCATTAATGAATAACATTGTGCGGAAAAAATACAAAACAACACTAGATATCTTAAAGGAACTTTTCTGCCAAAATATAGTGCCTGAAAGCTGGTATTTAACCACATTCACAGCGCTAGGTTCCCAGCGTCAAATTTGTCGACTCTCCCAAGAGTATTAGAATAGCCCAGGGTTGTTCTCCGCAAGGGTAACAGAATCACTTCAAAATTGGGATGAAGAGGCATTGTCCTATGCAGATTATATTTATCTGATGGGGGATAATTTAAAGGATCACTTAACCAAGGCGAGCAACATAATTTTGGGGTTCGCTTCTGAGGGCTACAAATTCAACTTTAAGAAACGAAAATATCCCACCTGAATGTCCTATTTTTGGGATACGATATATCAAGTGAGTGTAAATGCCTGGCAGCTAACTTTTTAGAAAATGTGCACCGATCCAACCTTCTAAATCGCTGAAAAACTTATCATCCATATCGGGATTCTTAAATTGTGACAGAACATACACTTTAGATTATGCACAAAAAGTAAAACCTTTCTACGACTTAATTACACCTGATTTTTTAGTTAGGCATTGGACACAGAAACACACAGATATCCTTTGTTCCCTACAAGCTGACATGATAGCTTCAAAACACCTGCAGACACGCATAAATGTCCGCAACCTTGTGATCCGTGTTATGTTGGATCAATCTGGGTACACTTACCTAAACTTCAATGAAGCAGAAACAGTACACATAGCATACAAATCACAATTCTACACAAAAGCTGAAATGCCCTTTGCTTCTCCAGAAAAAATCCTGACAGAAGAACAGCCCCCTGTAGTAAGATAAAGAGCACTGGCTCAGGGGAAACGAATAATTGTCGTAACTCCGGTACCAGCCTTAGAGGCTGCTACAAGGGCAAGCGTTCCTAATGCTAAAGCCTTACATCCAAGATGGATACAATGGGTTAATTCTCTCCCTGCCACAGATCTAGAATACAGATATGACCCTAGTCTAAAAACACAAGCATTCCTGCAATGTGAACAAGAATATCCTCTCCCAAATGAAATAATGCCTCTAGATCAGTATGAAAATATCATTTATACTGACAGATCTGCTCATCCGGCTGTAGGAAGTAAGCAACAATACAGTGCAGCGTGTGCATTTGTGAAGGGCCGTATGCAGGATGGCAAGTTCCATCCCAACGATACAAAGAAACAGTCTCTAGGAGACTGCACGGCTCACCTGGTAGAATTAAAAGCCCTGTTACTGGCACTAATAAATACTGATGGAGAATTCCCCACCCTGATTGTGTGCAATTCTTTTTATTGTGTCCAGTCATACAACTAATATCTTCGTTACTGGGGTCAAAATTGGTTTAAAGACCCAAAAGGTAGCACAATTAGGCATAAAATGCTATGGGAACAAGTAGCTGAGTTGAAAAAAAGAACTACCAAGAGCTCATGTGACACACACGCGGAGTCATCAACGTGATGGCGTTCACGTTGAAGAGAAGCTGCAAAGGGGGCAGTACGTGCGGCTGCAGTAGCTGCAATTACTCATTCAAAAACAAGACGAGATGAACGGATAATGGTAGATGTCATTGCTTCATGCAAGAACAGCAAAGAGCTACTGAAAGGCATTCTACTCAAGTACTCCTACAAGTTAGATGCAAACAACATTCTGTATGCTCAAATTCCAGGACTGGGGATAGAGTAATACCGAATATGGATTGCAGAGTAGACGTATTTTAATCTGCACACGAGGTTCTAGGTTCTGCACACTCAGGGTTTACCTCAACAGTTTCATTATTGAAATAGTGCTATCGGTGGCCAGGTTAACTAAACAGACAAATAATTTGTCCCGAATTACGACATCTTCCAGCAGATGAAGGGTTCCATGATGGCGCTTCCAGCGCAGACACCTTTACTAATATCAGACAGACCGCTCACTTGTGTCTATTTGGACCACTGCTGCCAACTACATTCAGATGGGGCTTACAGGTATATCTTGGTGGCTGTGTATTCATGCTCTAGATTCCTATGGGTATGGCCTCAGTGCTCAACTGATGCTCAAACTCTTATAAAAGATTTGCAAGTCTTTATAGGTGCATACGCAGTTGGCACTTTACATTCTGACCATGGCCTCGCGTATAGCTCTAGGGTTTACAAGGAAGCCATGGAAGGTTTGGGTGTAGCATTGCGTACTCCTCTCAGTACCATCCTGCGGGAAATTTGGTTGTGGAGAGGAAAAATTAGGACTTAAAGCAATCTTTAACAGCAAGAGTATTAGGTTTGGGTGGTAGTTGGGTCAATCACTTATACGGGGTCCAACAAGCCCTTAATAACATGCCAAGAAGTTCTCTCGGGGGTGTCGCTCCTTACGAGGTCCTATTTGGGATGAGAATGTGGGTACCTGATCTCGATTATGAAAGCACAGTGGCAGAAGAAAAACCATTTGATATCAATAAACGTTTGGCTGTTTTACAGGATCTGAATGAATCCTGTGAACTACTAAGCAACGTGCAAGTAAAATGCTCTGCCCCTGGGGAAGTCAAATCAGTCATGGCAAGATCTGTCTGAATTCCTAAAGTCGGGGATCTGGTCAGAGAGAATATTGAGGACAAGAAAGAATTTGGGCCATCGTACAGAAAACCTGTACCTGTCCTGGCTGTCGAAGGAACAAATACAGTACTTCTTCCGCCTCTTGCTAGCAAAACAGAAAAGAGATTTGTCTCCATTGATCCGATCAAACCACACTATGTGGCCGATACTGAATAGTAGGTCTCATTGGCTCCTTGGTAGCTGATGCTCTCTTCTTTGCTACCATACAAGAAGTTCAGACAGAAAGACTCATAACATTTGTAGAGTCACCAATACAAAATGATGGAATTTCCAACGATGAAATGGAACTCGTTCCTCTGGAAACAGAACTTCCAAACTCAAATGAAAGACACATTTCAATTCGGCCTAACACTTATGTCTACATCAATATGCCTCAATAAGGGTCACCTTCCAGTTCAACAAAACCTACTGAGCTACCAAAGATAGATTGAACTGCATCTGGCTACTTCATCGATTTTGATACCTTCTTTTATGATCCCAGTGAACCTGAGACAACACTAGCTCCAGTTTCCTGTAAGCAACAAATTTGTGAATTTTACACTTTTCTTAAAACGACTTACTTAGTATCACCTTGGCTCCAGCTCTGGATAATAACTGGAATATTGTTTTTTCTGTTCTGAATTGGCCTAGTGACTGTTTTTTGCTTACTCATCAGTGGAAAATATCTTCCAGAATGCTCTGCAGTATCAAATGTGAACTTGGTCCTGAAACCTCATACATCATCTCATCATGAACAAAGAGACCTATTCTCCGTGAACATTACAGCAGTTCCAATTCCTTATGGTATAGTTTGGGACAAGGCCGATTATGATGTATTTCGCCCTACTGAACTTTTGTAAATACCACATTTATTTAAAATGTCTCTAAATGATATCATTACCTCCAGCACATTTTCTGATGATTGGGATTTAGAAACTGTAAATGATATGTTGTCTGATTTAGAACAATCTGCAGCATTTTCATATATAAGAGTTTTGGCATTTTAATACCTAATAGTTTTGTTTTCTAATGTGGGGTAATAAACAGGTAATCTTCATACTCCAGATGCAGCTAAAAACCACTCAATTTAGTTTATAGGTACAAAGTGCATCTGTCTTTTTCTGCGGCATTCTGAGATTTACAGCCAGCAAAAACAGATAGGCTAAAAATCTAGGAGTAGAACACAGAAAAGAAGGCCAGATGTACAGTGCAAAAAAGTGAATTCTATTAGGTCTGCATTATATACCTGATGCTTGCATCTCATCTAGGATGTGTTATCTGCAATTCACAATGCATTGCATTTTCATGGACATATTCCAGGAAGAAATGTTAATTGCTTGAAATTTTGACTCAATAGACGTTCTGAGTTGACAGTGTCTATTTAATAGGAAATTGACTGCTTTGTCTCTAATGGCCAGAATTGACTAAATTACTGAATTAACCATCAGGTACGGGCTTAGATATGGCCATACCAGTCATCAGGATGGCAATTCATTTACTTTCTGCTTTAAAGAATGATTACAGATTATAATCTTATTTATGAAGCTATTCTTAAATTATTCAATCAACCTCAGTAGTTGATGTCTGCTACCACGAATGGTTGCTCTTCATTGTCAGAGGTTCACATAAACGTATTTATTGTGAACTGATTGATCTGAAACTTTTAAGAAACCCGGGCCTCATTTACAAGAAAGTGCCACAGCACAGCACCGCAAGCCCTTTGGCTGTGCCACACTGTGGAACCTTCAAAGCACAGGCATGCATCATCTCTACAAGTATATGGCAGATCCCTTTGCTCTCCCCTGCTCTGGTGCACAATTAGCTGCCATGCTCTGACCCAGGAACCCTTGCACCTTGGTGCAAAAATGTCTGCGCCTTCTGGATTATTGTTTATGTGCAAGAAGGTGTCCCTTCCTGCACATAAACAATCTGCAATGGTGTTTTTAAACTTCTAAGTGGGCTGCGTTAGCACACATGGAACTTGTAAAATGTAATTTTTTAAATGATTGTTTATGTGCAGGAAGGGACACTTTCCTGCAAATAAACAATCCTCAGAGGTGATTTCCTCGTTATATGTGTGCTGGGGAGAAATTAATAAATTTCTACTTGTTTCACCTACCTATTCCTCCGCTGGGCAGACATAGCATTCAGAAGCATTTCTAGGCTTATGATTTCTCACAAAATCTGGAAATATGTCAGGTTTCATGGGTGTTGTGTAGGAACACCCTCAGCAACACACATGAATGTCCTTTCCATGCAAAGTGCAAAAAGTGACGCACCTGCAGCGTAAGGGGCTTGTAAATAAACCCCACAATATTTAATACAAATAATATTATGAACTTTTGATGCATACGTTATGAAATTTGGAAGCCAAAATGCACAATTTCTTTCTTATGTCTAAGTATATTCAAGGGTAGCAGCACACAAGATGGCTGTTGGAAATACTAAAAAACTATAAAAGACGGAGAAACGAAAGGAGTCATAAGTGAAAAAATACATTTTTAAGAGCTTTGGGTAGGGGTAAGTAAGGGAAACAGCTACTATATGAAACAAGCGTATCCAGTGCAATAGGCTTCATCCTGCTCAATCCCTCACTCCCAAAAACAGGGCCTTGCCAAAGACGCATTGGTTGTTTTTCACTTAATCGACATTTTAAATCCATACATAGCAGGCAATACATCGGAAGCTAATACATCAGTGGTGCCATTATATCAGGATATATTAAATGGCAGGAAACATTTATACACATACACATGTCACTGTAACCTTAGCACTATGTCCTGTACCCTTAACTGTGCCCATTAATCCCAATCATGGGCCCATGAATCTTTCATCCTTAACATTGCACCCATAACCTGTACCCTTGAACCTTTCTTTCTGTCTCACTATATACAAATACACACACACACATACACACACACACTTTATCATAGCTTAGTTTTCTATTCAGTTGCCCTCCCATGTTGTGACTTCCGATATTATTTTCCATTTAATTTAATGACTACAATGTACAGGCTTATCTGTCCTGGATTTTGGAGGGATTGTTGGCTAAGCATGTATTCTAGTATACTTGTTACATGTGTTGACTTGCACCGGTTTCTTTCTCTTTTGAGCCTCCTTGAAAATTAATGTACTCCAAGTCATTGATATTTGGGCCGGGGCACCTTTATACGATAGCTGCTTCCAACATGCCAGGATTTACCACCATTTGTCCGAGTCAGCATTATGTTAGTGTGGAGACCTGTTGTGGCCTGGCTTCCCAAAACATGTCAGTTAACTCCTATCATTTTAAAGTGTATACCCATACCCCACACTGCCTGAACCATCTCGGTGCAATAGATACCCACAATATTCAGAAACTACCACCATTGTTCCATAATGAACAGTCTGCAACTGTTTGGCACTATTGTGCAATAGGTGCCCAATCCTTCTCCTACATCATGGCCAAGACCTGGAACGAACTCTGCTGTAGCATCAGACGTAGCACCACACTGCAAGCATTCAGGAAGAGCCTCAAGACCTAGCTTTTCAGATGACAAGAGCTGCCCGAGACTCCCCCTACCCTCAGTGCCTTAAGAACTTCACTGGTGAGGAGTGCACTCTACAATTCGCTGATTGATTAAATATATGTTAAATATCACCAGTGTACTGCCAAGTCTGCCATTATGGTAATGGATGGCCATCCATGGGCTATGGATGTGAACAATGTATTAGGAATGATCACCATTTTGCAGAGGGCAAACAGTAAGCCACTGTGGCAGTTTATATCCAAAATATGCAACAAATTACAAACAAGCTTGAGCCACATTTTATTAAGAGAGGCAACCTGCATGCCCACACGTTGACCACTGTTGTTCCAAGGATGGAGTTTTTCAAGGGGCTTGCGCATCAGGCTACATAGATTCCCACAATGTTTTATGAATGTGTGGGTCAGCAGTACAATGGATGAGCAAAGAACATCCTCCAGTGGATGCTCATAGGTTAACAACAATTATCTCCACTGTACCTCAGCAAGCATTTTACCAGGGAGGAAATGGACATTATACCATGGGTACCCACAAGCTGCCAAAACGTTCTGTCAACGTGCCAGTGTCCATGTACGAGTAAGATGCACACCTTCATGTCTGTTATTTTTCAACAATTTATCCAACTGTTATTTCAAGGTTGCGTGCAGATTGGAATGGTGTCCAGCCCAAATGGCACCGAAATGTATGGGCAACTTCCTCTCACCCCAACCAATCGCACAGCTTAAATGATGCCACCATGGCACTCATGTGTTACCAACTTTTTTTAATCACAATGCTCCTTGTATTCAATCTTTTTGAGATATTGCCCCACTTCCAAAAATTGTTCCAGTGTCAGCATTTTACGAGAGGCAGGCATAATTCCATGGATGATACAACTAAAAAAGAGGAGATACCCTATTGTTCAGAATAGGGGCTGGGTAATTTAAAACAAGCAAGTAAAACAAGTCCCTAATCAAGTTTTTGAATCATGTGTTGCGCCGTAATCATGTACAGTATTAATGGGGTAAAACATATACATTAATTGAACAAAACAGAAGTTGCATGTGACATGTAGATATAGTGGAGACAGTGATGCAAGAAAACTAACTTTTTGATAAAAATTTAAAAATCAATTTTTATTTATCATTACAAAGTAAACATACAATTGAAAATATTAAAAATATATTAAAAACAGTCCATTGTTACAACATGCTTGTGTTGATCATCTAAGCAAGAAAACGAATCAAAAGTCGAAGCAGCGTTTCGGTGCAATTAGGATCATCCACCTTTTTCAGGACAGAGTTTATTCGAAAATGTAAAATTCAACAATCTGTTCGTTTATACATTCACGTTAAAAAATGATTTTTACAAAAAAATCAATGCATTAGTCTCTATTTACAGTCCTACATCGGAGAGAAAATACATATTATACATCTATGCATTAGTCTCTATCTACAGTCCTACTTAGGACAGAAAAAAACCACATTATACATTATTCTAAGTCCCCAATTTGAAATACGAATTCAACAGTATGAAATGAGTACAAGACAGCACATGATCCTTCTTTATCATTACCTACATATTTAAAATATAACTGTGTATCCCCTGTGTGATTCATATCGGACAGGTTCTTCCAGTAGATTTTGTGGAAAAAATAAGGAATAACATAAAATAGACTCAATCATATTTTACTCAGCATTCATACAGCAAACAAAGGAATTCATATATATAAAGCTCCTTATGATAGGCATATTATAATACGTTCATTATAGTGCACCTTTTTATGTGGTACTCTTCTCCCATATGATACGTTCGTAGGAACCACCGATAAAGTTTATCACTATATATTAGCGTCCTTTAAAATATAAAAATCAAATATCAACCTCTCTATATATGTTTAATGTTAATTAATAAAGCATTTTAATGAAAAATTACAGGGGCTTACCGTTAAAAAAAACAGGTATACCTTCATCGACAAATCAGGTAAGCCATGATTAAGCTTCCATTTATTAGTGTACCAATACATCCCTTTAGGATTCATACTGTGAGACAAAAATATTATACTTAATAAATATCTAGAGTATAATTGTTCATGTAGATTTTACTCTCATTGTTTGAAATACAGGCTGGAAAATTACCTGATTATGTTGCTCTCTTGGCATTGCAACTCAACGGTTAAAATCTGTAATGATAAAAAAAATTACAGCCTTTTAGAACAATTCTTTAGTTGGTTTTATTTCAACTCCTCCTATCTATATTCTAAGTTTATTAGTCCAGTAGTCTTAGTTGTATTGTATTACTCTCTCTCTCTCTCTCGTGTACGCTTTAGGCTCATTTTCTTTTTTTTTTTTAAATCTTTATTCGGTTATTCAAACAGAAAAACCATAAAAGCACAATATCATCTAATAAATAACACAATAAAGCTTGATATACAGATGTTAAAAGAACAACCTGAATAATAAAACACATGGTTAAAAAATAACAGTCACATGTGGGTGAATATAAAAATAGCAGCAATGGTAAGCAATTAACCCTCCTTACTGTTTCTAAATTTTAAGGCAGATTTTAAGAAGCCAATCACAAATGGTGTACAATCCAAATTTAAAAGCTGCAGGTAACAAAGGGCTGGTCTAACCTGGTCAAATTTCAGTTTTTTTAAAAGGGGCTTTAGGTAAAACCTTCGAGGTAAATCCTAAAAAGGACAGATGAATAAAAAGTGCACCAAATCCTGCAGAGACTCATTGTCGCAGCCGCAGGCAGGTAACACTTGGCCTCGATGAGAGCCCCTTGGGACTGATAACAAAAGATGATAGTAGCCCAATCTGAATCTGGTTAGCAAATACCGGTCAAAGCCCGCCATAGGCCAGGATAAGTAGGGTTCCATTTGGGGGGTAGTTTTCAGTATGATATACTTTCTGATACTAGGTTTAATCAGTTCCACCTCTTCTCGTTGCATTTCTTTTGATAGGAGGAAAGTTTTCCAAACAAACTCTACATCAACACGCATGATTGAGTCAGGATTTAAAAAGAGTTCTGGACGTCCTATACCAGAAAAGCAATCTTTCAGGTATTTTAGCCACGGAATTTTAAGTAGATTATCCATGGATAAAGCTTCCCTCAAGAGTAAATGGTTTAAGGTCAAATCTTTATTTAACCAACATTTTAACCAATAGATTAATGGCCGTAGTGCTAAGGTGTCACTTATATAGGGGATACCAGTTTCTTTATGCACTATTAAGTTGGGAGCCCCCTTTGGAACCCCCAAAATCTGTTTCAGAAAGTTGTTCTCGGCGACCACAATGTCATTAGCAGCCACAAACCCCCAAAGTTCACTACCATAGCTGCCTATTGCCACACTCTTCACCTGATAAATCTTTGGTAGTGCGGCAATTGGTCTTTTACCCATTTTCCTGGCAAAATTAAAGATAGCAGCATTAGACCGGATTATCTCCCCCCTTTTCCTTTGGAGTAGAGCTCCCCATTTTAGCTGGTCATCAAATAGAACTCCCAAATATGAGAATGTTCTAGTAATAGGGACCCTCTCCTCGTTAACCCTAAATGTAGCCGTCTTCTTATTATGCTGGCCCACCTGCATTATAAATGATTTAGTATTATTAATCGATAGATCGTGGGCATTCATGAAGCTATAAAAAGCATTCAACAAAGTTTGAAGGCCTCTTGGGGTCCTAGCCAGGAGAACTGCGTCATCCGCGTATAATAAAACAGGCAAACCCTTACGGCCAACATAAGGGTAGTCCGCCCCAGTATTTATTAAGAATTCCTCCAGATTATTGATATATAGATTAAAAAGGAAGGGGGCCAGAATACAGCCCTGCCTGACACCCCTGTGGACACTAAATTCCCTGGACACTTTAAGGTCCGGAGAGTACCTCACGTTAGCCCTAGTGTCCTGATGCAGGTCCCGCAAGAAGTTGACCAGATTCGACTCGACTCCCACGGCGCCCATGGCCACCCAGACCTTTTTCCGGTTAACACAGTCGAATGCTGAGGAGAGGTCCATTAACGCCATGTAGATGGTGCCCTGCCGTGCCAAGGTATACTTCCCCAAAATCATGTACAGATTAACACACTGCACAATTATTGAATGACCGGGCCGAAATCCATACTGGATTTTGGATATTACCCCATGTTCATCGGCCCAGGCTGTCAATCTATTCAGGATTACACCACCCACTACTTTGACCACAGAGTCGATTAATGATATTGGCCTGTAGCAAGATGTGCTGTTCCGGTCCCCTTTCTTAAACACTGGTACTATTGTTGATGTCCCCAGGACCTCGGGCAGCCGTGTTCTGCAGCTGCGTTAATCACGGCGGTGAGGACTGGCGCCCAAAGTGAAACCTTGGATTTAAATAGGTCAGGGGGCATACCGTCCGGGCCTGGTGCTTTCCTGCTTGACAGTCCCAGAATGCCTTTCTCGACCTCGTTGATAGTAAAGAGGGGCAAACTTTCTCTTTGTGCGCCTCTATCAAAGTCTTTCTGCGGGTTGTTACTGTCAAATATCAGACTAAAGTGGGATACCCACTCGTCTTCAGTAATGTTGGTGCCGATTAGGTTATCATGTACCGTATAAATAGAGGTTTGTTAATGATACCCCAAAATCTTTCACTATTGCAAAGAGTATCAGGGTCTAAGAGGTCATGCCAGATTTTATCCTTTATTACTACCTTGCGTTGGATCAGGGCCATTTTATAGGCCAGGTGCTCGATAATGGTATGGTTAGCATAACACCTACTTTAGACACAATGCCATCAAAAGCAAGCAAAATTTCCGGTGAAAGAGATACAGGAGACACGCATTGTGTTAGCTCAGAGGCACAGGATTTATTTACTGCACTGTTTTGAACAAAAAAAATCCTTTAAATATGCATAAAGATTCTATCATCACAGTTAGAGTGTCAATTTCAATGGTTAGAGCGGCAGACCCTGATGCAGTAGTCTGGCCGGGACCAGGGTTCAATTCCCGCCTTGGCGGTTCCCGGGCTCAATTTCCTCGGACCTGATAATTCTCGCTTCGGTGCCTATTCTAATCATGAGTCCCACTCTGCACCTCTGGGCAATAGCTTGCTTAATCTCTACAACGGCCCCAACAACGCTGAGGATGCCTGACTTCACCTTGGGGGTGCCCAGGAGTGGGCTCCTCACAGGGAAAGGCCAGGAAGGGTTCCTCAGCGGTATTCGTACAAGCACCGAGATGCCTAGCCGTGCGCTATACAAGTGCGTAATCATTTCATTTCATTTCAATTTGACGTTGCAGATGAGAAGAGAGATATCATGCTTGTTTTTAGACACTATTCTAAAAGAATATATTACGTATACATAGAGGTTCCATCATAACAGTTAGAGTGTCAGTTAGACATTAAGGATCAGGATAGAGATATCCAACACGTGGTGGGACAAGGGAAAATTACATGAGTATCTTTTTTAAATAAGTTTTTCCCAGTCCTCCTTACTATTCAGGCCTTGTCTAAAGGTCTTAAACTTAGACATATAGAATTGTTCTTGTTTTTTCCGTTTCATAGTTAGGTCACCACCACATGCATTTGTCTGAATTATCTCCAAAATGCACCACTTAAGCTGGTCAATATTGTGTCTCTTTTCTATCCAATGTTCTACCAGTGGATCATTCCTCTTCTTGGTATGAATGGTGGATTAATGCTCATTTATCCTAATTCTGATTTCTCTAGAGATTTCCCCTATGTATCCCAAACGACATGGGCATAGGATTCAGTAAATAAGATTCTTGGAACAAAAGTTGGCCATATTTTTTTAATTGTGAGTTACGTTATTATGAACAATATTTTTTCCATTAAAGATGTTAGTGCAGTTGCTACAGGAACTGCAGGGAAATGTCTCTGTGGGTACAGGTGTGCTAGTTATGCTTAGTTGTCTATTCAAGCTCACGCCTCTGTAAGTATGCACCAAACTATTTCTAATAGTTTGGTTACGTCGGAAAGAGAACATAGGTTTGTCCAGTTTTGTTTTCCCTTGTGTATTAATCACATGCCAATTCCTATTATTATTATTTTTTATTTTGTTGCAGATATTGCTATAGTTCATAACAAAAATTAGAGGCCGTTTTCGTGGGTCTTGGTTGACTTGTTTTGAATCAAAGAGCGAATCTCTGTTATAATATCTGGCACGTTTGTATACCCGTCTGATCATCCTTCTAGGACATCCCCTGTCTAAAAGCTTGTTAGTGAGTCAGTTGGCATGTGTATTATAATCCTTAATGTTACTGCAATTTTGTCTAATTATTGAAAATTGTCCAAAGGGGATATTATATTTCTGGCATGCTGGGTGGTTACTTTTATAGTGCAAAATGGTATTCCTATCTGTGGGCTTTGTATACAATTCGACCTGAAGTTTATTGTTTGTATTCTTGATCTTAACCTCTCCGCTGCGACAACGTTCCGCGCTGGTGCGGAACGTTCTATTGCGTGGGCGGGGCCGGAACGTTCAGCGGACGTGCGCAGCACTACCGAGCTGAACGTGCGCCGCACGGAAGGGGTTAATGTCCAAAAATCACTGTTCTGTTTATTAATGGATGATGTGAACTGCAGGTTCCTGTCTCTAGGTGAAGCCACGCAATAACATCCATCAGTCCTTCTTTGCTTCCTTTCCAAAGAAAGAAAATGTTGTCAATATGACGAGACCCTGCTGTTATATTTCCATCGAACGGGGCCATTGGATTAAAAATATACAGGTCCCTTTGTTTTGTTTATAGAGGTCTGTGGTGAATAAAAAGATGTTCTTTTTCAAAATAATTGCTACACAGTCTATAATAAAAACGGCATGCTCTGTTAGGTCCCCATCGTCTGTGCTCAAATGATCTTTTATCATTTGTATAGTGTTGTTTTGGGTAAAAGCGCTATTTTTCTATTGTTACAATAGCAATTTCTTTGCCTGTTCGGCAAAAACAACGGATCTAAGAAAATGAAAAAACCCTTACTTGTATTATAAAGCTTCGAAAATATACTCAAGAGTTTTTGTAACATAAAATTACCATATCTCAACCAGTATAGCGATCACGTGATCGCGAGCAGGGTATTCAAGACAGCCCCCGGGCCAGCTCCGTATCCTGACCCTGAAATATGTTCGTAGAGAGGAGGAAGGCCGGAACAGCTTTATCAGGTAAGAAGGATGGTGTGATTACCTACGTGAGATTCGAGCCTTTTGCCTTTTTATAATGTAAACTAGGCTATGTCCATCATAAAAATTAGTGGTTGGTTAAGAGATACGATCATTGCTTTGTGCCCAATATGGAGCAAATGTGGGAATTTAAATTTCATAGACTTTGAAGTATTTTTAGTTCTGTCTATTAAATCTTTGAAAGACTGAAAGTGATCGACCTAACTGAGTATACCGTAACCGCACATTGCCGTTTCAAAATGTAAACTAGGCTATGTCCATTATAACTGTTTGTGCTGGCAAAGAGATACAATTATCGTTTTGTGTCTAAAATGGAGTTAGTTTGTGAATTACATTTCCTAGACTTTGAAGCATTTTTAGTTTTAGTTTATTAAATCCTTAACAGACTGAAAGTGATTGATCCAACTAGGCAAACGACAAATCGCACATTGCCGTTTGATATCAGTCTAGTAGCTAAGGGACAGCCTATGCAGTCCCCAAAGATAAATGTGCCTAAAGTGTACACAATATCCTCGAGAGAGTAATACAACTAAGACTAAGATTATTAGACTAATAACCTTAGAATATAGATGGGAGTAGTTGAAATAAAACAACCTAACAAATTGTTCTAAAAGGCTGTTCTTTTTTAATTCGTTACAGATTTTAACCTTTGAGTTGCAATGCCAAGAGAGCAACATAATACGGTAATTTTCCAGCCTGCATTTAAAAATATGAGAGTAAAATCTACATGAAAAATTATACTCTATATATTTATTAAGTATAATATCTTTGTCTCACAGTATAACTCCTAAAGAGATATATTTGTACACTAACAAATGGAAGCATAATCACTGCTCACCTGATTTGTTGATGAAGGTATTCCTGTTGTTTTTTAATGGTATGCCCCTGGAATTTTTCATTAAAGTGCTCTATTGATTAATATTAAACATATATAGAGAGGTTGATATTCATTTTTTTTGTTTTAAAGGACGCTAATATATAGCTATAAACTTTATCGGTGGCTCCTACGAACGTATCATATGAGAGAAGAGTGCCACATGAAAAAGTATGCTATAATGAACGGATTATAATATGCCAATCACAAGTGGCTTTATATATATGAATTCCTTTGTTTGCTCTATGAATGCAGAGTAAAATATGATTAACTCTATTTTAGGTTATTCCTTATTTTTCTACAAAATCTACTGGAATAATGTGTCCCATCTGAATCACACTGGGGATACACAGTTATATTTTAAATAGGTAGGTCAAGATAAAGAAGGATCACGTTCTGTCTTGTACTCATTTCATACTGTTGAATTCGTATATGTCAAATTGAGGACATAGAATAATGCCTATTGTGTATTTTTCTGTCCTAAGTAGGACTGTAGATAGAGACTAATGCATTGATTTTTTTGTAAAAACTATTTTTTTTCGTGGATGTATAAACTAACAGATTTTTTGCATTGTTGAATTTTAAATTTTGTAGAAAACTCTGTCTAAAGAAGGTGGTTGATCCTAATTGCACCGAAACACCGTGTCGACTTTTGTGTAGTTTTCTTGCTTAGATAATCAACACAAGCATGATGTAACAATAGACTGTTTTTAACATATTTTTAATTATATGTGCTTTATGAGACAGCATCTCATCCATAAACCAGTAGTATTGGAGTTCTGGACTTTTTGGTTCCGTCCAGAGGTGTCAGGGACAACACCCGAAGACCCCGGAGTTCAACCTGTCTCGGTGCACAAAATTACAGAAACACGGGCTTCTCGATGGTGGCGTCAAAGACCAAAGGTTTATTACTGCAGGGACACAGAAGTCACAGAAACTACACATGGGCAGTATCTAGGAGCCTGTTCAATTTGTACAAAGAGGGTTGTTCCTTATATACTGAATATTGGGCTTCAGGCAAATTCTTTACATGTTAGCACATTCCAAAACCTTTGTGTCTTAAACAATAAATATTTGGCGTTGCACAGGAATCGTCAACAATATCTGATGTCAAAACATTACGAACGAGGGGTTCCCACTATTCCATCATAATCCCATGTCAACTTCTCATTCAAGACCCGGACCGCCTCATCGTAAATTTCGTTACCTCCCCCTAATAAAGGCCCAGTAGGAAAGGAGCAGAGCCAGGTGCAGAAGATAGAACAGTAGGATAAGAGATGTTTGTGGGTCGTAAATGGGCACGGTTACCGGCTTCGGCCGCCTAATCATGATCAGGCCAACGAACACGAGAACCAGTATAGCAGGACTGTCCTCAGGCTGGGGAGGCAGCTCTTGCCGAGTCATGCTGCCACAGCGTTGCTGGCCTAAGGTGCACGTGTCACTAGCAAGGTGAATTGCCGGCTAAAGCCTACGTGTCCTTAAATGAAAAGAGGTCATTGCGTGTCCATTGACTATGTGAGGGCAAGGAATACAAAATGGCTTCCTTGTTTTAAGATGGATGCCACGGGAAGAACAGAAATGTGTTTGTAACAGGAGTGCTCTTGCTCGTAGCATAGCGAAAACACCAGGATATACTAAATGGATCATTTGCGGTTCACTGATACCAAAATTATGTATTTGCGACTATGTTACAAACACGGGTAAAATCGTCACGGAACCTCAGCCCCTCCTTTTGCCCTTACATAGGCAATTACTCAGTCTATGTCAGAATCTAACTCTATGCTCATTAGGTCAGTGACATGTTGTTGCATCATCATCCTGTCTCGTGTCTTTTCTCCTAATGCAGGTGGTTTTCTGAAACAGGTTGCAGCACAGAGGCTACACAAAGCGGGACCACATTGGATAATAAGGCAGCATGAGAACAGAAATACTAGGATGACACCAATGACCATCAGAACCTTCCATCCCCACGCTGATACCAGAGTCCAAAACCACTCCATGAAGGACCAGTTTCCCTTGTCTACGTGTATAGAGTCGGAAATCTTGTGTAGCTTAGAGATCGCTTCATAGACGGTTGGAGCATTATTGGGAATAAAAACACAGCAGCTCGATTGGATCATTCTGCATACCCCACCTCGATCTGCAAGTATTACGTCTAGAACCATACGGTTCTGCAACGTCATGAGACGATCCGCCTGAAGCTCAGCTGTTAAGTTACTAAGGGCACCAGCAGTTTCTGTAATAGTAGATTCAACTACCCGTGTTAGTTGACGTAGATTTCTACTATTGGCCATAGGCCCCCAAAACGGAAGGAAACCTTTGAAGAAGTCTCCAGCTTCCTGACCAGCGGTATCTTCCTTGCTGAAGACACCCCTTGCTACTCTGGTCTTGTGATAATCAGAGGAAGCAGTGTATGTCGGAGGTAACAATCGAGCAATATAACATGAACCTGAGAAGTCAGCAGGCAGCCATGTATACGCTCTGTCTTGACAGATGAAGTAAGTACCCCTAGCAGTAAGGAAGGCAGGGGAGGAGTTAGACGGAAATACGTAAGTCTCAACGCACTCACTCCTCCCTAGCTGAGCTCTCAGATTTCTCCCATTTCCTTGCAAACAGACCTGACCTCGGTGAGGCACGACCCAGACTGAAGTGGAGCTTTTACGCTTGCTTTCTCCCAAACTAAGGTGATACTCGGTAGAGTTCCAACTCAAATACACCCGTAATTCATCTCTAGGGTAAGATGGAGTATTATTGACGTCTTTAATCATGTCAATAATTCCCTGGACTAAAGCTTTGTTGGCTGAGTTATATTTAGTGGACCGTGGTGGACGCGGAGGATAGGTCTCAAGGGCATATGAAAAAATGGTCTGAAAGGCCTGAAATGATCCATTGTAGCTAAAAGGCAAGACTAGATAGGGAATGCCTTTATCCATAGTGTGAGGTATCAAGCCACACACCCAGCAGTCTGTAGTATTAACTACCAGTTGGTGTTGATGCAAGAGCTGTACAAATGTATTGTTGATAAATTCTGAGCGTCGAGCTTGTTCGTGTTCAGGAAACGAGTGAAAAGAATGCATAGAAGAAACCGTAGAAGTAGTAGGATCAAGGGGAGGTACTGTAGTTACCGGCATAAAAATCAAATGTACACCAAAGATGATTCCACCCACCAACATTATTAAAACAATTAAAAATGTAACTGCACATTGCATTAGAAAGCATTTGCTGTGAAGTATTCGGTACAGTCTATTTCTGCGAACATAAATTACATTCATTCGTTGCAGCTCAGGAAGCTCCATCTTCTACAATCCGCTCGTGACCACTGATGATGTGTACGTAGATGAAAATGCCTCTATCAGCCCTGGGAGTTCCCAGAACTAACAGAAAGATCGACCTTATGTCTGACCCCCGCAGATTCACCTAGGCACACAGCCACGACCCTACGGCTACCCAGACGGCAAGGCAAAATTTAAAACAAAAAAATAATAGCAAACTTCCTGGCTGGAGGCAATGTATAGAAAATTCAAATCTGAAAATAGGCAGTTTCCTGCTTTATTTGTCCATATTGCGAGGTCGCAAGTTGTATCTCAGTTTTGCAGGAGCTGTCTGATCTGGAAACAATATATTTTCAGCCGACGCTGTAATGTTCGCGTTTGCAGATGACAAATGTTCTTTTGGTGCAGATGGCAAGTGTTCAGGGTTCAAAAGAGCAGTTTCAGGAGGAGAGTCAGAGTTTGATGTATCAGTGATCAGTTCTGCATCACTGAAAGGTATGAACCTGGGGACTTGTTCTGTTTCAGAGGCACCGATTCCTTTCTTTACCCAGTTGTCGTAAGGAAGTGGCAGAGGCACACGTTTGACATGTGTCGTATGGATCCAGTTCTTCCGTCCGGCCAAACGAATAGCAGTTCTCGTTGCCAATAAGACTTGGAAAGGGCCGATGAATCTGGGCTGAAGATTTTTCGTTCTTGCAAAATTTCTAATGACTACTTGATCCCCAGGTTTCAGCTGATGACCTGGACTCTCCGGTGGCTTTGGCAATGCATCGAAAACCTGTTGGTGAATAAGGCTCAATTTAGCAGTCAAGTCGAAAAGATAATCAATTAACATTGGGTATTCCAGCTGCTTAAATTCTTTCGGTCTAGGTACCCCCCAAACATTTGCAGGACGACCAAAAACTATTTCATATGGACTAAGCCCTACTCTAGAATGTACAGTTGCTCTTGTTGATAGCAAAGCCAAAGGCAATGCATCTGGCCAGGGCAAATTCGTGGATGCTTGTATCTTAGCAAGTTTCAGTTTAAGGGTGCCATTGTAACCCTCAACTAAACCCGCGGACTGGGGATGATTCGCACTGTGGAACTTCTGTCTAATCCCTAGGCCGGCACACACACTCTGCATAACTTTCCCTACGAACTCACTTCCGTTATCTGACCATACAATCCGTGGCATTCCGAATCTGGGGAAGTATTCTTTAAGGAGGATTTTGGCAGTGGACAAAGCAGTATTGTCCTTTAGCGGGTATGCTTCGATCCATCTGGAGAAAGCACAAACTACCACCAGGACGTATTTCAGATTATTACAACGATCCATGTGAATGAAGTCTAGCTGGATCACTTCAAAGGGGCAGGAAGGAGGAGCGAAGTGACCTGCAGGTGTGGGGATTCCCTTGCCAGGATTATGCATCAAGCATACCATACAATTTCTCACCACTCTCTCTGCACACTTACTAATCCCATCATTCTTCCAAACTGGAGCCAACATCTTACAAATCCCTTTTGAACTGATGTGCGCTGTTCCATGTGCCATCGTTACTACTGCAAGCACATACGCATCAGGCAACATCCAACGCTGTTGTTCCGACAAGTCAATCCAACACCCACTCGAGTCCATTTTACCCGTGCTCTCTATCCATGCACGCTTTTCCTCCTCAGTCGCCTCTTTCTGAATTTCTTTCACGCTTTCCACTGTGTCTTCACACATTCCAGACTCAGAAATCCATCTTGCAGACGTTGCAACATACATTCTACTCATCATATTTCTAGCTGTCTGTTTTGCAGTCTCATCAGCAAAAGCATTCCCACGACCAACATCATCCGTGATTGCTTTATGAGCACTGCATTTCACAATCGCAACTTCAGTCGGCAAGGTTAGAGATTCCAACAAGTCATTAACTAGCTGGCCATGTTGAATCTTAGTCCCATGGGACGTAATGAAACCTCTCTCTTTCCACAAACGGCCAAAACTATGGGCCACGCCGAATGCGTACTGACTATCTGTGAACACATTCACTCTCTTTCCCTTAGCTAAAACGCACGCTCTTGTCAGCGCGATCAATTCTGCAGCCTGGGCAGAATTCTGACTCACTCTCGCAGTCTCCACAATCGTACTCAAAGTCGTTACTGCATAGGCAGCAGTCACATCACCATTCTCCAATTTGAAGCAAGACCCGTCAACATACAACGTGCCATCTGGATCTGATAATGGAGTGTCTTTTAAATCAATTCGTCCTTTTGTTTCTTCCTCAGTTTTAAAACAACAGTCGTGTGGTTCGGAATCACTCGACTCTTGGCTAGTCGGCAACAATGTTGCTGGATTCAATACATTACATCTTTTGATCTGAATATGACTTGCTAGCAGTGTCAGTTCGTAACCTGATAATCTAGCACTGGTAAGGTGTTGCGTCTTGGTTCGATTCATGAGTGTATCCACAGCATGAGGAACCATAACCACTAGCATGTTGTTCATTACTAAACCAGCAGATTGCCGAATGGAGGCTGCAGCTGCGGCTGTAGCTCTCAAGCAACTAGGCAACGCTCTAGCTACCGGATCTAATGTTGATGAAAAATACGCACAAGGGCGTTGTTTATCACCGAATTTCTGTGTCAACACACTCAACGCGCAACCTTCTCTCTCATGGACATAGAGCGTGAATGGTTTACTGTAATCGGGTGTACCCAATACAGGAGCTGAACACAGTGCATTTCGTAACTCAGAAAAACTCTCCTGGCATTCGGCAGACCATGGCACTGGACTCGGAACATTTTTCCCAGTCAAAGCTACCAACGGTTTCGCCAAAAGAGAAAAATTTGGGATCCATTGCCTACAATATGAGGTAATACCTAAAAAGGCACGTACTTCTCTCTGCGTGCTAGGAACATTCATCTGTGTAATTGCTTTTATTCTCTCTGGGGTCAACTTCCTTCCCTCCTTTGACAAGAGATGACCTAGGTAGGTCACTTCTTGGCAACAGTATTGCATTTTTGAAGGTGACACCTTGTGATTCAAATTTGACAAGTGATGCAATAAGGAAATTGTAGCTGTTTTGCAAGTTTCCTTGTCATCGGCAGCCACTAGAAGATCATCGACATATTGTATTAAAGCAGAACCAGGAGGAAGTACAAATGAGTCTAACTTGCTTTTTAATGCTTGACTGTAAATGGATGGGCTTTCACAATAACCTTGTGGAGCGCATTTAAACCTGAAGCTTCGTCCTCCTAGAGAGAAACCGAAGATATCTCTGCTTTCCTCGGCTATCGGAATGCTGAAAAAGGCATTTTTCAAGTCGATAACTGAAAACCATGCTGCTGTAGCAGGAATCAACGTTAACAATGCAGTAATGTCTGGAACCACAGGAAACTGTGGAATCACAATTTTATTAACCTCTCTAAGATCAATTACAAATCTATATACTGGAGGTTTTGTTGGGTCAGTTCGTTTCAGAATGGGCAGTACAGGACTATTACAGACATTACCTCTAGTTTCTTCTATAACGCCTTTCTTGATCAGATCTTGTACTATCAGTAGGAGCGCACGCTCACCTTCACTAGATATTCTGTATTGTGGAATTCGTGGAAATTTTACATTCGCTTTCAAAGTTACTACATATGGTGGAATTTCCAAAAGACCTACATCATTAGGACCAGTCGCCCAAAGAGTATCAGGGAGTGAACGCAGCTCTGGTGGGAGTGCATCCATCGACAAGTACATTGGAGAGATGATTCTTTTACCCAACGTAAGCTGTACTCCTTCTGGAGAACAGTACAATGTCGCATATAGGCGTTTTAATAAGTCTAAACCAAGCAGATTTTCATTACAACCTGTCGTCAAAATCAGGGGTGCTTTCAATTGTCGGGGTCCAACAGAAATAGACAAAGGACCAGAAACAGGGTTGTGAACAGGGGCGCCTGAAAAACCTACTGAAACGTTTGTTGAGCCAGACAAAGGTGCGCCAGGGAGTTTCGCATGTATGATAGAACTTTTTGCTGCACCAGTATCCAACAGAAACGGTTCGACTATACCTGATGTTGCTACTGCGACATAAGGCCCACTCTGATCTACTGGAACTGATACTACTCCCTCTCTTTGTCCATGGCTGTCCTAGTACTCCCTTGGCTGAACTTCCTCACTAGCTTCATAGTAATCTTCAACATGATATTGTTGAGACTTATTCTGTTGGGCAGATTGTCCATTTCGTTGGTCGAAATAATTAGAAGGGCGATCACTTGTCTGTGGAGGCATAGCACCTCTTCCTCGACCTCTAGAGTTCTGCATATAACCACCACGACCTCTTTGAGCTGCCGCAGCATTTTTTTGTGCCCGTACCGGACACTCAGTCTTATAATGGCCTTCCATTTTGCAATAAGCACACTGATTCCATTGGTACTGTGGCCTCTGAGAATTATACTCCGTTCTTTGATATGACCCTTGCTGTGTATTGGTCTGATTGGTGCGAGGCGGATATGCTTGCTGTAAAAGAACTTTAGTTTTTAACTCTTTCGTCTTTTTATCTGATTTTTCTTTCTCCTCTTTGTCCCTATTTTCATAGTACTGGGCAGTAGCAAGTATTTGCGCAGTCGTAGAGACAGCCCACGCACTTTCAGAATTCTTTAATTTACCACTAAGTTCTGGCAACAGATTGTGCACAAATTTATCAACAAATAATCTCTGGCCTCCTTCTGTGCTCATATCCTGACCACTGTGATCCACGAAAGTCTCCTCGAATCTTGTGAAAAAGTCGGAGACGCTTTCGTCTTTCTTTTGTTTGCACGCAGACAATTTGTCCCAGTTAACGCGTAATGCTGGCATTAGGGTCTTCATTAAGTCGATTATTTTACCGGGCAAATTAGCAATTAAGGGTTCAGGTTTAGAACCACCTATTTGTTGACCATCCGCTGCAATTATAGCTGCCCAATCACCACCTAGGGCAACTGGATGATTCTCTTTACGAATTTTAGCCCAAATTGGTTGCGGTACTACATTACCAAATAGCAGATCTATGTCAGCTAGATTTAATACACAAGCGTCAACTGTCTGAGCCAACTCTTTGTAGTACCCTGCAGGATTTTTACGCGGATCTGGCAAGGCCTGTTTCACTGCTAATACTTCAGCTCGCTTCCATGGAATATGTATCCATACTCTCTGGAATTGGGCCGGAGCGGCTGCAATACCAAGGTTGACATTAGCTTGCACAGCTTCACGCCAAATTGGTGGAACCTCTCTCATTGGATATTGACGACTTTGTTTCGTACTACGTTTCTCTGACTCCCTCGGAGAACGAAGGGATGGGTCATTCCTATAACTTAAAACCAGTTCCATCGCTTCTTTTATATTTTGTCCAACTATCATACCTGCAGCAAACTCTTTCTGAACATTAATTAATTCTTCTAGATTTGATTCAGGGTCATCCTCTTCAAATTCCTCACGTAGAAGGAAACACATTTCATCGAACACATATCGTTGTGTCGGTTCATTCCATTGCATAAACGTATCTAATACATCTTGTACATTATATCTTCCAACTTTCGAAATCCATCTAAGAGCAGTGGAATCTAATATCCCTCTTTCTTCAGTACTGGGAAGCTGACTACGTCTCTGCACAGAGTCAGAGGTAGGAGTCTTAATCAGAGTTTTATAGAAGGGAGATAGAATGTTAGAGACAGAATCAGTGATTCTTCGACGAACAGAAAGTGGAGTCATAATATTAGCAGAAGCAGTAAATAGAGTAGCAGTTGGAACAGATAGATTAGAAACAGTAGGAGTAGCGGGCAAAACAGCTTGTGAACTAGCAGGTGTGAGCGATACAGGCATAGGTAAAGAAGCCGGCAACCCTGAAAGAGGGGGTGCCGAAGGAACATTAATAGTGACCACAGGAGGTACAGGAACTTGATTCAGAGGAGCGGGAACACCAGGTTGTCCAGCAACCGGTAATTAAACATTCGGTATAGGTGGAGCCGTAGCACCCTGTGCATACGGTGGGGGTGATCGTAACAAGTAAGACAACAGGGGATCCTTTTCAGGGTCCTCTACTATCTTAGCTGTACTTGATGGCAAAGCAGGATAGCACTTGTCTATTGCTAAATTATGCTCTCTATTGACCACCTCCATCGCTTTCTCAGACTCGTTGAGTTGCAGCTGCTTAGCAGACTGTTCTAAAGTCAACTCTTGCTCTTTCTGTTCTTTTTTCAACTTTTTAATTTCTCTCTGTTTAGATTCTTTTCGCCAATAACGGAAAGAATCAAACATTGCCGGCCGGGCTTTCTTCTTGAACAATTTCGTTTCTAAATTATCAAGAACTTGAGGTTCGAAACTACCATGCAGTGGCCAACTAAGAACACCATCTTTCTTAGTGTAGTGGATCCATACCTCGTTATAAGAGATAGGGCCCACACCAAATTTGCAATATAGATCATAAAGGGGAGTTCCAATCGGAGGAACCAAACACGAGTCCTCCAACTGGGAATCACTGTTGCAACTAAAACAAGACAACATACAATTTTTCCGACTTACCATTTTATAACCCGGAACACAAAACAGACGAAACACAAATTAAAGAAAGGTGCGCACTTGAACCAAGAACTTAGGCCTACCAGAACTGACAAACGTATCGATACCCGAACTGAAGTGAATGATTATCGTAACCAGAATAACCAACGACAATCTTATAAAACCGAACCAAACCAAAAACTAAAAGGATTATCCAAACAGGAGCAACCCTTACGAAGTAACCAACTATCAACCACTTAATACTTAACTGAGGCACTGAAGACGTCACCAAGGAGAAACCCGTCACGTCTCGCCGTACTAAGGACTGCACCTCGGGTCCAAGACAGGGCGACGGTCAAGGCAACGAACCACTGCAGCCGTCTGAACGGGAACCCTCATGGAAGAGAACGTCGGGCCACTTTTGCGATATGCCGGGATCGATGAAGTGGGGCGCCTCCCTCTGAAATCTTCACACGAAGCTTCTCGAACTCTTCAGGCTTTTGGACCGGTACCGAATGACGTCGCCCCACGTTGGGCGCCAATTGGAGTTCTGGACTTTTTGGTTCCGTCCAGAGGTGTCAGGGACAACACCCGAAGACCCCGGAGTTCAACCTGTCTCGGTGCACAAAATTACAGAAACACGGGCTTCTCGATGGTGGCGTCAAAGACCAAAGGTTTATTACTGCAGGGACACAGAAGTCACAGAAACTACACATGGGCAGTATCTAGGAGCCTGTTCAATTTGTACAAAGAGGGTTGTTCCTTATATACTGAATATTGGGCTTCAGGCAAATTCTTTACATGTTAGCACATTCCAAAACCTTTGTGTCTTAAACAATAAATATTTGGCGTTGCACAGGAATCGTCAACAATATCTGATGTCAAAACATTACGAACGAGGGGTTCCCACTATTCCATCATAATCCCATGTCAACTTCTCATTCAAGACCCGGACCGCCTCATCGTAAATTTCGTTACCTCCCCCTAATAAAGGCCCAGTAGGAAAGGAGCAGAGCCAGGTGCAGAAGATAGAACAGTAGGATAAGAGATGTTTGTGGGTCGTAAATGGGCACGGTTACCGGCTTCGGCCGCCTAATCATGATCAGGCCAACGAACACGAGAACCAGTATAGCAGGACTGGCCTCAGGCTGGGGAGGCAGCTCTTGCCGAGTCATGCTGCCACAGCGTTGCTGGCCTAAGGTGCACGTGTCACTAGCAAGGTGAATTGCCGGCTAAAGCCTACGTGTCCTTAAATGAAAAGAGGTCATTGCGTGTCCATTGACTATGTGAGGGCAAGGAATACAAAATGGCTTCCTTGTTTTAAGATGGATGCCACGGGAAGAACAGAAATGTGTTTGTAACAGGAGTGCTCTTGCTCGTAGCATAGCGAAAACACCAGGATATACTAAATGGATCATTTGCGGTTCACTGATACCAAAATTATGTATTTGCGACTATGTTACAAACACGGGTAAAATCGTCACGGAACCTCAGTATCCAAGACCACCTGCATCCGATGTCTAGAACTACAGCATTACACATCACAAGAATGGAATCCCGCTGCATTCTATATTCTCTCTCCTGTATTTAGCATCAGGAGAAGCTGGAGACCTTTCAAAGTGGTGGGGGCGAGCGAAGTGCCACACCACCTCCAAAAACACAAGAACACATTTTCCCATACTAAAACAACTCTCCCTCAAAAGTCTACATAAACACACTCCCATCCTCTGAAAAAAACGAAACTACATTAATTACACATTACATTCATGAAATAAAACTAAAGTGTACTTACCAGCAAACTCCGTGTCCTCATCGCTGTCCTTCTTTAGGAAACCTAACTTTACTACTACTAAACTGAAAAAAAACCTAACTTTACAACTTTTGCTATTCACAAAAGGCATTTAGTAGTAGTAAAGTCAGGATTCCTAACTTTACTACTACTAAATGCCTTTTGTGAATACCGAAAGTCGGAAAGTTAGGATTCTGTCTCTGATTACTTTTGTGAATCGGGCCCATCATGATTAAGTAACGATTCAAATTCTTTTTCAACAACTTCTTGCAGATGAAAAACAATTTGTCTCTGAGCAACAGGATCAACGCACATAGACGTTATTACTCGGGTACTGTTCATACTCAGGGGATGTATGAGTACAATGTGCCGACTTATAATCAATTTGATCAGGCCTTTTCCGACCTGGATACACAGGACTGACAATCACACAGGATGGTTAATGTCAATGAATGTGAGGGAAACATATTAGAGGATACATTAGTTTCTCGATTACCTACCATGATGGAGAAGCCAGACGTTGAGGAATTAAGGAATACGCAGTCATCTGTATTAGTTGACCACCAGCTACAGGTAAAGGGTGATATAGGACCCGCACCAACTGGCTGTACTGACATATCCGAAACTGTCTACAATGCCAAGAGAAGCAAAAATTATTTTGACCTCAATGTCCTGAGTTGGAACGTTGCAGGCCTTGAATCAAGGTTAGCTGACATAGACTGGTTGCGTATAATATCTTATCAAGATGTCATAATGTTTCAGGAAACATGGGCTACACATGACCTGTATATAGAAGGGTTCCATTGTTTTAGCTCAACAGCACCTAAACCCGATTTTGGCCGTGCATCTGGGGGTTTATGTATTGGGATTAGTATAGCATCTGGCGGGAGTATTAAGGTGATACCCACCAATAGTCCCAATATACAAATACTGGAATATACAAGACGGGCCCCTTTTTATCTAATTAATTTTTACAATAATGATTTCTATTCCGTTCCAAATAGGAACTTTATTGAGCTTTTTAGAAACATTTCTAATTTAGACAGACAGCAAGGTTCAGATGAGTGTATCGGGATCCTTTTAGGGTGTGATTTTAATGCTAAAGTTCCAACTGAACTACGAGGTATGAATACACCATATGCAGATCCAGCTGTACAAAGGGGTTTGGAACTAGATACTTTCTTGAGTGAGCATTTTCTTACTAATGTAGTGGATTTGGTTGGAACTGAATCCATTCAATCTTCAACAAATCAGCAGGCACCGACATTTAGAGGAAGGGATTGTTTTTCAACCATTGATTTTATTTTTGTTTCCCTTTGCCTTGCAGACCACCTACTGGCCGCTGAGGTTTATGTAACAGACTTCGGGGATCATAATCCCCTTAAAGTGGTACTAAGACTAGCATCCCACCCCGTGTATACCATCTTTCATGGGGCTAGGGACATCACTCCCTCAGCAGACAAATTCAGATTAAAATGGAGGGGGGTTGATAGTGGTAACATTCTCCAGATTTTATCAGAGGGGCATATGCACCTAATTACATTATGTCTTTCAACAAAAGGTTCTCAATTAAGGGTTATTGAAGACTTCACCAAACTTTGTTCTGTGATCAGATCCCTCCTGTCAGTGCCACTCTCTCAGGATGTAAAAGAACCGAGGTGGTTTGATCACGATTGTTCGGAGGCCAATAGGAGCATACGCAAGGCTTTAACCTCTAAACCAAGGTGCCGTGCAGATGTAAGGATAGCCAGGAAGAGGTACAAAACCGCGATAAGTGAGCGGAAGGGCGTTATCCTTGGTGAACGCTGAGAAGCACTATCAGAGTCAGCTCTGCTCACCAGGTCTGGCTGTCAATCCAGTCCGCGTTTTGCCTGTTGCCGAGAGCCTGCTGCTGCTGGTCAGATTGAGCTGCGAGCCGAGAGCCGCCCACAGAGACTGCTGAAAACCGCCGAAAATCACCCTGTCGGCCATCGGCCATCTCCCCGACCAGCGGATACTGGTTGTGGCAGCGGAGAAGGGGGACAAGCGGGAAGTTAAGCGGCCGGGCTAAGAAGCCGGGAAACAAAGCGGCAATGCGGCACGGTGGCCAAAGTTGAAAGAAGCCCGCCCATGACCCTGCCTCTGGCTCGCCCCTGACTTTCACCTCACAGCGAGCCGCGCAGCACAGCATCCGCGGAGAAAACCGGAGAGAGGGGCTCAAGAGGGGCCGAGAGCTAATAGCCTTCAGCGCCTGCATTGCCTTCATCGCCAGCCAGCCTGAGGTGAGCTCGAACTAATGCCTATTGCAGAATCCACTGCTGATTACCTGGATTACCTGGATCCTTGTCTCCACCGCCACTCTGCTTTTAACCGCTTGTTAAACCGGCTAACCCCCGATGGCTGCTGTCGCTGCTCTCCATCCACTTGCCCGCCTTGCCTGCTCGCTGCCCGCCTTGCTGACCTGTTCCAACTCTGCTGCAGCTCTCTGTGTTGGCGGCGGGGGGGGGGTTCCTGGCGTTCTCCCGGTGTCTGTGAGCTGGGAAGGGGCGAGACTAGAAGGGGAGCGGGCAGACAGGCTGTGGAGTTGGGAATCCTGCAAGCCAAGGGGAGTGAGAAGCGGCGCCCAATACTTCCGGAGACCACTAAAGTACCAATGTACCAATGCACTAATGCATTAGAGGAAACTTTGAGCTCCACTGGCTACCTGTAACCCTTGTGGTGACTCCTAAGTCCGGAGGTACCTCTCCTCTCTGCGGGGGCCTATTGTTGTGTCATGGGAAACAGCTACAAGGGCCCACCCCAGCCGTACCTTCTGTGTGCCTGTGTGCCTGCCTGTATTGTCAGCCACTGGAACCACAGGGATCACAGCTGGGAAAATTGCGCTAATAGCGCCAATAGTCAGCATTAAGGCCGCTGTCCACTCAATTTCGCTTGCCATCTTCTGGTCAATCCTCCAAACCTTGCAAACTCAGGGCCGACAGGCTCAACAATGAGGTCAGGACGGGTCCGAGGAGGCCCAACGAGCAAAGGAGGAATAAAAAAAACGCAAACAAAAAGCAAAGTCGCTTGAGGAAACTAAAGAGATTTCGCCAGCCAAACTCAAGCCTACGACACAGAGCTCCCTAATCGACATATCATTGGACAAATCCGCTTCAAACAATTCATACAATATCGCCAAAACAGAAAGGAGCATTAAAACAAAAACTTGCCAAACCTCGTTTCAACCTAAAATCTACACAAAGTTCTGCTTTTTAAAAAATGCGGGGGATACCTTATTTTCAAAGATCAAAGAAGCATTGGGTTTACAATCACCCCTCGAACCATATCAACTCTCACAGCCCTATCAGTTCAGCGGCACACAGCCCTCAAAGGCTAATGACAACAGCAATGCAAACCCCAGCTCTATATCTAAAATCTCACCTCAAACAACAACAACCCCCCAGAGCAAAAATTGCCGGTCAGGGGAAATTACTGCATCGGCAGGATCCACAGCCGGAAGGAAATTGATTATAGACGCCAACCAAATCCAAGTACATTGGCCAAACAATGCAAAAGATATGTTATCAGGATCACTAGATGACAGTAACATTAAAACCTGTGACAACGCCGAGAGCAACAGTACGATTAAAGAAAGAAGCCCTGTGGCTACAAGCTGCCCCAGAGAAATCAATAACAAGGAGGATGCTGAAAATAACGATCTATCCCTGGCAATCCTTGGCACTTCTCACAAAGAACAAGAGAAAGGAGAAAAGTGGACGGCGAAGATACAAAATAAAACAGATAGGCAATCGAGCCCAGCTTCAGAGGTGATAGAAATATCCTCTTATCTGGGGAAGGAGGAATGGGAAGACCTCATCGCTGCATATTCCCAGGACCACAGTAGTAGTAGGACGGCCTCAGTCACATGGACCACGACAACTGATGGCCGCCAGGAACATCCAGCGGAAGCAGGCACGCTAGAGGGAGAACAAAACTGCAAGGGTCCACCAGAAAGGCAAGAAGAAACCCCAAAACATACCAGGCAGGAGAGCGCCTGGCCCAGCCTCCTAAACACAGTACAACTCCTGGTGGAAGCCCTCCACTACCAATCGGAGAAAATGGACGTTCAATTAACGTTATTAGATACTTTAGCCGTGTTTGTGGTTGCCATAGACGGGAAGCTGGGCACACTAAACACGCTTCTCCAAAGCAAATTCGATCATCTCCAAGACGCAAATAGGATCATCAACAGTGGGTGCGGATGCGGCCCAATCGTTGATAAATTATCTACCCTTCCAACATTACTGACCGACCTGTGCACACAACTCAAAAGACCTGCTCAGCAAAGCTGTATGCCGGGCTTGGACACACAAGGATATCTAAAAACAAACGACACCAAAACCGCTCCCTCCAAACATACAGAGGTTATTGAAATAGGAACATCTGGTGCAGAATTAGAAACTGCAAGAAACACTGAACTGCCGGGCACAGGCACACAATGCCATCCTAAAAAGAATGATCTATCAAAAAGGATCGAGCCAACGAAATTGGACCAACGGCCCCTTTACTCACGGATACTGTGGACAAAGACAACACAGATCTTAAAATGAACGCCAAACAGAGGCGAGCAAAAAAACGCAAAGGCAGGAAATATAAACTCTGCTCAAAACGTGAAGGATTTACACAACTTTTTGGGCAAGTTATTGCTGCAGAGCAAACTACCCCCCAATCTGGGGGAGAGACAAGAACACCCAAAACCCCGGGGAAGAAACAACATCAAATCAAACTTCCAACAAAAGGGGACATACAACTGTGTGTTTGGAAAAACCAGCCACCACCAAATACGAAGAAAAAGAAGCCCCTGCTCTCCATAGCAAACCCAAACCCTTTTGTCTACAGCCATCTGGGAACAGCACAATGCCTATCAATCTTGACCTGTCAAAGGCACTAAAAAACAACACGAAGCGTAGTTCCAATCCCACGCAAAATATAAAACAAGGAATACCCTTGGATGCAAGGGGTACAGGGGATGGGAACAAGTTAGGGCTCGCTAACCAAAGTCATGTCATAGAACTGACGGATAGCCAACTATCCGCCATCACCCAAGCAACCGCGCCAATACATATACGGACAGATCATACAACACTAGATCTGGCACCCGTAAATCTATCAGACAATACGCACCGCCCCCGGTGGGACGGGGAGAACCACAAAAAATCTGAATTTCCTGACTTTGATCAGCGCGCTCACGATCAAGCTCTGGGCGTGGCAACCAACATCGATGCACATCAAGCAAAAGCAAGACCAATACAATGTGCGGACCTGAAATCATCATTTAACACCTACAAAGGAAGCTGGGCAACAAATGACCAAGGGAAAACTCCAGACGGTATATGGTTTAACCCAGACTTCATCTCCAAAGGAAGACACAACATACTTAACAGAGGCAACATTCTACGGCTGATATCCCACATCCCCTCCCTGGCAGACGTGGTAAGCTCAGACCTGGTTTCGGTCGAATTCATAGATGAAGAAGGTACGGGTAGGGAAGCAATGAAGGCGACCTGGGCCTCCGGAGTAACATCGCAGAAAATCCTTTCTGAAGCTAAGGTATTCAAAACCTGGGGCATTACGATAAAACCATACATAAAGCCAGGATACCCGGACATACTAAATCCAGGAGTGAAGCCGGAGTTGAGGGAAAACGCAAGCAGCTTCAGAACCTCGGTTCTCAGAGGTGCGGTAGGGCCTTGTGGAACAGGCAAAGATGACCATACCGAAAACACTCGTTGGACAAGAGCTGATAGGGTAGCTCTGACTGAGCTGCCAGATCAAAGATGGATCGTGAGAACCATAAAAAACAATAATTGACAAACAGGTCAAAATCCACGGGTGCACAAGCATGACCACTAAGTATTTGCTCATGGAACATTAATGGCCTAGCCACTAAAATCTCAGATCAAGAATTCATAGACTATATAAGATCGTTCGACATAGTGGCCTTACAGGAAACATGGCTCCCCGAACCCCCACATCTTCAGGGGTACCTACGCTTCTTCTCAAGCGCCGAAAGGACAGCTATTTATGGGTACCTGAAGGGCGGTCTAGTAACATACGTAGCAACTACAAGTTTTGTAACGGTAGAAGAAATCGGGCCCTCTTCGGCAGCAGCCCTGGCAGTTAAGCTGCTTCCAGCAGCTCCGGGTTTAGGTAAAGCCGACACTGACTGCATCCTGATTAATGCCTATATCCACCCCAAAAGGAAAAAAAAGGCAGCAAAGGAATTATACAACTTCTTGGAGGAATGCATCATGGGAAGATCAACAACAAATCACTGTGCCTGCCCTTACAACAAGGTGAACTGTCCCATCTATTGGTTATTTCAAATGTTCCAGTAGTGGGTGTGTCTTACTCCTACTACCTGTTTCAGTGTCTCATATCACTCTCTGTTTGGATGTTCATATCTAAAAACAAATGTGTGTGTGGAAACTACTTCCCTGTGCTGTTCTAATATCCTACTCTACCCTTCTCTAGTGAAAAAAGGGGAGGGGGGTTGGCAACGCCTCACGGGAGTAACCACCAAGGGGGTTTGTCAAACTGGTACTCGCTTGACTCCCCGCTATATCATCATCAGCAGTTGCCAACCTTGAAAATAAAGGGGATAAAACTGTGCACAAAAGAAACTCAGTGTAGTTATGTGAGTGACCCACCTAAGTGATAAGGCCTATCCTCCAAAACATGAGTTATAGGACCTACTCGATTAAAAAGAACTGGGCTCCACTAGCACTTCCCACTTTATTCTTTGCCGTGTGCCTGTTCTAATAAAAAACCAACATGTTTCATCGCCGCGTTATACATTACCGGCGATTTCATCAGGGTTGTTCTGGGTCAGCGTAATTCTTGCACTTATTTTATTGATTTTCTCCCTTTATTGTACCTAAATGCACATATGGAAATAGAAAGTGTAACACACACACATATATTACAGTTCAGCCAAAGTGTCTCAAAAGGGTAGTTTCTGCCACCGTTAAGAAAATCTTTCTTATACATTACCAGGTAGCCTTATGTTGTGGTGCATTCCAGGCTCCCGTAGAAGAAAATGCTTATAAAAGAACCCCTTCTATCCGTATGTGGGTTCGCGTGTTCGCCCTTTGGTCGATGTCTAAAAAGTCGAGTAAAATATATTTTAAGTATGCTGCTGTTAGAATTCTCAGTGTTCCTCTCGAAATATTAACTTTTGCTGTTTGTCTCTGTGCTCTTCGTATTTCTAGTTGTACAGCCCTTGCCCCTATATGTACCGGCTGTGCTGTACCATAAATGCGTGTTCCTTTTAACCCCTGCTATTATTCGTTAACTGACAAGGACCTCATGAAACATCAACATACGGCGGCCGGAACACTCACATTCTACCGTGTTGTTACCCATTAGAACTACCTCATGTCTATCTCCCTGTCTCACCCACAGCGTCTGTGTCCTCCTTACCGCTTGTGCAGTCTGTTGTGGCCTCCGCTCACCCTGCTCGTTCGCGTTAGTCATCGGAACGTCTGTTATTTGAACAAACCCAGCGGAACTTCCTGATCACGTGTCTGATGCATTACGTAAAGATGACGTGGTTTACTATGCTAGCGGGTCGGCCATTTTGGAATGGGTCCCCGAGTATCGTGTTTATCTGTAGTTCATGGCGATGTCTCATTTATAACTTTATTAAACCATGTTGTTATTGGGGACATGTCAATTACTTCTGCATTAATGTGTCGGTCTTTCTTTTTATATATCAAAGTGTTATGGTTAAATACTCATTCAATGTCCCACTCTTATATTCTATATAGTGGGTGCTTCTTGCTCTTGTGATTACCATATCGACCTCATTTTCTGTGGTGGTATAGATTTTGTTTATCACCTTTGATGTAATGTACATGATGTGTGCGTCCCTCCTGCACAGTTTTCATTATGGTCTAATACATTTTTGTCGCTACTGTGCAGTCTGGCGTCCCTGCTTTAATCAAGTTGACTGGAATTTGTGCCATTCAATAGTATCGTTCAATCCTCGTTCGTCTGTAGATTCTTCAAAAATCCAGCGGGCTTCTTTTTTATGGAGTATGTTGTCCATGTTGTATTGGTCTCCTCGTACTGTTTCGATTACGATCCAACGCAGATCCCTGGGTTGGTGTTTTAGATTCATGAAATGCTGCACCAGTTTGGTCGTCAATTTTGCAGTTTTCAGGGTACTGAGATGCTCCTGAATCCTGATCTTTATTTTTCTTGAGGTGAGTCCAATTTAATGTAGATTACATGGGCAGGTAAGTCTGTAAATCACATTGGTTGTGTTGCAGTTGCTAAAAGTGTTCAAGTGCCATTCCCTGCCGCTGGCTCTGGTAAATGATTTCACTTTACTTGTGAACCCACAAACTGTGCAACTGCCACACGGATAGTGCCCTGATGGAATATTGGATTCTTTCAACACCGGGACTGTACGCGAGTGGACCAGCCGGTCTCTCAGGCTTGAGGATCTTTTAAAGGCGAACCTTGGTTGTGGCATCTGCTTAAGACTGGTATCTAGTATGTGCCAATGTTTCTTAATTATTTGGCGAATCTTAGTAGATTGCGGACCAAAAGTAGTGACAACAGGTATGCATTCTTTCTTTTCTCTAGTTTGTTTCATGAGTAAGGCTTCTCTTGGGGTGTTCAATGCCCGTTTACGTGCTTGTTTCACTATTTTAGCGGGATAAGCACGGGCAGTTAATTTTGCTGCCAGATCTTCTGTCTGCTCAAGGTAGCTGGCTGTCGTAGTACAGTTTCTCCGGTACCTCATGAACTGTCCTACCGGGAGATTATCCCGAAGGGCCCTTGGATGAAATGATCTGTAATGTAACAGTGAATTCTTATCCGTGGGCTTCTGATGGACCGTCGTTATCAATGAGTTCTCTGTTGCGTGTATGTCCAGATCTAGATATGTGGCCTTCCGTCGGTCTATGTTCCAAGTGAATCGCAGGCACCGGTCCAAGTTATTGAGCCAGATTAGGAACTGGTCCAATGTATCCGCAGTACCCCTCCAAATACATAGGATGTCGTCAATGTATCTCTTCCAGAGGACAATGTTCCTCTGGAAGAGATTGGATTCATGATGGATGTAGTTTGTCTCGAATTGCCCGACGTAGATGCAGCGCGTGCCCTGGGGCAATGTGAATGGTTTTATGACACGGCACCAACCTTCGTGCTCCAGTGCATAGAACTTGCACTCACCCGCAACTTCTTCACTTACAAAGACCAACTGTACCTCCAAACATCGGGGACCTCGATGGGAGCCACCTTTGCCCCAAGCCTGGCATGCATCCACGTCGGGCAATTCGAGACAAACTACATCCATCATGAATCCAATCTCTTCCAGAGGAACATTGTCCTCTGGAAGAGATACATTGACGACATCCTATGTATTTGGAGGGGTACTGCGGATACATTGGACCAGTTCCTAATCTGGCTCAATAACTTGGACCGGTGCCTGCGATTCACTTGGAACATAGACCGACGGAAGGCCACATATCTAGATCTGGACATACACGCAACAGAGAACTCATTGATAACGACGGTCCATCAGAAGCCCACGGATATGAATTCACTGGGCCCCTTGATGTTTGGAGTGAAGATCAACAAAAACCTGGTTCTTACAGGGGATTATAATCTCAACCTCATGGGCACATCACAAGAAGAGGCAACTATAGCTCAAAACGCAACATGGGACATACCACTCCAATGGAAGCTACAAACACCTAAACAAACAAAATTAGGAGGGGGCGTGGCTACGCAAGCCACGATGGCGGCTGCATTCTGCTGAGGCTCTGTGATCGGGCTGGCATCCTGCCCTGTCCCAACGATCGCCGAGAGCCTCAGCTTTCACAGATTGGCACCCGAAGTGCCCCCGCACTCAGTGGCACCCTCCTGCAGCGCCACAGACCGCGCTGCCTCGCGGATCATCCTAAAGACGCTTCTCGCCGGTGCCACGCGCCAAGCAGCAAAATGGCGGTCGCGGCTCGGCTTTGCTGACACTGGCGCCGCGGTGAGCCTGCTCCTCCTGCTGCGATCGCCTGGGCGGTCTGACCTGCCGGCCGCGGAGGGGACCCGGGTCGGGAGAGGGGGCCCGCCTGATACTGAGAGGACCCGACCCGGCTACGCACCGGGACTACTGGAGTGTGCCTTGGGTGGCGAAGGACGCCCGAGACCCTGATTTGCATACGTCTGGCCCAGAGGGGGAAATCTGCCCCGACCTCCACGTTGCCTCGTCCGGCCCCGTGGTCCAGCGGCGCGGTGTCGCCAGGCCTGGCGGACCTCCACGACATCTACTGGACGGTGAGTGCTAGCCCCCCCTCACCTGAGACATTGCTCCAGATACCCCGGCGGCCCCCCTGCATCCATCGGAACCCGTCCGGGGGTGCGTGCCAGTTCACTCCCCCGGCGGAGGGCCCCGAAGCACCCCTGGGCCTGGAGACTGCCGTCATACCACGTTGCCTGACCCTAAGATGGCGCCCGAGGTGACATCGCCACTGGCCGCGGTGTGGGCGGCCGAATCCGCGCTGTAGACGCGACAGCTCCCCCAGCTCGGCAGCGACCACCCGCCACGCCGTGCACATCCATCCACTACGCAGAGGACCTCTGGAACCCTACATCTTCGCCTTGACACATCGGACAGTGGTCGGGGCCTCACCCCCTCGCACTGCGCGGCCACGATCAACGGAAGGGGGGGACTCTTCACTGTCAACCCCAACGAACTGCTCTCCGACAGTCCGCTATTCCCCTAATTCCCGGAACTGCAAAGTCTATACCACCGGCCTCATGGGGAAGCCGAGAGGCCAGCAAGCGGCCGCCGTCCCCGAGACGGCCCCGGAGAACATGCCGCAAATGCGGGCCTGGTCGCAAGTTAACCCCCCACACACGGACCCCACGCTGTCAGCGAAGCTGGACCAAGTGCTGGCAGCTATCGAAGTAAATGTAAATGTAAATGTAGTTGAGCTTATATAGCGCACAGCTACCCGCAGTGGGTTTCCCGGCGCTTGCTTAGGGAACCCTTCCTGGTATTCCCCTGTGAGATAGCAGGGTATCCACAAGGTGAAAGTCAGGCATCCCGCCGCGAGGGGCCGTTGTGGAGATTAAGCAAGCTATTGCCCAGAGTCGCAGAGTGTGAACCGGTGAGTCGAGGAGGCACCGGGGCGAGAATTATCGAGTCCGTGGAATTTTTTAGCCCAAGACCCACCGAGGCGGGGAATTGAACACTGGTCCAGGACTGATCTCAGCTTCTGGGTCTGCTGCCTCTAACCCCTGAGCCACACTTCTCCACTATCCCGACTTTCGATGGAGGAGCGACTGGGAGCTCTCACGACGGACATCAGCCTGATCCGCGACGATCATCGTAAACTGGCGGACAGAGTGAAGGAGGGGGAACGGACTATGGCCACACTACAACCACAGGTGAAAACTCAGGCTGCGGACTTGCAGGACGTCTTGCGCCGCGTGACGGCCCTTGAGGAGCGAACTGTAGATTTGGAGGGGCGCTCGAGAAGATGCAACATTCGCGTCCTTGGACTGCCGGAGGGCATTGAGAATTCGGACCCCCTGACCTACATGGAATCATGGACCAGCTCTTTCACCCCCGAATCGGAACGCTCGGCTTTCTTCTCTATCGAGAGAGCCCACAGAGTCCCCACCCGGAAACCACAGCCGGGTTTCCCTCCTCGTCCTATGCTGACCAAGTTCCTACACTTCCGAGACCGCAACGCGGTACTCCGAGCGGCCCGGGCAGCGGGCCCCCTACAGGTAGAAGACCAACAAGTCATGGTGTTCCCGGACTATGCCCGTGAGGTCCAACAACAGAGGTCCACATTCCTAGATGTCAAAAGACGCCTACACGCGAACGGTTTCCAGTACTCCCTACTGTTCCCGGCCCGCCTCAAGGTGCTACACAAGGGGAAGGCCATATTCTTCACCAACCCGAATGAGGCACAGGATTGGGCCGAGTTCCACTGTCCGATAATCCCGAAGGCTAGACCCCAGCGAGAACGCACCGACAATTCCCGCCGCTCCCGGAGACGGGGCACGAAACGCACCCAGGCAGGCTCGTCCAAAAGCCCGACCTCCTCCCCAACGGGCTCACCTGACCTCACACAAATCATGCAGGAGCGACGAGATGCGCTGGACGCCTTGAAAGCGGTGACGGATATGCGCCTCTCCCCATTGGCGCCGGACCTTGAGCGCCAACCACATCTGTTCACTCCAGAGAAGGACCGAGACAGCGATGGCACGATGTCGGGGTTTGGCCCGATCTCTTCCCCTCTCCTTGCCACACGTGTGGGGGACGCTGCCCTGGATGGACAACCTGGCGCCACCTCCTGAAGGTTGAACTAACTAATATTGTATCCTCTTTTCTTGATCGCTCTGTGCGCTATTTGCGAACAATTACTGCATTAATGTTTCACCATGTGCGCTCTCGCGCGGTACTCACATCTCCTACAAAAGCCCGATCCGCGCACAAGCCCAGTAGAAATGCATGCTGCCACCCCCGCAGAATCCTGTAAAATTCCCCCCCTAGTGGGACATTGGTTTGGATGTGCCACCCTCCGGTGACATATCCCTCGTATTGGGACTGTTTCCCACCCTCAGTTCAACCTGTTATTTGCCCCCTACAGTTCCCCCACCAAACCTCTGGATGCATGGCGCGCAGGAGCACATACGAGACACACGTTTACACTCTCTGGGTATGCTCTAGGGGGCTCCGCTCGCAAGTTCGATCCCTCACTCATGACGGCCCCACGCTCGGACGTTAATGTCCTTACACTTAATGTACGGGGTCTCCACACGCCCAACAAGAGGTACTCTGTCTATTCCTACATAAAGCGAATGTCCGCTAATATTGCTTTCTTACAAGAGACACACATCAACACTACTGAATTAGGTAGGCTACAGGCAAAGTGGCGAGGGACCTTCTGCGCCAAGACATACTCAGCATTCGCGCACGGCGCCTTAATTTGGGTCAGGCCGGGAACCCCTTTTCGAACACTTCGGCGGGTGGTGGACAAGGAGGGCAGATATGCACTACTGGAGGGAATCCTGGATGGGCAGGGGATCCTTCTGGGGAGTATTTACGCCCCTAACACTGAACAAGATGCATTTTGGGATCACCTCACAGGAGTATTGGCCCAGTTCGCTACAGTTCCGTGGGTCTTGGGAGGCGACTATAACTGCACACTGGACCCTTCTTTGGACCGTTCCCACCCCCCTCCTGCGCGCTCCCCAATCCCTAGGCAGGCGGAGCTGTTCAGGGCATGGACCACCCATTGGGCGCTTACCGACGCTTGGTGACACTTATATCCCCATGCCCGCATTTACTCATTCCACTCGATACCCCATAACCTCCGGGTCCGCCTGGACAGATTCCTATGCTCTGCGCCGGTCCTCCCCAACCTACTCTCCTCAGACTACCTGGGTTGGATCATCTCGGACCATGATGCCCACATACTGCGCCTGACATGGCGTCCCCCACATCCACCAGTCCCCACATGGCGACTCCCCGCCGACTGTTTGACGGATCCGGTGTTCATGGACTCCCACAAAAATAGCATACAAGAATACTTCTCACACAACACGAACACGGCGACATCGGCTTTAGTAGAATGGGATGCGTTCAAGGTGGTGGCCCGAGGGGAATGCATTAAACAGATCACAGGGGTTTGTCGCACATTAGAACGGACACTTTCAACCACTGAACAGCGTCTAGCTGCCCTCACTAAACAGACCGATGATTCGGCGGAGCACGCCGAGCTCACGGCCCAGGTGAAATCGGCTTATCAGGCAGCCTGTGCTGATCTCCGGAAATATAACTTCAGGGCCTACGCCGCCAGAGTCCACAAAGACAGGGACAAAACCGGGTCATTGTTGGCCTGGATGGCGAAGCAAGACACCGAGATCAAACCAATCACGGACATCATCAATCTGGAGGGTGTGCTGGTATGTTCTCAAACGGAGATCCTATCAGCGTTTCACCGCTATTATGCACAACTGTACGGGGCTCTGACACGGCTCTCCCCGTCGTCTGTGGACCTTTTCCTTGATCCCCTGTCGCTACCCGCGATATCGGACGCAGACAAGCATACCCTCGACGCTAAAATAGCACCCTCTGATATGACCCACGCCCTGCGGGCCCTGTCCCGCAATAAAGCCCCAGGCCTAGACGGCTTTCCACTCGAATACTACTTGACATTCTCCCCTTTGGTGGTCCCTCGCCTGGCGCAGGTGTATGCAACGGCCCTGGACCTAGGGATGCTCCCCTGTTCCATGCGAGAGTCCGTGATCGTTACTTTCCTCAAGCCCCATAGGGACCCCCGCTTCCTGGGTTCGTATCGCCCCATTACACTCCTGACAGCGGACTGTAAGGTCCTCGGGAAGATATTGGCTGACAGATACGCACAGGTTGTGTGTCCACTGATCCACCCCGACCAATGCGGATTCGTTCCAGGGAGGAGCACCTCGCAGAACATCCGCCGGGTCTTCCATATCCAGGACCAGGTGCGGGATAAATTCCCTCGCGCCGCCTGCCTCATTATGGACTTGGAGAAGGCATTCGACACCCTCACCTGGCCATACCTTTTTTCGGTCCTACGCCGTGTCAACGTTGGCCCGATACTCACTGCATACACACGCCTCCTATACACCGATCTGCGGACGCGCGTTAGGATTGGGAAACACATTTCCCCCGCATTTGAGGTCCGACGGGGCACTAGGCAGGGGTGCCCCCTATCGCCTCTCCTTTTCGCCCTAGCGGTCGAACCGCTAGCGATTCGGCTGCGTCGGGAGGGAATACATTGGGGCATTCCATTGGCAGACGTCACACACTGCGTCTCGACGTACGCGGATGACCTCCTCATTTATGTCCAGGACATCGACATGGATCTTACCTCCATAGGAGTGGCGCTCGCGGAATTTGCCGAAGCATCGGGCCTTCGGGTTAATTGGGACAAATCTACGATCTACCCCTTCCACCCGAATCTACCGTCCCGGGACGTTGCACTGGGGACCCATAACCTGGCATGGTCTGCAGAGGCCCCCCGGTACCTCGGTGTCCGCCTTTATCACTCTCCGGCCGATATCTTCGACGGGAATCATCGCAAAACGCTGGCTAGCCTTCGACCGATTGTCACCTTCTGGACTAAACTCCCGCTCGCCCTGATAGGGCGGATAGCCCTGGCCAAAATGATAATGCTACCCCGGCTCCTCTACCATTTTACCAATCTACCAGTGGTGCCACCTGGGTCCTTCTTCCGGGACCTCGATTCACTTTTGGGCACCCTTATTTGGGGCTCGGGTCGACATAGAGTGGCCTTGAAAACCCTCCAACTCCCCACTACACAAGGTGGGTTGGGAGCTCCCTCCTTTGAGTCCTATTTCCTGGCAGCTCAGCTTCAATGGCTGTCGTACTGGACGGCGAACCGTTATACCTAGGAGACTGTCACCCAGACCGGTAGAATTACGACCCCGGAGCTGCTCCGTCTTCTCCTCCCAGGCACCCGGCCTCGCCGAACATATCCCCTCCAAGTCGCGGTGGCGCGCCGGTGTATGATGCGGATCCACCGGATCTCCCCCGGGAGGACTCCATACTCTCCGGCACTACCGCTGGTCGGCTGCCCTAGGCGGGAACTTTATTTCTCGGCTCCTATGCTAGCGGACTGGACGCACTGCGACGTCACGGACATGGAGTCACTTTTTGAGGAGGGTCAACTGAAATCGTTCGACCGCCTGGTCGCGGAGTTCGAACTCCCCCCAGGTCAATTCCTCAGATACCGACAACTGCTCGAGGGTTTCCGCCCCTACCATAATCTTTCGCTTAGCGAACCGGACACACACCCGGTTATTCACACTATCCTACGTATGGGCGCGGGACGCCACTTGGTCACCTGGCTCTACAAATCGATCAGAGAACTCTCGTACACCCCCCTGTCAGCCCTGCGCGCCACATGGGAGGAGGACATCGGACGCGCGTTACACGACTCAGAATGGACCAAGGCGCTCGAGGCCCCGAAACGAGTTTCCAGGAACGCCCGCTTCAAAAACATCCAATATCACATACTACACAGGGCTTACCTCACACCGGCGCGACTGCAACGGTTCTACCCCGCCTCACAATTCCTGTGCCCCAGATGTCATTTCCCAGATGCAGACTTCCGCCACATGTTCTGGGACTGCCCTGGCCTTCAACCCTTATGGCGGACGGTACACGACACGCTAACAGCCCTCACAGGCCTCACGACTCTAACCTCTTGGGAATCTAGTGCACTAGGCATTTTTCACATATCTAAGCGGGCCCCTACACACAGACGCTTTGTGTCCTTGGTGCTGCTCCTGGCGAACAGATGTATAGCTATGCACTGGCGAGCCCCGGAGGGTCCCCCCATAGCGGCATGGATAGGGGCGGTTGGTAAATGGGCGGCGGCCGAAGAAGACGCCATCCGAGAAGAGGAGGCCAAGGGAGCGCGTAAACACCCCATCTCTATGGAATGGGCCATGCTCCTACATGGCTTCCGACAGACCACACGCGCGGATGCCCCGCCTACACCTACGCCCCTCCCCCCTCCCCCTCCCCCCTCCCACCCGCCCGAGTAAACCCAACTCACTGGCTACCACTGTCATCCTTATCACCTGAGCCGAGCCCGATATACCGCACCCCCCACTGACTCGACCCCCACCCCCTTGCTGACTGCCCCGCAACCCCCATGCTCGAATAGGTTCCGCCCCTGACCGCCCTACCCCACTGCGAATGGATAATACGGACCCCCAGCTGCCCACTGCCCGACATTTTCTACCCTGTAACGCTCTTGCTACCGCTTACATGCTCCCCCCCACAGTTCCGTCCCCCCAGTTCCCAGGCACCGCCACTTTGCGAACTGCTAGGACCCGGACCCGATATCCCCCACAGCCGGGACCCACATATCTCTGGTTCATCTCCGTTCCCTACACAGAGTTTGGTGTCTGTGTCCTACCTTGATTATTTGTTTGAACGGTCTATGATGCTCAGTGGATGAAATACCATATTAATCAGTTTTTGTTACACACAAAAAGAAAAGTTGCGTGAACTGCTGGACACGGCTGAATGTTGACGCCGCGCCCACAGATGATTCTCTCTTTGTTTCATACCTGCTGATGCAACAATAAAAATAAGTAAAAAAAAAAACAAAAAAAAAGAAATTAGGATCCCAGACACTTGAAGAACTAGAATATTTCAATATCAGAGCTCTAAACGGCAGGCTCGCAGGTGACAGCCCGCCAGCTCCAACTTTTCACTCAACAAGAGCAAGCAGTATAATCGACTACACTTTTATCTCATTAACCCTCTTTCACTGCATAACCTTGTTCCGAATAGGCAAAAAAACAGACAGTGATCACTGCCCTCAAAAAATTGGTCTGGACATTGCGAGACCCATACTAGAGCAATCGAATGCACCAAAAGAGACGATTCATACAGTCAATTTCAAAAAAATTAAATACTCGGCAGCGATTGGTGAAACCTTAATAGAAAGGGCAAAACAACACTTTGCGGAGCGAACTGGACCAAACGAAATCATGAAATGGGAACAATTTACAAAAACCTTGTCCAACTATGCGTCGAAGCATAATCCACATGCAAAGCCCAGCAAAACGGATAACCTGCCTCGAGAGTACAGAGAAAAAATGAAGGGAAAAAAAATATTGATTTATCGTCTAATGAGAGAAATACAGCAGGAACCCAAGGAAAAAGTAAAACAAAACCATCTAAGAATACTGAAAGCATCATTAAAAAATCTGAAATGGGTAGCAAACAAAATAATGGAGGATTATCTGTGGGCAAGACTCAATTCAGACATCAGACAGAACGATGGTGCAAGGTTCTGGAAAACTATTAATTCCCTTACACGAACAGCAAATACCGGGGTTTCATCTAACATCACAGAGGAAACATAGGCATTCTTTCTTGGCAATCATTTCAATCAAGACTTGCCCAACAATCAGGACCTACCAAAGATTAAAACGACAACAGACCACAAAGCCGACAACGCAACCCCAACGAAACTTCACAAAAATAATAAAGCCAGTCATGATCTAACCAACCCCCCAAAACTGCAATATGTCATCAAACGCCAAATTAAAAAAGGCAGAAGGGAAGGAGCCCCGGGACCAAATGGGATCCCGCCAATCCTTTACAAACAAGACGCGGATACATGGGCAGCAGCACTCGAACCCCTTTTCCTTAAGATCAGGAACTTGAACATCTTGCCAGGCTCCTGGAAGCGTTCTATCATCTCCCCTATATATAAGGCAGGCGACAGGGCTCACCCACAAAACTACTGACTAGTGGCCCTAATTGATAATGAGGCAAAGTACTTTGCAGGCATATTGCTGGAGGAGCTACAGGCATGGGCCATAAAGAACTCTTTAAAACCGGTCAATCAGACAGGCTTTGTCTTTTTTTTTTTTTTGTCCTCATCTGCCCGACACTCGTTCCATAGATGCAGAAGAGAAATCACACCAACCACCTTACTGCCATCGGGAGCAAGGCCCTGGTGATTGAGCCGCTTCACCAACTGAGCAGAAATTTTTGCGGATTGGCGGGAGATATGGTGCACCTTGTTGACCCTCCTCTAGGCAGCTTCATGCCTGTTAGGCCAGTAAATAGGTATTGGGGTCGGGGCAAACCACTAGACTGAGCCATGGAGTAGATGGGCATAATCATAGGACAGGCTTTGTCAAATCAGTGGGCACTATGACCAACATCCTAACTATGGGCATGCTAATAGACAAGGCAGGAAGAAAAAGAATGCCCCTGCACTTCTGTTACATAGGTTACAAAGCTGCTTTTGACCACATCAACCGGAACATCTTATGGTCAAAACTAAATGGCTGGGGGATCTCAAAACCACTGTTGGACTTGCTGATAAATCTGCATACGGAGACTTGGGTACAGATAAAGGTGGGGGACGGCTCATTGCTGTCAAGGCGCATACAGACCAACAAGGGTCTCAAGCAGGGCTGCGTCCTGGCCCCCACGCTGTTTAACCTGTACCTAGGTGATCTGGTACCAATCTTGAACAACTGTAACTCCCATGCTCCCAAACTAGGAGGGCTGCACCTACCATGTCTCTTATACGCGGACAATATAGTCCTAATAAGTCACACCAAGGTAGGGCTACAAAACCTTGTGAATACGACACAGAGCTACTCCAAGTCAAACGATCTAACAATAAACCTTGAGAAAACCCAAACGATGACAATTAGCAAAAGCAAAAAGAAACCCAAACCTCTTTCGTGGTTCTGGAACAACTCTCACATCAAAGATACGTCGACATACAAATACCTAGGCGTGAAGATTGATGATGGTGGTCGATTCAGTGTGCAAAGATCAAGCATCAGAGGAAAAGGACTCGCACTGGCAATTTCTTTAAAAGCACTCAACAATAAACTATCTGGCCCTTCTCTAAAACCTTTGATACAAGTTATCCGCGCCAAATTGTTGCCAACTATCACATATGGGAGCGAGGTGCAGCGAGGCAGAGACGCAGCAACACTTGATAGCACGATTACAGCTGCTCACAGAATCATCTTCAGTCTTCCAAAGCGAACCTCTCCATCGCAGATCAGGCTGGAGTTTGGCATCCAACGACAGCTCCTAGCGAGACAGGGGGCCTATATTTGTGCATGGGATAAAGTGAGGAAATCTGCACAACGAACACTGAACAACTATCTATGGAGGGAGCTAGAGCAGCATCCAACCTCACCAGCAGCCAAGTATTTGGCAAACAGTCTTGTAAACACTGGGTTGAAACAGCTCTGGACCACCCCCACAAATCATACAACGCTCAATAATTTGGTCAAGAGGTCAATCAAACATCTGTCATGGATTCAAGACAAAGCTGACTTCTCAAAAAGAACGCACGCTTGGATGATTCTAAACTCATATTCGGCAATAGCTCCTCAGAACTATCTCGGCTTGGGCTACGCCAAAACTACCAAAACGTGCTTCCTAAGGTACCGGCTAGGTCTGCTACCCTGCATTCAGCATTTTCCACATTGGTCAAAAGAGAAAGCAGGCACGCTATGCAGGCTTTGTGGCATTATATAAGAGGATATGCTACACTTGAAATGTTCGTGCGAGAAAAAGCTAGACGAGCGGAAACTCCTGCTGAAGCGCCATTTTATTCGATACGGGATACGCTCACGAAGGAACGCAGTTCTCACCTGTTTTTCATCTCAGGATCCTCAGCTGAGCTGCAGCCTAGTAAAATTCTTAAAGGCAGTGGAAAAAAAAATGCCCAGAACCGATTTTTAACCGCTTTTAAAATAAAAACTATCGCCACTGCCAAAGTATCTCTTGTGTGAAAAATGGAATGACAATATACCTTTTTACCAGTATGAACATAACAGCAATGCCATGCTATGTTTTTAAAATTCATGTCATTTCATACCTTTGTTTTATATACTCCGTTTTTGTATTGCATTGGTTTTAATTAACTGTGCTATTAAAAAATACTATCAGAGTCAGCTGGCGGTAAGAACGGTAATATATTCTGGTTCGCAGTCAGGGACTTGCGTAACATGGGCCAGCAATTAACACCAGTCAGCTGTACTATTTCCAGTAAGTCATGGGAGAACCACTTTTCAAAAATGTATGCCACACCGCCACATGGTTCAGATCATTATGTGCAGGGTCACTTATGTTGCCTAAAGATTACACTGCCGGAGGTAGAAGAGGCAATTGCACAGAGCCTTGGTAATAAGGCTCCCGGCCCATACGGGCTCCCCATAGATATAATAAAATGGAAACCAGAGTTTTGGGCCCCACTCCTCTTGAATGTTTTTTAATAATTTACCCCAAGCCCCTATGCCTAGTACCTGGGCCACGAGCATCATTGTCCCAATTTACAAAAAGGGGGACAGATCAGAACCCATTAACTACAGACCAATTTCTTTGCTCGACAACACACTAAAGATTTTGGGTCGAGGTATATACAATAGGGTCTTAAAATGGACAGAGGAAAGCGGTATATTAGATCGATGCCAACTGGGTTTTCGAAGTAAGGTCGGAACAACTGAACAGTGCTTAAATCTTAACCTGGTTATCAGTAAATATAATATTTCCCGATCTTCCCATGTTTATTTGGCCTTTATGGATCTATCATCTGCTTTCGATCTAGTTAATAGGTCCAAACTCTGGTCTATTTTTTTGGACTATGGATTGGATGAATCCCTGGTACATTTTTTGGCATTTTTACACACAGATCTTAAGGCACAAGTCAGGATTGACATGGCTGGGGAGGTCTCAGGTGCTATTAGGGTAGGAAGGGGAGTTAGACAGGGGTGAGTTTTAGCACCCCTGCTTTTTAATATTTATATTAATGGGCTGAGTAATTCCCTGAAAAAGTCAACTCCAGACGTCCCGATAGTCAATGGCAAACCATTACCGGTACTCTTATACGCAGATGATGGGGGTCCTTATAGGTCGCACGCCAAACTCTTTGCGTACTCTGGTTAAAACCTTTGTTGAGCACATGGACAGTCTGGATCTACGTGTGAATTTCAAAAAATCGTTTATCATGTCATGCAGACCAGGGAAACGCCAGCTCAACTCTATACTGGTAGGGAACGACAGATTGATCTCTTCTGGTACTTTCCCATATCTAGGGATGGTCTTTGCTGCGAACGGCTCGTGGACTGGGCATTGAAGAACTGAAATCTTCATTCTCAGGGAATACTTACTAATGTAACAAAGAACTTGGCACAGAAGCTGAAAATATGAAAAGACATCTTTATTAAATTTAATAAGTGAGGCCACGTCACACAGAAGCCGTAGCAACTGAATGAGGCAGTCTGCAGAGTACAGAAAGCAGAGGCCTTTTATATGTTTAGGGTTACAAAACTCAGCATACAAGTAAGGGGCAGTCCTAGCTTTTGCAAGCATGCAAAAATGCCTAACATTCCTTCTTACACAATCCGGCCAAACCCATAATAAAAGGACCACAACCCATATCATAAACAGGTCATAAAAGAAGGAACAGAAACAGATGAGAAGCAAGATAGAAAGGTGTGTGCATGTACCATAAACTCAGCAATGTCCTACTCTTTGATCTCTATCTTGATCAGCTAAAGGGCAAGAACTGGTTTGGCAAGGTCAGCTTCAGGCAACAGGGTCAGTTCACTCAGGTCATCTAAGAGTCAGCTAAAGTCATCGGCCTATGTGAGGGCAACCACAAAATGGCTGCCATGCACAAAATGGAACCCAAGGGTTCAGAACAAAATCTTCAAATACACAGTGAATCCATCGGTGTAACATGACGAAAACACTCATACTTGCTGAGCTCACTGTTTACGGTTCGCTGTTACCAAAATCGTAACAGAACCACGACCTTTATGACCCAGGTTCAGAATTCACGGAACCTCAGTCCCTCCTTTTGCCCTTACATAGGCAATAACCTAAACTCACGTCAATCTGAATCCAGGTCTGTATTCATCAGATCATCAAGATGTTGCTGGAGCATAATCCTATTACTTAGCAACTCTCTCGGGACAGGTCTCCTTACACACGTAGTAGCACAAAGGCCATACATGGCAGGACCAAATAGGGAATACCTCTATCTCTAGTATGTGGTATAAGACCACACACCCAACAATTAGTGATGTTCACTACTAACTGGTGTTGATGCAGAAGCTGTACAAAAGGAATTATTAGTAAACTCTGACCTCCTAACCAGTTCATGTTCAGGTAAAATATGGAAAGAATGCAAAGGAGTAATAGTAGGAAGAGACATAGGTTTGGAGGTGGGTACAGATGTCAATCGGGTAGCAAAAACAATCCCACCCATAAAAGACAATGTCATGTTTAAAAACACTAGAAAACACGTTGTTAAGAACATATAGACAATAGGAGAAAGTAGTGACCACTATTACAAACAAAATTATAATTTTTCACAACCCTAAGCAAAAAGTAAATCCTAAAATCATCTAGTAACATTTTTAGGGCTCCTATGCATTTCAGTAATTTATTATATGTTCAGGTGAAACAGTGGTGACCCTCATCAATGCTCTCAGGTGAAAAGGGAATACTCTTCCACAGAGAATGGACTTTATTCTGCTTTTACTAAACAGAATAGTACTTTAAAACAATGCCAGCAAAACAATAATAATCAGTCTCCTAACACCCATTTTATGCAATCACACGGAAACCACTTGTACAACCAACTATGCCCAGAGTCCGTTCAAAAAGCCTCTCTGGCAGGCTTCTATTGTCCATCAAATCTGCTCCCGTTGTTGCATGGGCCTCTGGATTCAGACCTCCCTTGCAAAATAGTATTTCTCAGTATCCGTTGGAGTGCCCTCCTGGCAAACACTCATAGCTCACTTGAAAGTCTCAATATCTCAAGGCAGTGCACCAATATCTCTTCTCTGCAGCAGGCACTACAGATAGTGTGCTCTCCATTGATCAAGGGCACAGATCATCTCATGCAGACCCAAGTACTATTAATTAGGAAAGAGCAACAGGCTTTCATACTCAGCAACACTTTCAGACTCCAACACTCCCTTTTCAGTGTCAGGGGATGCTCGGGCTGCTCTTTCATGGGCACCAGAATGGAGTGCCTTTTGCCAATCTTGGATCCTCCGGTGCACTGCACTTCCGTTGGAGCAAAGGAAAAAGGGGGGGTGTGTGGCCAAAACTCAGGCCAAGGGACTCAAGGGACTGCACACTGTCAGAGGTTAACCAGCACATGACAGGCGCTGTTTTGCACTGAAATTCTGGTTCTGTGATGTCCAATGCCATCTGATGGAGCAAGTGCAATGCTTTAAACAGTTCATTGTATAACAAGGGACTGAAAACAGGTGGCCTGCAATCTTCAAAGGAGTGGCCGTACGCCATGGGACAATTCTGCGTTGAAATACACTGTCATTCTCAAAGGCAATACAAAAACAAAGGCAGTAGGCAAAACAATGCCTCTAGGCTCTACAATTCGGTTTCCATGTGAGAGCATCTCCTTCACCATCTAAGGGTAGATAGCGACATGGGAATTCTATCTGAATGGATGTTCTCACATATGGTGGCATTGTCTAATGGGGCAAACACATTTTTTCTCAACGATTACATATAGGTGTTCCTAAATTCCTTATCTCAAACATTTCAAAAGAGAAATCACATGATACATATTATCAGGGACATGTAGATACCTCCCTTTTAATAACTGTGCATCAAGTGCACTATGCAATACACAGGCTAATGATCAAAATGTGGAAACTTGTCTTATAATAGCATTGAGTCAGTTAACCAGTCCATTACTACCATGACGATCAGACTAGAAAACAAGAAATTACTCAGGTGATAATCAAGTTTGTGACACAATACCAAGAGTATGGGTGATACACAAAAAGTCAAAATAGTACACAAATTTAAACTCTACCGCTGGCCGCTACACCATATACGGTAATCTCAGCTAATGTTCCAATGCCTTCTTCAGGGAAAAATGAAACCTTGTTTCCTTTATAGTACAAAGCCATACACTATTCAGGAAGCAGAACAAAACTGACTAATGTAATATAAAAATTAGGTCACCATGCACAAAAGTCACAGATCTATAATTTATCCTTACGTCCAATTCAGGATACATAATTTTAGGGCTGCCTGTTCCTTACAGGAAAGGGGGCAGTAATGTTACTGTAGGTGAAACCTTGTTTCCTGTATATCTTTTTTATTTTCCTTCAAATACCATTAAAGCCAAATTTGACATACACTGATGAAGTGTTGTCTGTCTTTCTGTGAAATTTAGTGTCAAAGCAAATCTACCCAACTGTTTGCAGGATACACATCGTCATGTATATCCCTTCACAACACAGGTAAACTTGTAATAGTATCATAAGCAGCAACATAAAACAAAAACATGCAAAAAAACGCACAAAACGGACATGTCAAGCCATCAGATATACTCGCTGTATATCAAGCACAAAAAAAAGCATAGACAAAACAATAGCATATATAAATGAGCGGTGACGCACAACACCAGGTCATGTACTAACAATATTCGGGCCTGCTTAATTTGTCAGGTTTAAAATCCTCACCCTCCTTTTGACAGCAAATCACCAGGTAGTGGAGATTTGGCTGTCAAATGCAACTTACTGTGTGTCACTTCTGACACACAGGACCAGCAGGAACAATTCATAAAAGGATAAAATGCAAGAATATGTAAAATGCACAAACATTTCTTTTTAAAGAAATTACGCAAAAACACATCTCTTTTCAACCAACCAAACTCACGTGTCTTGTCAGCCTTAAAATCACCCAGAACAATCCATGAATGATCTGTGAGCAGAAGCAAAAAGAAAAAATACACAACACACAAAAGAGAGACATTTTTCATAACAAACAAATATCAATTATAACTTTTAATCAGAAGACAAAACATAATACACATTAACAGACACAAAAATAAATTTCCATTACTTAACTGTTACCATCTTGTCAGGCAGCTTGCAACATCAAGTCACCTTAGTTTTGCCTTCCTAAAAGTAAAATTGTTACACTGACACTCCATATTAATTTGGCACCTACAATTTCCCACTGTGAAAAATATTTCTTAATTGGCAAATCGTTCTCACTTAGGCATGTAGTCTTCAAAGTTTTAAATAAAGAGCTTCCTCTTATTTTCTGTCTAAAACTTAATGCAATGCCTCATTTTCTGTCAAATAAAAGCAACTAGCGGACATCATTTTTTAGAGCAGAAATACAAATGTATCATTTCTGCAGAGCATTTAACATGTGTTGGGACTTTCAAAGAAACCTTTTTCATATTTCTCCCTTTGGAATTAAGTTCTTTAATTTTGTGGAGAAACCAGAAACCCTTCCTTTTAGAGGCCTGTTTAGCAAGGTCATTCTGCATTTCACAGAGACAAGTCCCTAATTTAAAAGGTTACAAATGTCAACATGACAGCCTCCTCCATTGTTTACAGGAAAACTAAAGATAGCATCTTAGCGCAACTTGAGCAGCCTGTTCTCCTAGCCCACAGCTTCTTCTAGCCCCCACTCTCTGCTCATTCTGAGGCTGACAAAGGCAAAAGGCCTTCCGAATTCCTCCTAACCTGCAATAATTCACTCTATTTAACCCCTTCAGTGCTAATGACAAGGGTAACTCGTCATGGAGTTTCCATTGATTTCAATGGAAATTACATGGACCTCCTAGCACACCCCTTAGCATCCAAGTGGTTAAAACACATGTTATATATATATTACTCCTGTTAGGGGCTATAATTTATTTCTATACTTATATCATTAAAACATTTACTGTGAATAATTCGCAGAACATAAACACACATACCAGTTTTTAGAACAAATGCTTGTTTGCAATGGCACTCATTTCATCAACCTTAAATAAATGAAAGTCTCAGTTAGGTCCAGCCAAAGTTAAAAACCTTCAACCCTGATATTAAACTCAAACCTCTGCACCAGGCACATTGGCTCACTGAGCCATTAAACGCAATCCCAAATGGGAACAACCTGCAAATTTGTGTTTTATACCTAAATGTATGCATTTACTGAAGCCTAAAGCACTTTAAAGCTATTTTAAATGGCAAAAATACCCACAATCGACTTTGATGTTTGGGGCACTTAAAAATAAATATCCTATAAGTATGTTACATATTAATCATCATCAGAATGTTCTTTACACATTACAGAGATTAGACATTAGACATATCTCATGTAAATCCTTAGAAAAATGAGTTTTTTACGCTTGCGCTAAGTGAAATTCTATATGCTAATGTTCTCATTATGCGGTATAGCACAACTTAAATTAAATTTTAATGCTGGGGGTCATAGTATGAGTATTAAGCTGCATGAATAGTAAAAAACGAATTTTGTAGCACTTATTTTTAATAATTATTTTTCATAATTAATAAAAAAATAATAAACCCAATTATTTTTGATAATTCCACATATAAGAGCAAGCTGCATCCCTTGCCTATCATTTTTAGACGCATTCATTTATAAGCCCAAGCACAGACGCCTAACTTGAAACATGACAAAATGTTTGCGCCATTTTTTTCTTTCTAAAAAGGACAATTTTATTTAGCAACAGACCCAAGAATATGCTTACAAAATGTTGCTTAATAGACTGAAAACATCAAGAAAAACCACGAACAGACATCAAGCTCATTTCAGACATAAACAGAAAGGGGTCAAAACACTCAGGACACACAATACAGCACACTTTAGCCATGCATCTCGTGAATAGCGCCATCGCTATGTACTTACAGAAATTACACTAATGGGAAACCCACATAGACATTTTAACACACATTTAACCCACAAATCAACACTCAGGACAGAAACCAAGGACAGCCCACAGACTGTACTTAAACCAAACCATTTGTAAATACTAGTTGTAAGTCATATTTACAAGAAACGCTTCTCAATTGTGTTTCAAAAGACTGCAAAAACAGCCCAACAGACTGATGAATGTCCAAGAAGCGAAAATACACTCAATTCACTAGCTTTGGCTAGCAGAACACCAAACAAAATCGTTCTGCATATCTTCATTCATAAAACTGCGCAGAACAAAGGATCCTTGTTTTGTATTATGTCATATTTTAATTCCCTGGGGATACAAAATCACCAAGGAAGAAATATGTTTTTAAATCTAAACCTATTTAGATATTCCCTTTAGGGGAAGCCGGTTAATCCAAACGTATACAAAGTTGGCCAACACAAAGCTCAAAATTTGCTAAGATCAGGCATCTTATAGCTCACTAATCTAGCTTCAAACTTCAAGGGGTTATCAAAAACTATATACTCGCAAATGTACGAGCCCCTCGGCTTTGGTAATTGCAATAACCAAATCAAAGACCCAAAGAACCAAAAACTAAGGACTCAAAGAACCAAAGAACAAAGGACTGGGAACGACTCACTTATACTTAACTCTTACTTTTACTAATCAAAAGGTTATCCAAATTCTAACTGTCAAGTTCTACATGACATAACGGTCTTTTTTAGAATACTCACGCCAAAAAAGGTTCTCAGTCAAGAGTGACATCATGTGGAGGATCAAAATCAGGAAGATCAGAAATATACTGGGCTGCAGAATCAAAGAATCTCCAGAATTACTGTGCACAGAGTACCTCCTTAGTAGAATCCTGTTCTGTCCTCCTCAGTAGATTTCAGTCCTCTGACCAGATCACTCCCACAGAAAGTCACTTCTCTGATGAAGCCCACGTTGGCCGCGCCATTTGAAGAACTGAAATCTTCATTCTCAGGGAATACTTACTAATATAACAAAGAACTTGGCACAGAAGCTGAAAATATGAAAAGACATCTTTATTAAATTTAATAAGTGAGGCCACGTCACACAGAAGCCGTAGCAACTGAATGAGGCAGTCTGCAGAGTACAGAAAGCAGAGGCCTTTTATATGTTTAGGGTTACAAAACTCAGCATACAAGTAAGGGGCAGTCCTAGCTTTTGCAAGCATGCAAAAATGCCTAACATTCCTTCTTACACAATCCGGCCAAACCCATAATAAAAGGACCACAACCCATATCATAAACAGGTCATAAAAGAAGGAACAGAAACAGATGAAAAGCAAGATAGAAAGGTGTGTGCATGTACCATAAACTCAGCAATGTCCTGCTCTTTGATCTCTATCTTGATCAGCTAAAGGGCAAGAACTGGTTTGGCAAGGTCAGCTTCAGGAAACAGGGTCAGTTCACTCAGGTCATCTAAGAGTCAGCTAAAGTCATCGGCCTATGTGAGGGCAACCACAAAATGGCTGCCATGCACAAAATGGAACCCAAGGGTTCAGAACAAAATCTTCAAATACACAGTGAATCCATCGGTGTAACATGACGAAAACACTCATACTTGCTGAGCTCACTGTTTACGGTTCGCTGTTACCAAAATCGTAACAGAACCACGACCTTTATGACCCAGGTTCAGAATTCACGGAACCTCAGCATTTGGCCCACTCCACGAGCAAGTTCTCAAAGGCCATCAATTCTATTTTAAGGCTCCCTTTCCAAAGAAAACAGGTGCTATCCCAGCTATTTTAGGAACTTTTAAACTGCAATGCGTTCCAGTAGCCACGTATGGGGCTGAGATATGGGGTTTGGTGAAGAACCAGCGCATCCAGCAGGAAGAAAATCGGTTCTGTAGAAAGCTGCTGGGTGTTCCAATCTCCACCTCCCAGTATATCTGCCACAGGGAACTTAACCTACATTTTATTTGTGATTTTATTAGTGCTCGACCTGCTCTATTTTGGCTCTCAGTCTGGAGGACTGGATATGGATATTCCTTGTCTCTCGGGGGTCTATCAGAGTCTTTGTAGCATCGACAAAGGTAGCCTCTTTTTAGACCCAAGTAGAGCCGACTCATTCCACAAGAATGATCTGAAAAAAGTACTTTATGCACTTTATAACTTAGAAAGAATCAGTAAAGAATCTAAGAAATCCTCTGTTTCTAGCTACATGGGTAAAGAATTGTACAGGTATCCCTTACCAATATATCTCACCTTGCCAATGACAAATTGGGAAAGAAGCCTCTTATTTCGATTGAGAGCCGGAACTGTAAGATTTGTGTTATGCTTCCTCCTAGGCTATCGGCTAAACTTAGTAAATATACCTTGCCCTTGTGATGGAGTGAGCGCACAAACTGATTTGCACTTTTTCTTCTTTTGCAAATACTATTTAAAATATGTAAAATGTTTTTTAACTCCTTTTTAAAAAAAACACAGACCTCTTTCTCTGGGGAGATCTTATCAGATGCTGCTTTCTTTGGATAATGAAGAAATAGTTTTCCGCACTAGCACTTTTTTGAGAATCGCCACCCGAGCCCCCAAAATGATCTATAGAAACCTTGCTAAATTGTCTGATGTTTATTATGATCCAACAACATTTTTATATAAGGATTTTATAATATTATTGTAATTTTGTTGAATGTGCTCTTGTGAAATCTTGGAATTCGAATAAAGATTTATGATATGATATGATATGACAGGGATATAAAATCAATTTGATTTTCCCTAAATATGTTTTATCCACGGAGGATAAAGGATTGGCACCTGACTTTCAGAGGAATGCTACTTTACATCCTCCAAACACATTAAGTAAGTTACAAGCCCTCTTGGGGTTTCTTACGTGTAGAACAGCTTACTGACCCCATTATGTTGACTGTGTTGAGCCCTTCTATGAATAGTTTGATCTCAAGTTTTCTAAAAAGATGTGTATGAAAGCACACACAACTATCTTACTTGGACAGTAAGTAGGCTTGCTAGCGCTTAAATATTTACAAACATTGGAAAACAAGACAAACCTAGTGATCGTCACCAGTACCTGAGGCTACACATATATAGTTTGCAGTTAGTGACAGGTGACTCTCATAGGATATAGATTGTACTTGTATTCCTCCTACTGAGAAAATTCTAACTGCAGTACAAACAGCTATACTGAAGGAGCGTCCTCTTACACAGGAAAAAAAATCATTATTGTTTCCCTATATGTATACGAGTCCCTTGCTCACTTTGCCACTGGATTCAAGCAAGCCGGGCTGAAGACGGCTGTAATGCCAGAAAGCGGTCCTCGGAACCTTGTTTCCGGTCCAGGGAAGGCATGGCTTGGCAGTTCGGGCTGGACTGTTTCCATGAGGCACAGGGTCAGACTGATTTGCATATAGCCATGTCTGAACTGGGGTGGCAGAGTGGGCTAAAAAACGGTGATGGATTAAACCCAGATCTTTTGACTGGGTGTGAGTGTTTGATTGGTTCAGATGCTCCGTCCATCACCACCCCCTTTTGTACCGCTTTTGGCCGCCATAAGTGTGGCAGGGTATGCTCAGACGTGAGTCCCTTGCTCACTTTGCCACTGGATTCAAGCAAGCCGGGCTGAAGACGGCTGTAATGCCAGAAACCGGTCCTCTGAAGCTTGTTTCCGGTCCAGGGAAGGCATGGCTTGGCAGTTCGGGCTGGACTGTTCCCATGAGGCACAGGGTCAGACTGATTTGCATATAGCCATGTCTGAACTAGGGTGGCAGAGTGGGCTAAAGAACAGTGATGGATTAAAGCCAGATCTTTTGACTGGGTGTGAGTGTTTGATTGGTTCAGATGCTCCATCCATCACCACCCCCTTTTGTACCGCTTTTGGCCGCCATAAGTGTGGCAGGGTATGCTCAGACGTGAGTCCCTTGCTCACTTTGCCACTGGATTCAAGCAAGCCGGGCTGAAGACGGCTTTAATGCCAGAAACCTGTCCTCTGAAGCTTGTTTCCGGTCCAGGGAAGGCATGGCTTGGCAGTTCGGGCTGGACTGTTCCCATGAGGCACAGGGTCAGACTGATTTGCATATAGCCATGTCTGAACTACGGTGGCAGAGTGGGCTAAAGAACGGTGATGGATTAAAGCCAGATCTTTTAACTGGGTGTGAGTGTTTGATTGGTTCAGATGCTCCATCCATCACCACCCCCTTTTGTACCGCTTTTGGCCGCCATAAGTGTGGCAGGGTATGCTCAGACGTGAGTCCCTTGCTCACTTTGCCACTGCATTCAAGCAAGCCGGGCTGAAGACGGCTGTAATGACAGAAACCGGTCCTCGGAAGTTTGTTTCCGGTCCAGGGAAGGCATGGCTTGGCAGTTCGGGCTGGACTGTTCCCATGAGGCACAGGGTCAGACTGATTTGCATATAGCCTTGTCTGAACTGGGGTGGCAGAGTGGGCTAAAGAACGGTGATGGATTAAACCCAGATCTTTTGACTGGGTGTGAGTGTTTGATTGGTTCAGATGCTCCGTCCATCACCACCCTCTTTTGTACCGCTTTGGCCACCATAAGTGTGGCAGGGTATGCTCAGACGTGAGTCCCTTGCTCACTTTGCCACTGGATTCAAGCAAGCCAGACTGAAGACGGCTGAAATGCCAGAAACCGGTCCTCAGAAGCTTGTTTCCGGTCCACCGAAGGCATGGCTTGGCAGTTCGGGCTGGACTGTTCCCATGAGGCACAGGGTCAGACTGATTTGCATATAGCCATGTCTGAACTGGGCTGGCAGAGTGGGCTAAAGAACGGTGATGGATTAAACCCAGATCTTTTGACTGGGTGTGAGTGTTTGATTGGTTCAGATGCTCCGTCCATCACCACTCCCTTTTGTACCGCTTTTGGACGAGGTACAGCATGCTATGCCCTATAACAGTGAAGGAATCATGCTAAAGGGCACTAGGCTTCAGACGTAGATGTAAAAATAGCGGTTCAAACCTTCAAGGTAGCTGCTGTAACTCAATCTGAAACTAAGATCGATAATAATAATAATAATAATACAGACTTTTGTATAGCGCGAACAGCTACCTCAACTAGGAGGTGTCCCGGCGCTGTAAGAGCAGAGCAGAGCTATGAACACCAGGGAAAAGAATATCTAACTTTCCTGTGTAAATAGCCAGGTTTTTAACTGCTTTCTAAAACTGGATTCCGAGGGTGCGCTCTGGAGGCCCGGAGCCAAGGTGTTCCAAAGCCATGCCGTATTTGGCAAAAATGTCCGGCCCCCCAGTCGAGCCCTTCTCACTCGTGGCTCGAGCAGCAAGACCCGGCAGTTCGAGCGGAGAGAGCGGGCCTGGGAGTATCTAGGCAGCCAAGATCTTAAATAATGTGTGCACTTTCCATGGAAAGCTCTAAAAGCCAACGTAAGAGCCTTAAATTTAATTCTACTGGTCACCGGCAGCCAGTGCAATGAGCGGAGGTGTGGAGCTAAGTGGTCTTCAAATGGTATATGCTTTAGCAGCCTAGCCGCAGCATTCTGCGTGGTTTGCAGGCGCTGGATCAGGTATTTCGGGAGACCCATATATAGGCCATTCGCATAGTCCAGCCTAGATGTGATAGTGGCGTGGATCACCGTTTTCCGACAATTCTCTGGCAGCAGCTTGAGAATTTTCCGCAGGTTCCTCAGTTTACTAAGGCAGCACCCCGTCACCTGCTGAATATGGGACGAGAAGGATAGACTGTCGTCCCATTTAACCCCTAAATTTTTAGCTAAATGGCTAGGGAGAGGTGCAGGCCCCATGTCCGCGGGCCACCATAGCTCTGCCTCGGGAGGAGTACCTTTCCCGAAAAAGATCACCTCCGTATTATTCGGATTTAACTTTAATTTATTCGTGTTCATCCAGGTTGCCACATCACCGAGACAGCCCTTCAAGCTGGCAAAGGCTGTCTCTGACACTTCTGAGTAGGGAAAAACCAACTGGGTGTCATCTGCATAAGATATTGCAGTGACCCCCCAGTTAGCAATTGATGTGAAGAGCGGGGCCAGATAAATATTAAATAATAAAGGGCTAAGTGCCGACCCCTGTGGAACGCCACAGCTCAGGCTCCTGGACTTTGAGGAACACGCCCCCAGCGCCACCTTCTGTGATCTATTAGATAGATACATGCATTTTAGTGGAAATACAGGCCACAATGAAAGGAGAGAAGCCTCCTGACTGTTTCCCCTCCAAATGCTCATATGCACTTACTAAAGACAGCGTTCCTATAATTGTTATACCTAGAATTGGGGATAGGCATCCTATTAAGCCAGCTATAGTTGATTTACTCAGAGCAGCCCATGAAGGAACACCTTCTGCTGAGGCTGGCATTTTATGCTTCTGTATCAAAGCTACAGTAGCAATATTGCTAGCTGTACGTACCTAAGCTTGAGAGAGAAAAATATATGCAGCAATGCAACATTTGTCAACAAATAAAACATTCAACTTTATAAGACCAGCACCTATGCTTCTTGCTATACCTGACAATTCACGATAATCTTCCTGGAGCATCCATTCAACCTCGATTGTGGTCGATTCATGTCTAGGCTCCTTTGGGTTTGGCCATAGAAAACTGGCACAGCATGAGCAGCCATAAAGGACTAATGCTGCCTAACAGAAATGGGAGCTGTTCATATCTTTCATTTAGACACTGCTTCTGAATTCATGCTGAGGCATTTATGGATGCTATGTCTGCTCTGGGAGTATGACTGTGTTATAGTCGCACCCATTTTGCATTGAATCACACCGCATGGTAGAGTGAGCTAACAGTACAATTAAAGAGGCCTTGACCGCTAGGGATTTAGATACAAGATGTATATGGCTATTTAGTTTATATGAGTTTCAGTGAGCACTGTATAAATGGCCTAGAAGAGTATTTGGTGGTCACCATCATACTAATTACTCTTTGGAGTACCGCTGTATGTGCCTCATTTTTAGTTGTTAGACTGGAAGGAGCGCCGGGGTAGGCTACACGCTATCCTGAGTTGGTGTAACCGACACTACTCTTTAAGTGTCTGCCTCCTCCAGTACTGTTGTTATGTGCTCTCAACTCTAACTGGGTTGAGCTAGATCTACTAGTACCACTTTTTAGGGTGCTGTATAGGTGGTCATACTATATCCTTAATAAGGCCATGACCACCACCAAAAAATGTAGGTAGATCCATTTTTATTCATTGGTCCTGAAGAATTGCCAACACTTGTATCAAGGCAAGAAACATGTCAACCTTTTTCACCAGCACACGTCCCCACACACCTTAGAGTGGGAGGGTGCGTCTTTGTATTTTTAACCAGGGCAGTGGCCACAATTCACTAAAATAATTCTGAGTGGACCCCTGTTTCCTGTTTTAACTCACACTACACTTAAATCATCATCTACACCCGCCTTTAAATCTAGTGCCCTTACATACACTGCACCCAACGGCTTGAAAAAAGATCTCCGCCAAGATGGCCCCTTTCAGGGCGCCTGATCGGGTATTGCACCGCCGACCCGAGTAGGAGCAGGCCCTGATGATGAAGCAAGACACCCGCTTGTTAGGTGTGTGAGGGCCTTTTTCTCTTAAGGAGGAACTCTTCCTCCTGATTTGAGTTTTTGTCTGACATTGGGGTTCATTTGTCCTCCCACTACTGACCTAGTTTCCACCTGCTCTCCTAATAATTTCAATAGTTTTCCCCCAGGAAGTACATACTATATTTGTTACACCCTCATTTTTAGTTCCCTGCAAAGGTGGCAGAGTAAAAAATCAGAGCATTTGATCCTAATGCGTGGTTCAATTTATTACTGTTTAAGAAACTAAAATTAAATTGTCCAATGTGAAGAACTCCGACTCTGCCACTGGCAAACATGAAGTTGCTAAAGCTGCTGACTGGTGTGTCCCCAAGGCAGTAAAGCTGGTTCAGGAAAAGATCCCTTGCAAAGCAAGTTTTTGGGCCATCATACATGTTAGACCAGACTGTCAGCTTTAGGGTGCTCTTTCCTCCAACTGAGTGCCTACTTACTTCCATTTTATGCTGAAATACATTTTTGTTGCTCATAGGACTCTGTGCACTTTACCACTGCTAACCAGTCTTAACACCTTCGACGCTCGTGTGCTCATGATGAGCTGAGCTCGTCATGACCGTTGGAACGCTCGACCGCTGGGCTAATTCCCCTGCTCTGCGAGCGTTCTATAGGAACGTGTGTGGTCGTGAGAGCACACGAGCACCATGGCTCATGATGACCTGAGCTCGTCATGAGCACCGGGGCGCTGTGGGCGCCCCCCAGCCCAGCGGGGGAATCAGCCCTGCATGCAAGTGGTTAAAGTGCTTGCACTCACTGCCATAAACCATGGTTTAATTGGCATACACCTAATTGGCATATAATTTACTTATAAGTCCCTTGTAGGCTGTAATATCATATATCCAGGGCCGCTAAATTAAATGCAATTAGTGGGTATGCAGCACTTATTGTGCCACCCACTTAAGAAGCCCCTTAAAACAAGTCCCAGGCCTGCCCTTGCAGCATGATTACAGGTTCAAAGTGCCAATTCAACTTAGCAAAAAAAAAACCTTGCCAAGCCCTAAACTCTCCTTTTATTGCATATAAGTCACCCTAAAGGGAGGCCCTAGGTAGCCTATAGGGCATAGAGCATTGTAATGTAAAGGTTATACATTTACCTTTATGTTTTACATGTCCTGGTAAAGAAAGAAATCCTAAATTTGGATAATATTGGGTTGTCCTACTACATTTAATAAGTACCAACTTTTGATTAGGACTAGGTGAGCAGTTCATGTTTGGTATCTATGTAACTATAATGAAAAATCCTCTTTAACGGTAAAAGTTGGATTTTAAGTTACTGATGTAAAGCCCCTAAGGTCTGACTCAATCCTCTGTAGCCCTATCTCCATCTTGACTATTTGAGACTGCCATCTTTGAACCCTCAAACAATTGATGTCACCATCTTCCCCGGTTCATGCAGAATTATTGCCATGCCTCCTATTAGATGCAGATGTTGTCTGACCTGATCTTTCTAAGAACTGTTAAAGTATTTGGGGCCAGATGCATTAAGAAACCGTTTTGTGATTTCCTAATTGCGAATCCTTGCTATTTGCAATTAGGAAATCGTAAAACGGCTGGCATAAAAGTGTGTTGAACACTTTTTGCGATTCCTAGGGGATCGTAAATGACCTACCTCATGAATATTAATGAGGTAGGTTGCAATTTGCCCCCTCCTAGGAATCGCAAAAATCGCAGGGATGGTGGCCTGCTGGGGTCAGCAGACCACCATGTCTGTGATTGCTTTTAAATAAAGCAATTGTTTTTTAAATGCAGTCCGTTTTCCTTAAAGAAAAATGAGATGCGTTACTAAAACAAAAATCAAAAGTTTTCTTTTCATTTTTTTAAGAGTAGGCAGTGGCCCATGGGACCAATACCTGCTCTTAAAAAATTTGTGAATGGGTTACCACCTATTTAAAGTAGGGTTAAAAGTGAATGTTTCGCGACCGCATGTCGGTCACAAAACATTCCTACATACAGATGAGATTTGGTATTAGGAAAGGGTGCCCTAAACACACACCTTCCCAATAGCGAATCGCAAACCCAGTTTACGATTCGGTAACAGGTTACCGAATCACAAAATTGATTTTGTTGCATCTGAAAAGCATTTTTTGCATTCACAAACAGGCTGATCCTGCGAATCGGCCTGTTTGCGAAGACAAACATGTTTGATGCATGTGCCTCTAAATCATTCAATTAACGACATGAATGCAACATTTAATGCAACATTCGTCTAGGTCAAATGTCTACTTTCCACCATGGCAAGGTTAAATATGAAACATACGGAACCACTAATATAGTATGACTTGATGTCCTTTTACCTTATATGAATATAAGGAAATGTCTGGAATGCACACCTTGATGCACTTAATGTATGTCAGACATTCTTGAACTTATTAAAAAAATTCCAATTTCTGGTAAGATTTAGTACAGAAGGACTGCCACTTGACCAATTCCAGAGACGGTCTTGTCTACTGCCTACATCATGCCTGAAGCGGTACAAAAGGGGGTGGTGATGGACGGAGCATCTGAATCAATCAAACACTCACACCCAGTTAAAAGATCTGGGTTTAATCCATCACCGTTCTTTAGCCCACTCTGCCACCCCAGTTCAGACATGGCTATATGCAAATCAGTCTGACCCTGTGCCTCATGGGAACAGTCCAGCCCGAACTGCCAAGCCATGTCTTCCCTGGACCGGAAACAAGCTTCCGAGGACCGGTTTCTGGCATTCCAGTCGTCTTCAGCCCGGCTTGCTTGAATCCAGTGGCAAAGTGAGCAAGGGACTCACGTCTGAGCATACCCTGCCACACTTATGGCGGCCAAAAGCGGTACAAAAGGGGGTGGTGATGGACGGAGCATCTGAATCAATCAAACACTCACACCCAGTCAAAAGATCTGGGTTTAATCCATCACCGTTCTTTAGCCCATTCTGCCACCCCAGTTCAGACATGGCTATATGCAAATCAGTCTGACCCTGTGCCTCATGGGATCAGTCCAGCCAAAACTGCCAAGCCATGTCTTCCCGTGTTCTGCCTTCACACAAATGGCTTATCACCTACACATTGGCACTGCAGCCAGATTGTAGCCAGGGCATGAGAGTCAGAAAAGTCCAATGACTTGTAGGAGAAACCTTTAGAGACGATTTCCATCTTTAAAGAAGGCAGCAGGCATAAAAATTGGACCCTCAGACCCACTCCTCAATTCACTTTCTGGACATGTGGAAGGCCTCTCCAAAGACAACCTGCTTCTGTGACCTGCTGTGCACTCACCATGATTTAATGTACCTGGAAAACCTGCTTTGCTGCCTGATGCCTGCCTTGAACCATCAGAGGCCAGCCTTGCTGTTTGAGCCCTGCATCTTCACCTGAAAGAAGGACTACCGGAGTGACACAAAGGCTAGTTTGCTGGCCTTTTGTTCAGAGGCAAAGGAACATAAAGGGCTCCCACTATCTTGAAACCTCATCTGATACCAGCCTGAATAAGTCCTGAACCCTCATGTGGTGCCTCACCAGTCCTAGACCCATGGTTGTAGTACTAAAGGTGCCCAGATAGCGATAATCGAAAACTTCAGACTTAGAAACCTTTTGGCTAAAAACTGCTCTAAGAACCGAAGGAAGATTGTGACCAACCTGCTCGATGATCTGCCTGAGGTGCATCACTCGCCGGCCTGATTTTGTGACTGTTCCCACGCCATTCTTATCCAGAATATCCTTTTCAGTGGCCCACTGCACAAAAAGGGCTATCCATGCTCCTGGAACTGTCTTCAGACATAGCCTTCTGCCTCGTCCCATGAGAGATTGTCAACTTCCAAAAAAAGAGACAAAGTCCGAATGCAGAAATCTTCACCACTGCTTTGCCCCAAGGTGTCCTGACCATGGCGTTTCCTGCAGCCTTGCCCCACTGAGCTTTACCTTCTAGAACATTTTCTTGAAATTTGTTCTGAGTACATAGGAAGCACTGAGCAGTCCATCTCGTTCAGCCATATTTTCTCACAATTTTTTGTTTCTTTGGCGTTTTATACAGCGCAATCTCGACGTGATTGTATCAGAGTGCTTTACATGAGCAGCAGGTACATTACAGATGGACATATTTATTTTGTTAGGCACGGGGAGAGTAAGTGAATTGCTAAGAATCACAGGATGTTGAGCGTCCCTTCTGAGACTCTAACCTGGTCCCCCAGCTTTGAGATCGACCGCTTTCGCCATTATGCCACATTTTTTGCTGTCAGCGATTAGTGCTTTGATCTTTTAGGTGCTAGTTTTCACAAAAACTTTAAAAAACTCTTAACTCCAGTTCTACTGATTGGATTTTTGTTGTTTTGTGGTCAAACAATTTATGGAAATGTACTGTATTTTTCCAAATTGGTGTGTGGTTTTCCTTGTGTTGTGTTTTCACTTTATTATTGTTTGTATGCCGAAAGAATACTTTGCACATCGCTTCTAAGTTAATCCTGACTGTTTTTTGTGCCAAGCTACACAGAGTTAAGCACATGTTAATTTAGTGACTTTTTGTAGCTCGCCCTGCCAGAGATTTTGTCTGTTTCTTGACCCGGGCTCACATCCCAATCTCTCACATTGGTGTTCAGCCAAGTCCTGATCCGTGTGGAGCAGAAGTTGAGTAAGTGTAGTACCATGCAGTGATTTGGGTTACACAAAATCCCAGATAAATAATTTGACACAAGAGGTAACCTCTTTTTTCATTCTTACTAGTTTTCCATTGGCTGTTTTCTCACTTTTTTACATTGAAGTGCCCTACTTTCCTTTTTGCACCACAGAGATGGAGCTGTGCACTTTTGATACCATCTAAAATGCTGCGCTGCTGAAGCTGTGCAAGCAGAAGAGGCTGAAGGCAGACAAGAGGGCTAACAAGCCTGATCTCCAAATAGCTCTCAGAGCCTTTGAGGAGATGCATCGTTGGCAGTATGCCTCAAGAGATGATGATGATGATGACAATCAGGATGAAGGAGCACAAATAGATGATGAGGGTAATGGGGGACCGAGTCCAGGGTCCCGAGCTGCATGGAGAGCCCAATCCAACCACAGCAGATGACCAGGATGTCCAGGCTGGAGCAGGGACAAGTGAATCTGACCCCAGAGGAGCTGGAAGACAAAAATGCAGCGAGGGAGCCCAAGCTGCAGCGGTCCAAGATGAAACTGGAAACAGAGGAGAAGAAGACTGAGAGGACACTGGCAAGAGAGAGACTGGCCATAGAGGAGAGAAGGATGACCCATGATCTCAATCTCAAATAGTTGGACATTAAAGCCAATAAGGTGGAGACCAGCAACAATGGTGGCAGCACACCTGCAGTGTCTACCAGAGAAGTGAGGGTCCACATACCCTAGGAGCTGGTACCCCCTTATATGGTGTGAACAAATATAGATTAGAGGATTTCTGCACATTAGATAGCTCTGAAGTTGCACTAGTGCCCAGAGGAGTGCTGGGGGGGGGGGGTAGTCTGTGGAAGTACATGTTTACTGGGGGAAGGGACACACTTCTTCAGAGTATACAAGAAGGCATTGGGAGGGACTCAGAAAAGGGTGGCCAGGTTTAAAACCAGAAGAAAGAGGGGAAGATAAAAACAAGAAGGACCCCATTCCCAATCTGGCCTCCCGAGGAAAGGCTTAGTTGACTAGAACACAGGTTAATTTCTGGTCACATGCTATGAATGTTACCAGTATGTATAGGTGCACCAAAAAAGATCCCAAGTGCCCCATGTGGGCAAGCCCCCAGTGATGGGAAGAACCTGGGGTTGGCTAGCATAGTGCTTGGAGAGGGGGTGGCTCCAATTATTGTGGCATAGATAGCTTGTGTTACCCTAGTGTCCTTGGGTGACAAGGATATGGTTCCCAAAGCCAACAGACCTTCAAATCCTTACAAGTATAGGCGGTGGGTCACCATCTATGGGCAGAGGGTGGAGGTTCTGAGGGACACAATCGATAGTGTGTCTACTGCCAGGTGTCATCTGGTGTCCTCAGAGCAGATTTGACCCAATACATTCCACCAGGTTGTAGTAGCAATAGGAGAACACCAGGAGAGTCACTACCCTGTGGCTCTGTTTCCGTTTGAATGGAGGGGGCTTCATAAATCTTCTGAAAGATGCTGTAAGTCCTGCCATGCCTGTGCACTGCCTTTTAGAGAATGATCTAGAGCACGCTGCCAGGAAAGAGCTCTAGTCACACCTGAACATGTTGGTTTCGCCTGAGTGGGTCTGTGTGTCCATCTGGTCCAGGCTGCCCAGGACGGAAGTCAATTAATTCTGGAGGCTGGCGACATGACCCAGACAGCTGCCAGCAAATGTAATGGCAAGGGGTGTGAGAAACAACCCTGAATGCCCCAAATTGCAGATGGAAGGGGGTGAACTTGGAGCCTACTGGGGAGGACCATGCCTCCCTTGGTGACCTGCCTGAACTTGCTAGCTGGCAATAAAATGGAAGGCCCACCAGGGAGGAGTTCTGTAAGATATAGAAGGAATGCATGAGGTGGCAAGTTGAAGCCCAGGCAGCTGGTGATACCTCTCATGGTCACCTAATTTGTTGGGAGAATGACCTTCTGTATAGTGAGCCTAACACATCTGTTGATGGGGCAACACATGTGTTGGTAGTCCCCCAATGTTACAAGGCCTCCCTACTGGTGTTAGCTCATGGAAAATTATCTGGGGGAGGACATCCCCCGGGACATTTTGTTGGATTTTCTCACCTGCCAGGCCAGTGGAACCATATGAAAAAAGCTGAAAGCTGACCTGATCCCTTGCCTGTCCTTGTCACCCACTTTGAAAGGCTGGACATCAATATTGTAAGACCCTGGATTTCCACAGTAGCCTTAGGCAACAGGTTTATCCTGGTCTTGGTGGACCTCTAGATACACAGAAGCTCTACCTCTAACGACTATGACTGCACCTGCAGTGGCTAGGGCCCTGATAGGGATGTTTACCTGGGTGGGTTTCCCCAAAGAAGTGGTGTCTGACATGGACACCAACTTCACGTCTGCGTACAAGAAGTCAGTGTGGCAGGAGTATGCAGTAACTTACTATTTCTCCAAACCCAAACATCCACAAACCAATGGGCTTGTTGAAAGATTTACCAAGACCCCAAAAGGCATGAGTATGGACCTGCCTGTTCCCATGAGGCAAAAGTGGGACAACCTCTTACCATTCCTGCTATTTGCCTACAAGGAGTACCACATAAGGGAATTGGGTTTATCCCATTTGAGCTTCTGTATGGTCATACTGTTAAGTGACCTCTCAGTCTGGTCAAGGAGGGGCAGGAGCAAACACCCAAACATCCCCTCCCAAGATGTGGTTAGCTTAATGCTAGTCCTGAGTTACCAGTTGGCCAAGTTTTGGAAAAAAACTTCCTAGAACTTGGAAGCCAGCCTGGAAGTTGTGGAGCAGTTGGATTGGGCCCTATGAGGTAGCTGAGAGAAAGGAGGAGGTGACCTACTTCATTGATCTCAAGTTCACCCAGAAACCCCTAAAGGGTACTCCATGTCAACCACCTCAAACCCCACTATGAAAAGTTTGAGGTCACTTTGCTGCTGGAGACAGATTGCACCGAGGAGGAGGAGAGTGAACTATTCACGGACCTCCTGTCATCGATGGAAATGATGGGCCAGTGAAGGTTGGCTACCTCTTCCCTACCCTCACCTCAGAACAACATAGAAAATGTTGTTTGTTATTGGGACAGTTTACCTCTCTGTTTTCCTTCACTCCTGGGCTTACGCATCAGTGTACCCATGATATTGATACTGAAAACATTCCACTTTAAAAAAATATCAAAATATACAGGCTCTCTGACAAAGTGAGAATCGGAATCAAAGAAGAGGTCTCTAAGATATGAGAACAAGGGGTGAATGAGCATTCCAGTCGTCCCTGATCCAGTCCAGTAGTGCTGGTACCAAAAGCTGCCCCTTAAGGCACAGCCCTAGAACTCCGGTTCTGTATAGACTACAGGGGGCTCAACTCAGTCACTAAGACTGATGCTTACCGATCCCCGAGTTGATGAGCTCTCTGACATGTTAGGGGCTGCCAATTTCATGAGTACTTTTGATTTGACTTTAGGGTACTGGCAAATTGCCCTGACTGAGGGGCTCAGGAAAGGTCAGCCTTTTCTAGCCTAGAGTGACCCTTTCAATTTAAGGTGATGCCCTTTGGGCTGAAAATACCCCAGCCACCGTACAAAGGCTGGTGAACCAGGCCTTGGCTGGTATGGAGACCTTCACTGCTGCATAGTTGGATAACATAGTTGTCTTCAGTAGCAGCTGGAAGGACCACCTCCTTCACCTGAAGGAAGTGCTTCGTGTCCTGCAACATGCAGGCCTGACTATCAAGGCTAGTAAGTGCCAGATAGGGCAGGTGTCTGTGGTGTACGTGGAAGACCTTATGGTGCAGCGTCTCGAGCCCAAAAGAGAGAGTAGTCAGGCTGGACTCTGACAGAAATAGGAGCCTTACTGAGCCTCACTGGATATTGCAGGGGGTTTGTCAAGGGGCATGGCATCATTGTGGCCCCCTTGACTGAGCTAAGTTCCAGGAAGCAGCCTGTGGTGATGTGTATTATGCAATATAGAACTCTATTGTGTCACTGAGAATGTATCTCCTTTAGCGTTCTCCTGTAGGCAGTTATTATCTGTGCCTTCGCCTGCCTGCTGGGACGGCTCTCCTTTTCCTGCAATAAACCTATATAGAAAGACTATTTACCAGTTTCATTCGACATCATTTCACTGGCGACTGAGGATGGGATAGCCTGCTGTGCTGTGCCTGTACTGATGTAGCATCCGTTTTTCTACCCACCTCCTCACAGCTTTTGCAGTCCTCACAACGTTTCTTTCCTGCTTCAACTACAACTGTGAGTACATTTATCCTCACAAGGAACCATTACTATTAAAACCCCTGGAGAGCCGTACCCACACAAGCAACAGTTTTTTTTTCTCGCATCCTTAACCTCTCGTTTTTATATAAGAAAGACTCACCATATTGAACCACCCATTTTCTTTATCAAAAGGAAACCCTCGGCACAGTACCGTGTTTTCGAGTAATCTACTAAACCCTTTTGGTGTTCGAATGCTTTCAATGAGGCTCTGACTGGTAAACTCTCACCTCGGCTTCGGTTCCTGGAGAGATCCTTCATTGATGCTGCTTCCCTACTTATGATGACGTGGTAGAACCTCAGTGTGTTTCAGCGACGCAGTCTTCAACAACTCGTCAGCACATCACCATTCTTCCACACGTCATCACGCAGCATATCACGATCTTTCCACTGCGTATTGACGTCTATTTCAATGAAGCCATTTTAAAGCCTTTGTTATTGTTTCCTTAGCAACCACCTGCATTTGTCGAAGCTGACTGGAACTACCCAACGCTACGAGGTAATCTTTTCAAACTACCGCTTCGAGGGAAAAGATCACTAATCATCTATAGTAAGTGACAGTCTTTCCCGCAAAACAATTTACTGCGCTAAGAACATAAGTGCGCTATTTCTCACTGCCTCATAAACCATGCTGTGGTTCATTCGACAATCATTTTTACTTGGCACTTCACTGATGCGCACAGTTACATTGCGTGTCATATTTCTCACTCATTTCGTTTAATTTTGTCAACATCTTCTGCTTAGATCAATGAATTTCCCTTCGTGGGATTTACATTTTATTCACATTTCATAGTCTATTCTGCCATCTAGTGGTCATTTTAAGTATACATTTTCTCATGATCAACACAATTCACAACTATAAAGAAACTTTATAGAGGAAGCAGAACTACACCACATCTGTGTTTTTCTTCAAACTAAATTTTTTTTTTTTTCTTTTTATCTTCTCCAACAACTTTTACTGTGTGTTTCTACTGTGATACACACACAAGATCTTCAATCAAATTAACCATCACATCACTATTGCATAGGACATTGTTACAACATGCAAAGTGTAACCCCACCTGCACCGTTTTTGCAAGTACCTGGTGATCCTCCATTAGAATGGAAATTATGGGTTAGGTCGTTTATGGCGTATTTAGGTGCCATTGATGGCCAAAGGTACTGACCAGAAAGAAAGAAGAACCTTATGTATTATCATCTGGGAGTAGAAGGTCAAAATGTATTTGACCATTTACCTCCATATGATCCCCCTGATGGTCAAGATCCTGATGATTTTGAGATAGCTATAGCAAAATTAGAAAAGTATTTTACTAAAACAAAAAATTTAGTTGTACATAGATATAAGTTTTTCACAAGAATGTAAAGACGTGATGAGAATATTGATTCTTTTATAACTGCTTTAAAGATGTTGGCCGCAAATTGTGAGTTTGACAGTTTCACGTCACAACTCATTAGAGATCAGCTTGTTGCACGATGTTATTGCAAAGAAATTCAAAAGAAGTTACTTACGTGCAAAGATCCTTCTTTAGACAAAGCAATTGATATTGCTAAAAGCATAGAAACTTCCATGGAAGATGTAAAGCAACTAGAAACTGCTATGTCCAATACCACAATCTCTGGTGCTGTTTCTAATACTTCTGCAACAAAAACTTATTTTGTTCCACGAAGCAATTTCAGAAGGCCTATTATATCTAGAGGTGGTAGGTTATCTGCACAGAAGAGACAATTTGAGTCTAAGATGTTCTGTTATAGATGTGGCTCATCTTTTCATGTTTCTTCTTTTAAGAACTGTCCCGCCATTAACCAAAAATGTGGTCAGTGTGGTAAAATGGGACATTTTGCCAAAATTTGCATGAGAGGTAGAAGAGGAAATGTAAGAGGAAATGTTAGATGTGTTGTCAATGACGATGGTATTAATGACAATGGTGAGAATTTTTCAAATGAAAGTGATTTTTCACATGAAGACGTCATGCATCAGGAATATGTTGTTGTAGTCAAAGACTCTTATGATAAGGAAAATTCTCAACACATTTCTGATCCTGAGGTTGATGTTATCATTGAGAAAAATCATGTTCAACTACTTGTAGACACAGGTGCACGTATCTTCATTGTATCACAAGATAAATACACCAATTTTTGGCCAGGTAAAAGTTTACTACCTCCGGATGTTCTTACCGTAGCTTTTGAAGGAAGTAGAATTGAATTACTCGGATATTTCTGGGCTGACATTAATGTTTTAGGAGTAACAATCAAAGGGAAAGTGTATGTGGCCAGACGAGGAATTAATGTTCTTGGCCTTATCCACCAAGCTGAGATTGGTTTGACCATTAAACCTGGATTAGCTAATCCAGTCTTCATTGACAAACAGTTTAAGCAAGATGTTTCTGTCACTTCAGTGACTGACTCTACATCCAGTACTCATTTCGACAGTAATTGGGAACAAAAATTTTGTAAAATTTTTGAAGATCGCCTTGGAAAAATCACTAATTTTTAGCATTCTATCAGAGTTAAGGACAATGTAGTTCCTACTAAACACAAGTTACGCAATGTCCCTTTAAGTATCAGAGGTGATCTTTCAAAACATTTACAAACCTGTATGATCAAGGGATCATTGAAAAAGTTGAGTCTACTCTCTGGCTTTCCCCCATCGTTTTAGCCAAGAAAAGGTCAGGCGATTTGAGAATGTGTGTTGACTTACGCACTCTCAATGAAGCCATTTGGGTTGATGGGTTTCCTCTACCACGTATTGAAGATCTTATTGCCAAAGTAGGGTCATCTTCGTGGTTTACGAAACTTGATCTTAAAGCTGCTTACCACCAAGTAGAATTACACCCTCAATCTAGACATCTCACTGCCTTTGTCACTCCCGATGGTGTTTTTCAATTTTGTCGTCTTCCTTTCGGACTAGCATAGGCAGCGGCTGTCTTCCAAAGACTCATGTCCGAAATGTTTGCTCACAATCCTAATGTGGTTGTCTTTCAGGATGACATTCTTATTTTCACAAAAACAGAAAGTGAACATGACCGAGCAATTGATGATGTTTTTAAAGTACTAGAGAATAGAGGTTTAACACTACAAACAATTAAATGTATTTTCAAATCCAAAGAGATTGAATATCTTGGTCATATCATTTCTGAAAATGGTATTAAACCTAGACCGGGGTTAGTTAAAAGCATTAGTGAGGCACCAGCTCCTCAGAATAGAGAGCAACTCATGTCCTTCCTCGGTTTATGTGAATTTTATGCTAAATTTATGAAGGATTTTGCGAAAACCACTGAGTGTTTCAGGTCCTTGTTAAAAAAAGGGGCAGCATTTGTTTGGTCTGAAGAGTGTATGAAAGATTTTCAAATTATCAAAGAACATATACTTTCAGCTCCGGCCTTACAAGCGTTTGTTGAAGGTAGACAAACTTTTGTCACTGTCGATGCTTGTGAGTACGGACTGGGTGCAGTTCTTTCACAGTGTTTTGAAGAAAAAGAATACACAGTAGGGTTTGCTTCCCGCACTCTTCGTCCTGTTGAACGGAAATATTCCGTCATTGAAAAAGAACTCTTATCTTGTACATGGAGTGTGGAGAATTTCAAGTCATATTTGTGGGGTAGGTCATTTGTTCTCAAGACGGATCATCGACCATTAGTCGATATTTTAAATGGAAAGAATGTTAAACGAACAACAGCCCGTTTGGCAAGGTTGTCCTCAAAATTACTTGAATACACTTTTAGCGTAGAATACATATCAGGGGGAAGAAATAGCAGGGCAGACTGTCTTTCTAGACTTCCCATTTCTGATAATGACGAACAAGATTGGGAGACGGATGTAGAGGAGTGTTTTGTAGCTAATGTCTGCCAAGAATCCATTTCTTTTCTGAAGATGATTGGATTAAAGAACTCGATAATGATGCCGTTCTTAAAGAAGTTTCCTCGCTTATAAGAAGAGGATGGCCAAAAGAGAAATGTCTTTCTCCTGATCTTCAAATGTTTTGGAAGATTAATACTGAACTCTCTATGGAAAATTGTATAATTGTCCGAGGTGATAAATTAGTCCCTCCTTCGTGCTACAGAGGAAAAATCGTTTTAGCAGCGCATTTGGGTAATCTTGGTTCCACTATTACCAAAAGAAAAGTAAGATCTGATTTTTGGAGGCCTAAAATGGATTTTCAGGTAGATGAAATTGTCAGACAATGTCCACGTTGTAGTACCAGTGACAAAGTACTCGTTCTAGAGGGAGTTATGGAGTCTAAAGTATCTGTTCCTAGTAGAGCTTGGCAAAAGTTGGGAATGGATTTTCTGGGACCTTTTTATGTTCTCCCTAATAACTCTAAATATTTTTTGGTTCTCATTGATCACCTGTCAAGATGGGTAGAAGTTGAACCGATCAATATACCAAATTCCAAGAGTGTTATTGATTGCCTGAACAAAATTTTTCAGAGAGAAGGTTATCCAGAAGAGATTTTGACTGATAATGGAGTTCAATTCATTTCACATGAAATGAATGCTTATTTGAAATCATGTGGTATCAAACACACTAGAACTCCTTTATACCATCCACAAAGCAATGGCAAAACAGAAAGATTTAACAGAGTTGTTGTAGAGTGTGTTCAAGCAGCTTTCAAGTCTAGGAATTGTGTATTTAAGGCAGTTAAGGATATTGTGTGGTCATATCGCACTTCTCCTCATTCTGCTACTAGCTTCACACCATTTGAGCTCATGAGAGGGAGAAAAGCTTGTTCGCAGGTATATCCTTTCTGGATGGTAAAACATTTTCACCATAGTGGTGATATGAACAATATGTGGGATACTGCAAACAAAAAATCTACTAATGCTTGTTCTAAGTATGTTAAACCTGGTAAAGGAGTTTCCCATGATATTCAAATAGGAGATTGGGTCAAAGTTAAGAATCCTGTTTCTGTCAAAAAAAGGTTATTCTAAATTTTTGTATTCCCAACAAGTAGTTGATACTCGTAGAAATGCTGTTAGATTGTCCAATGGCAATTGGTGGTGCACTTCTCAAATTGCTAAAGATCCTTCTGGTCCTTCAAGAAATACTAATTTCAACAACGTTTCAGAAGGGAATGAGGTTAGCAAAAGTACCAGAGTATCAGTCAGACCTAGCAAATTACGAGATTATGTTTAACTCCCAGGTTATGTTTAACTTCCATTTGTTTTCCATTATTTAATCTCTACCTGTTTATACCTTGTATTCATCGATTTTGTCATTTATTGTTTCTCGTATTAAAAGAGGGGAGGTGTGCTAAAATAATCTTTTCCCTAAAGCATGAGGGGGGGACCAATTTGTTACCCCGGACAATTATACCATTTTCCATTGAAAGCTCAGCATTAATCTTCCAAAACATTTGAAGATCAGGAGAAAGACATTTCTCTTTCGGCCATCCTTTTTTAATAAGAGATGAAACTTCTTTAAGAACCATATCATCATTTAGTTCTTTGATCCAATCATCTTCTAGAAAAGATATGGACTCTTGACAGACATTAGCTACAAAACACTCCTCTACTTCAGTCTCCCAATCTTGTTCATCATTATCGGGAATGGGAAGCCTAGAAAGGCAGTCAGCCCTGCTGTTTCTTCCCCCTGTTATGTATTCCACGCTAAAGGAGTATTCTAGTAATTTTGTGGACAACCTTGCTAAACGAGCTGTCGTGCATTTGACATTTTTTCCATTTAAAATATCAACTAAAGGTCGATGATCCGTTTTGAGAACAAATGACCTGCCCCATAAATATGATTTGAAATTCTCCACGCTCCATGTACAGGCTAAGAGTTCTTTTTCAATGACGGAATATTTCCATTCAACGGGACGGAGAGTGCGAGAGGCAAACCCAACTGTGTAGTCCTTCCCTCCAGAATATTGAGAAAGAACTGCACCCAATCCGTACTCACATGCATCAACCGTGACAAAAGTTTGTCTTCCTTCAACAAATGCTTGTAGAGCTGGAGCTGAAAGTATATGATCTTTGATAATCTGAAAACCTTTTTTACATTCTTCTGACCAAACAAAAACAGTCCCCTTCTTTAATAAAGACCTGAAGCACTCAGTGGTTTTTGCAAAATCCTTCATAAATTTTGCATAAAACTCACACAAACCGAGAAAGGACAAGAGCTGTTCTCTATTTTGGGGAGCCGGTGCTTCAATAATGCTCTTAACTAAACCTGGCCTAGGTTTAATACCTTTTTCCAAAATGATATGTCCTAGATACTCAATTTCTTTGGCTTTGAAAATACATTTACTTTTCTGCAGCGTTAAACCTCTACTCTCGAGAACTTCAAAAACTTCACTAATTGCTTGGTTGTGCTCACTCTCTGTTTTAGTAAAGATGAGAATGTCATCTTGGAAGACAACTACATTGGGATTGTGAGCAAACATTTCCGACATGAGTCTTTGAAAGACTGCTGCAGCTGACGCTAGTCCAAAAGGAAGACGACAGAATTGAAAAACACCATCTGGAGTGACAAAGGCAGTGAGGTGTCTGGATTGAGGGTGCAATTCTACCTGGTGATTGGCAGCTTTAAGATCAAGTTTCGTAAACCACGAAGATGACCCCACTTTGGCAATAAGGTCTTCAATTCGTGGTAGAGGAAACCCATCAACCCAAATGGCTTCATTGAGAGTGCGTAAGTCAACACACATTCTCAAATCGCCTGATCTCTTCTTGGCTAAGACAATGGGGGAAAGCCATAGGGTGGATTCAACTTTTTCAATGATCCCTTGATCACACAGAGTTTTCAAATGCTTAGACAGATCACTTCTGATGCTCAAGGGAACATTGCGTAATTTATGCTTGGTAGGAATGACATTGTCTTTTACTCTGATAGAATGTTGAAAGTTGGTGATTTTTCCAAGACGGTCCTCGAAAATTTTACTAAACTTTTGTTCCCAAGCATTATGAACATGAGTACAGGGTGTAGCGTCAGTTATCATAGTAACAGAAATGTCTTCCTTAATCTGTTTGTCAATGACCCCCTTGACTGAGCTAAGTTCCAGGAAGCAGCCTAAGAATGTGATCTGGACAGATGTTTTCCCGATACCCATTCACTTCCTCAAACAGGCAATGTGCACAGGCCTGTGCTCAAGGCCCTGACTTATCAAAATAATTTGTAATCCAAACAGATGCCTCAGAGCCTGGCATAGAGGAAGTCTTAACACAGCTCAAATGAGGACAGCCTAGACCAACCTGTAGTTTTTATCTCGGGGAGCTTACTTCCCAGGGAATTGAGGAGTGTGCTGTGCAGAGTCACCCCATACATATTTGTCATCCTGCTCCACTTTTTTCTGACCTAGTTTTTACTGGCCTTACAACTCTGAGCATTTTACCACGCTAACCAATGCTAAAGTGCATGTACTCTCTCACTAAAGGATGGTAATATTAGTTGATCCCCAATTGGCATATTTAGTTTACTATAGGTCCCTAGTAAAGTGCACTATGTGTGCCCAGGACCTGTAAATTAAATGCTACTGGTGGGCCTGCAGCACTACTTGGTCAACCTCCTTAAGTAGCTCTCTAACCATGTATCAGGTCATTGCAAAGCCTGTGTGTGCAGTTTACACTGCCATTTCAACCTGGCAAGATAAACCACTTGCCAGGCCCAAACCTTCCCTTTTTATATAAATACACCACTCCTAAAGTAAGCCCTGGACAGCCCAGAGGGCACGGTGCAATGTATTTAAATGGCAGGACATGTAGTTTTAAGTTTTACATTTTCTGGTAGTGAATAACTATCAACTTTTGTTTTTCACTACTTCAAAGCCTATCTCCCCAATAGGATGACATTGGGATAATCTCATTCCCTTGTTTAAGAGTATTCCACAATTGTGAAGAGATAGACATTTCAAGTTTGGTGTCTCTGGAATCACAATTTAAAACATCTTATGATGAGGTCGGATGTTACATTGCAGCTCTGAAACTGCCACTTTTAGAAAGTAAAAGACACACAGATGATGGACGGAATGCAGAGAAAATCATACAATTACCCCAGTCAATAGATCTGGGTTAAATTCATTGTTCTTTTGCTCACCATGCCTCCCCAGTTTAGACCCAGCCATATGCAAATCAGTCTTGACCCTATGCCTCATGGCAACAGGCCAGCCCGAACTTCCAAGCCAGGTCCTCCGCGGACCAGAAACAAGCGTCCTGGGACCAGTTCCAGGGCATCATCTCTCATCAGCCAGGCTAGCTTGAATCCAGTGGCACATTTGGCGCCTGCTGCTTGACTATGATTGACATCTGGGAAAAGTGACAGCTTGGCTTTGTGTATTCTCCATTGACAGCCGTACACAATGGGAGCTTAGGTGTGACTCGATATGCCCTTCTGGAAGGATGGAAGGGAGGAGCTAGACCCAGCCTCACTTACACCTGTCTAGGAAGTGTCCGGTCCCCACACAAAGCACAACATACCCCTGTAATGAGTCTGGAGACAGGGCACAACCTTTGTGCACTTCAAAGGCCTGTCTTTGAGGTGCCCCCCACTTCAAAGGCCCAACTTGGTGTAAGTACTGGACCCCACCACTTCAGTACAGCTATAGACCTGTGGATATTCTGTCGGGAAGAAGGACTGCTGTGCTGCGGAAAGGACTGTCACTCTGTAGGACGGCCACTCTGAAGGAGCTGCTGCCTTGCTGTGCTGACCTGCTGACTGCTGCCTTCTTGCCTGAAGAGGAAGAACTGGACCTGGAACCCATCTTGAACCCAGTACCCGATAGGGACTCAAAGGGCTAGTCTGCTGGCCTCCTGATGCGAATCTCAGGTTCATAACAGGCTCCCCACAGCTCTTGGATCCATCTTCTACAAGTTCCTGACCCCCACATGGTGCCTCGCCGGTCCTTGGGCCCTTGATGTGGCTTTCGAGCTCTTAAAGTCAAGCATTTTAGCTCTTCACGGACAAGTATGGGCCTTTTCACTCCGCAACTGCCCCTCTGGCACAGTGAATCCGCACAAGCTGCTGCAAGTTTGTGTTGTTGCGCAGCAAGTATTGTCCGCCAGTGTGGATCCCCATCATGAGGCTCGTTCCCGCTGTCCGCAACACCCAACCTGCTCTTAGCACCCCACCGACCATGCCAATGACACTCTCCTTGCTCCCGGCGAACTTCTCCCCTGCGAACATAACTGTTGGCTGGACAAACCTGAAACTGCTTTTGACCTGTGCTTTAACACAGTCGGCCTGAATGTTTGTATTTGAACTGGTCCAGTGCAACCAGGTATCCCCGGTTGGTGCTTTTTTATGCATCTAATTAAGTTAATCTTTGCAGCAGCAAATGCTGTTCAGTGGGCCTTTGCCAAAGGGTAATCTAAGCTCATAGAAACGTTTTTGGGTAGAGTCTCCTGCCTCATCCCTAATGTAGAAATCTTCACACAAGCTTTGAACCTAAGCTCCCTGATGATGACGCTCATGCCTGAGACACCACCTGCTGCTTTGCACCTTGACCTTTATAATCTCTGAACATTTTTCTTGAAATTCAATTAAGTCTGAAGGTAAGCACTGTCCAGACCCAATCCACTTCTTGTGTCTGGACCGCTCTCTGTCGGGAATCGGCCATATTTTTTTACTTTGACCAACTCTTGCACGACTAGATGCCTGTGGTTAGCGCTTTGATCTTTTGGTGATAGTTTTCACTAAAAGCTGTGAGAATTCATGACTCCGGTTCTACTGATTGGATTTTTGTTGTTTTGGTGTCACATAGTTTATTAAAATTGGTTTTATTTTTCTATTGTTGTGGGATTTTTCTTGTGCTGTGTTTTCACTTTATTACTCTTTGTGTGCTGTATAAAATACTTTACACGTTGCCTCTAAGTTAAGCCTGACTATCTTTTGTGCCAAGCTACCCAGGGAAAAGAACAAGTTACTCGAGTGACTCTTTGTGGATCACCCTGCCAGAGATTGTGGCTGTTGTTGACCAAAGCTCACACCAGAGTCAACCAACAACTCAATTTCTCACAGTACAGATCGCCTGTTCCAGGTCTTAGAACAATGCTCTCTAACAGTAATTTTATTGCTGCTTCCTGGTACAAAGACAAGACAGACAGTGTAGATTGATCACATCATAAAGCAGTGAAGGGATTACCCCAAGAGGAGTTGAGCCACGTTGAAATCATCAATGCCACTATGGGGATTAGTGACAGTGCTGTGTCTCTATCTTCACACCAAGTACCAATGAAATCAAATGATGCAATTGAAGTGCCTATTTTGACAAGTGAACCTGTCAATGCAAATCAAATATTGCTACTTTTGCAACTGTGGGGGTTATTATGAATAATAATTTCTCCAGTCAGTTAACGCTAAAGATGGCTTCTAGCTTGCTGTTGACTCTGAGACAGAGACTTTTTTCCACAATGTTCTTATATCTTGATTGCTTCTGAATTTCTGTCCATCCTAACATCAATTATAACGTTGATTATAATTTTTGTCTGTATAAATTAGAATTACATTCCTGGAGAAACATTAAGGAAGACCATGAACAGTTTTTTCTTTCCCAATTCCCCTTCCCAATGGTTCCTTATATGTCTCCCAGAGTCACAATTTCTGGACCAGAAGGATGGGCACAAGGAAGTCAGAATCTCCCATTAGCTTACACTGAACTTCTAGGTGTCTGAAACCTATGATCTCTTGATTCTGCATGGCCATGGTTCTTGGCCATGGTTCTTGGATGTTTGCAGAGATCTGTTGTGTTGAGCAGAAGATGGCCTTTCAGACAAGATAAAGTATCTTTATACATGCATTATTTGAACTAATTTAATGTACATGCTACTGGCACCATGTGGCCTTCCTATTTCCTACCAGCTTCTGAAACTCAGACCCAATGTGGTCTTCGGTTTTCCCCATGCCTATACAGTGCTATTGTTCCTATGTTTCATTATAAAAATGTTTTTGATGAACACTTTCATTTAGTCTTCTTTTTCTTTCACTTATGCTTGGACTATACCATGTATTCACCACTCTTTTCATAAATCAGCTTAAAATATCAGTCGTTAACCTCCATTTCACTTTTCCATATATGGCTGGGTAGGTATAGACACATTTGTATAATAAAAGATTAAGCCACCCAGACTGTGGCAACTATTCAGTGAGTATTATTGCATGGCGAAATTGATACCTCACCACTCAGTTGTTGTACGTGACTGCTAAGTCCGTTCACTGCATGTTAAAATGTGCCATCTGTCATTTAGAATACATTACATCACACACAAATTTGCCACCCATTCCTTAGTAATCTTTTGCGAGGGAGAGACCATCAAGAGATTAAGAACTGATTGGAGCTGAGCAACAGACACAGCAGCTTAGTGGTATCCTCAGCATTATATTCTTTTTTATCACATTGGCATCCACGTTTAACACTTCGATGACTGAATATCCTAGTTGAAGTGACACTTTACCCTTCCCCCCTCCTCAATACCAATTTTATTTGCAGAAGGTAAAGAAATTAGGTAAACAAATTGACAGCATCCATCTGTTAGCCCTATTCTCTGTCTATCTATGTATGCCTGATTGTGTACTATCTGACTCTATTTTCTGTGTGTAAATTTGTGTGTATGGGTGTAGGCCTGTATTGCTGGTCTTTTGTGCTCATGGGTACATGTACGACTCAAAGCCTTTGTGCGTTTACAGACACATGTTCAGTGGTGTATTGTCCTTGTAAGTGTGCTGCAGACCTGCCAACCATAAGAAACTTTTCACCATGTGAGAGAGAACGTAGGGCCTTGCAGGAATTCCCTCTTGCAGAGAGATGGATTTTGAGTCAATAACCTCAAGAACAGCAATGGTAGAGCATTGGAAAGGGAAGGGCCATGGAAAGGGACGCAGCTTTGTGCTAATTCACTGGCTAAGAAACCCCTTCAAACCTTACCCAAGAACAGTGTTGGGGTTTGTAGCATCCTCCCCACCCCGGAAACATGTCACAGACCATTCAACAAACAGAGCTCTGGTTTGCACATCTTTATTCTTCGGCATGCAACCGTTAATTGAACGCACTGTGTCACAAACAAATATATGTACATATAAACATTATAAATCCTTAATGAGTTGTAGAGGGGCATGCACCAATCTTCCAGATCTAGTGTCATGTAGTTCCCACTTATCTGTAGGATCTACGCATTTGTTGGACAACATAAACTTTGTATTAGGTGCCTAGATTGATTCTAAGCACCCCAACATATATGTTGACCTAGACACCAGATAACTCACAGTGCCACCATAAGCCACCCTAACCCTACCAGAGCTCTGGTTTGTACGTCTTTATTCTTCAGCATGCAACCGTTAACTGAACACACTGTATCACAAAAAATGCGTGCACATATACGCATTATAACTACTCGATGAGTTGTAGAAGTGTTCGCACCAATCTTCCAGATCTAGAGTTGTGTAGTTCTCACTAAACTGTAGGATCTGTGCATTGGTTGGACAACATAAACTTTGGATGAGGTGCCTAGATTAATTCCAAGCAACCCCGCATATCTGTTGGCCTAGAGTCCAGCTAGCTCACAGTGCAACCATAACCCCCTCCGAACCATACCAGGGAGTGAATGGTAACTGGCAACCACTGAACATGACAACCCTGACCCCTCAGGTATCATGTAAACAGATCAGAACCTCTCGCTCAGTCACTCATGCTTACTTGTTCTCAGAGAAATACACAGAGAATACACAGTGGGACATTATCAATATATTAATTAAACCAACATTATTCCTGTATAACATACATGTGTTTCACTAAAAGAGTAAACAGCAGAGATAATTCTACCATGATGCCTGCTTACGCTCGCAATGCTCTGGTGCGACTGGAATTTGGGCTGAATAAACAGAGTAATGAGCATTGGGCCTCAATGGTGTGGCTTTTTTGAGGGGTTTTGCAGCCCCCCAAACGCAATGAAGTCAATTCTAAAGATAATGTTTATGAAAGGAAACAATCCGTGGCGTGAAGGCCTACATACTGCCTGTAGTGAATTGAACCTTAACATGACCAAACTGCAGGATTTTATTCACCAGCCTGGCATCCTAAAGTCAATACTGAAAAAACAAGTCAGAAAATTATCAAAGGAAGAGGACTTAAAGGAACTGAATTCATCCAGTAGTAATATTGGGATACTTGCAAGTTCCTACGAAGACCACCTACAACAGCCATACATTAAACAAGGCGATTAAAATTTTTTTTTAATGGTGAGACTTATGGTCTTGCTGATCAAAGACATCAACAGGTGCTGGAAAGCCTTAGAGGCAATAACAACTTGCATACTTTGCCACAAACATGAGGAATCCTTGGCCCATCTGGTTTGTGCATGTTATTGTTTGTCACACTCACAACGCACTTTATCTAATCCCTTGTTCCTAAAACAGGGGGTGCGAATCTGCACTGAAGCTACGAAACTGCTTTTTAATCTGGACACTCCAATGGAATTGGCAAGGTTTGAAATTTACTTGGCGCGAATAACATTTAGGATTGTACATCCTTTTACTTTATTGAAATGAAATCGCCTACGTATACTTAGTACTCAATTTATTTAAGCCACTGTCGGACTCATGTATTTTACAAAACATTGAAACTTTTTACCTAAAATATGGTTTAAACATTCCGAAGATAATTACGAATGCACTTTATAACTCGGTGACTCCAACCCTCCACTGCAAGACTTGCAAAGTTTGCGCACAAGGGGAAGGACAGTTCAGTATTCAATTGATTTATTGGTTTCATACCAGTATTTTATCGATTTTATATGTTTTTAAGCCCTGTTTGTAAAAATCCTTTTTTTTCGTTTTAGTAGATATAATATATAAAAACTCGCTAGGTATGCATTAATTGTAATGAAGTATGTAAGATTTTATTTGAATTTTTTTAACAATTGTTACTAATTAACACATTAAACTGCTCATTCATTCATTCCGTGTATATATGCAGGCATATAAGACAGGGCAGGCAAGCATACTCCTACTATGTGAACCCTACTTTGTGTGTACCTAGAGTGTGTGTAAGTATGAAGTCAAGAATTTTCCGAAAGATTATCCAATCCCATTATCTGGTGGGAGACAATGCAGGACTCCATCGAGGTCTTGAGTTGTGTGGTGAAGGACCGGATTTCCAGTTATTGCGGATCTAGTCCTGCCATTTGCACAAAGTTAGCGTCCAGTTCATTTAGGCCTTTATGTATCGTGTTGAATTTGTGCATCCATTTGCACTCTCTGATGTTAAGGACGTTATTGAGATTGCCCCCTCGAGGTCCCAAGGTGATCTTTTCGAGTACAATCCATTTCATGGAGTCTGGAGTGTGAGTCATTTCCATGTAATGTTCCACCAGAGGCGCCCCTATCGTCTGACATCGAATTCTGCTACAATGTTGAAAGATCCGGTTTTTGATCTTTTGCTTTGTTTGTCCTATGTACATGAGGTCACATGGGCAGATGATAGCATATATAACTCCGCTTGAGTTGCAGTTAGTAAACGATTTCAAGTCTACCGTTAGATTGTTGCTAGTGATTTGTTTTGTCTCCCAACATGTCGGGCAGGCTTTGCATGTTGTGCACCGGAAATGGCCTACCACTGCTGGTAAATTCCAAAGTCCTTGTATGGTTGGTGCCTGCGGTGTGTCCAGCAAGGAACGAACGACGTGGTCTCTTATGCTTCTGGCCTTTTTGAAGGCATGCATCGGTGGTTCTGGGCTTTCTATGATGTCTGCTACCAAGCCCCAGTGTTTGTTTATTACTCTCTTTATTTCATTGCTTTTGTTGCAATATGTAGTGACACAAATCATTCTTTCTTGAGATGGCTGGCATTCTTTAGGTGTCAATAGAGTGCTCCTGTCCTGGAACCAGGCTATTTTCCGAGATCTTTTCACCAATCTTTTAGGATATCCTCTTTCAATCAGGCGAAGGATTAGGTCATCCGATTCTTTAAAATAATCCTCCTTAAGAGAGCAATTCCTCCTGATGCGAAGAAATTGCCCGAAGGGCAGGTTATCCCGAAGTCCTCTAGTGTGGTGACTCGTATATCTCAGCAAGGTGTTCCTTTCTGCCGGTTTTCTGTAGAGGGTAGTGTATAGTTTGCCTTCGTTTTCTTTAATGCTGATATCGAGGAAGTCAATTGAATCTTTGCTCTTATGCATTGTAAATTTTATGTTATCTGACTGGTTGTTGAGCCATTCAAAGAAATCCTGCAACTCAACATCATCGCCGTTCCAGATCATGAGAACATCGTCTATGTACCTGACCCATGTGGAGATTTTTGTCTGGTGCGGATTATGGTGGGATAGGATACAGTGTTGTTCATATTCAGACATGAACAGAATGGCCAAGTCCGGGGCAAAGGCTGCGCCCATGGCCACTCCTTTGCTCTGGATATAGAACTTATTTTGGAAGAAGAAGAAGTTCCTCATCATGGCGACTTCTAGTAGGTCAATGATAAACTCTGTGGGGACCCCAGCTGGTTGTTCCCTCTTTTGTAGAGCTCTTCTCATCGATTCCAAAGCAGGTCTTTGCGGTATGCTGGTGTAAAGAGAGACAATGTCCATCGTAACCAAAATTTTACTCTCTTTATTAAAGGTTGCCTGGTCAACCAAATTAATTACTTGCATTGTATCCCTAAGGTATGTAGGTGTAATTTCAGCCAGAGGTTTAAGGAACGCATCCACATATTTACATAGTGGTTCGAGGAGGGACCCACATCCGGATATAATTGGTCGGCCTGGAGGCTTGGCAGGGTTTTTGTGTACTTTAGGTAGTACATATATCGTAGGCACTCTGGGTTGTTCC